>NC_092716.1:191133822-191455767 GCF_047496885.1 Scyliorhinus torazame
CCCCACAGTCCAAAGATGTGCAGGTTAGGTGGATTGTCCAAGATAAATGGCTCCATCAGGTGGAGTTTCAGGAATAGGGTGGGGGATTGGGCCTAGGTAGGGTGGTCATTCGAAGGGTCGGTACAGACGCGATGGACCGAATGGCCTCCTTCTACACTGCAGGGATTCTGTGATTCAGTTTTTATTCAATTATGGAATACGGACATTATTGATATTTAGCACCCATCCCTAATTGGGCTTGGTGAGCTGCCTTCTTGAATCCCTGCAGTCCCTGTGGTGTAGGTACACCCACAGTGCTGTTAGGGAGAGACATCCCAGATTTTGACTCAGCGACAGTGAAGAAAGTGCGATCTAGTTCAAATTTGGGATGGTTTATGACTTGGTGGGGAACTTTCAGGTGTTGCCGTTGTCCTTCTAAGTGTTTGCGGTTAAGGGTCGAAGAAGACTTGGCAAGCCACGGCATCTTGTATATGGAATACACTATGGCCTTCGTGTGCTGCTGGTGGAGGGAGTGAATCCTTAAGGTGGTGGATGGGGTGCCAGTCAAGCAGGCTACTTTTTCCTGTATGTTGCCTGGCTTGTTGAATGTTGTTGGAGCTGCACTCGTCCAGACAAGTAGGCCATCGCAATTCTGACTTGTGCCTTGTAGATGATGAACAGATTTTGGGGAAACGGTAGATGAGTTACTGACTGCAGGATTCCCAGCCTTTGACGTGCTGTTGTCGTTACAGTGTTTGGGTGGCTGTGCAACACATAGAACATGGAACATTACAGCGCAGTACAGGCCCTTCAACCCGCGATGTTGCGCCGATCTGTGAAACCATTCTAAAGCCCATCTACACTATTCCCTTGTCTATCCAATGACCATTTGAATGCCCTTGGTGTTGGCGAGTCTACTACAGGCAGGGCATTCCATGCCCTTACTACGCTCTGAGTAAAGAACCTACCTCTCACATTTGCCTTGTATCTATCTCCCCTCAATTTAAAGCTATGTCCCCTCGTGCTAGACATCACCATCCGAGGAAAAAGGCTCTCACTGTCCACCCTATCCAATCCTCTGATCATCTTGTATGCCTCAATTAAGTCACCTCTTAACCATCTCTCTAATGAAAACAGCCTCAAGTCCCTCAGCCTTTCCTCAAAAGATCTTCCCTCCATACCAGGCAACTTCTGGTAAATCTCCTCTGCACCCTTTCCAATGCTTCCACATCCTTCCTATAATGCGGTGACCAGAATTGCACGCAATACTCCAAATGCGGCCGCACCAGAGTTTTGTACAGCTGCAACATGACTTCATGGCTCCGAAACTCAATCCCTCTACCAATAAAAGCTACCACACTGTACGCCTTCTTAACAATCCTCTCAACCTGGGTGGCAACGTTCAGGGATCTATGTACATGGACACCGAGATCTCTCTGCTCATCCACACTGCCAAGAATCTTACCATTAGCCCAGTACTCTGTCTTCCTGTTATTCCTTCCAAAATGAATCACCTCACACTTTTCTGCATTAAACTCCATTTGCCACCTCTCAGCCCAGCACTGCAGCTTATCTATGGCCCTCTGACTTGTAACATCCTTCCGCACTGTCCACAACTCCACCGACTTTAGTGTCATCTGCAAATTTACACACCCATCCTTCTACGCCCTCCTCCAGGTCATTCATAAAAATGACAAACAGCAGTGGCCCCAAAACAGATCCTTGTGGTACACCACTAGTAACTGGACTCCAGTCTGAACATTTCCCATCAACCACCACCCTTTGTCTTCTTCCAGCTAGCCAATTTCTGATCCAAACTGCTAAATCACCCTGAATCACATGCCTCCGTATTTTCTGCAGTAGCCGACCATGGGAACCTTATCAAAAGCTTTACTGAAATCCATATACACCACATCAACTGCTTTACCCTCATCCACCTGCTTGGTCACCTTCTCAAAGAACTCTATAAGGTTTGTGAGGTATGACCTACCCTTCACAAAACCGTGTTGACTATCTCTAATCAAATTATTCCTTTCCAGATGATTATACCTCCTATCTCTTATAAACCTTTCCAAGATATTGCCCACAACCGAAGTAAGGCCCACTGGTCTATAGTTACTGGGGTTGTCTCTACTCCCCTTCTTGACCAAGGGGACAATATTTGCTATCCTCCATTCTTCTGGCACTATTCCTGTAGACAAGGATGACTTAAAGATCAAAGCCAAAGGTTCAGCAATCTCCTCCCTAGCTTCCCAGAGAATCCTAGGATAAATCCCATCCGGCACAGGGGATTTATCTATTTTCACACTTTCCAGAATTGCTAACACCTCCTCCTTATGAACCTCAAGCCCTTCTAGTCTAGTCGCCTGAATCTCAGTATTCTCCTCGACAACGTTGTCTTTTTCCTGTGTGAATACTGACGAAAAATATTCATTTAGCACCTCTCCTATCTCCTCGGACTCCAAGCACAACTTCCCACTACTGTCCTTGACTGGCCCTACTCTTACCCTAGTCATTCTTTTATTCTTGACATATCTATAGAAAGCTTTAGGATTATCCTTGATCCCACCTGCCAAAGACTTCTCATGTCCCCTCCTGGCTCTTCTTAGCTCTCTCTTTAGGTCCTTCCTAGCTAACTTGTAACTCTCGAGTGCCCTAACTGAACCTTCATGTCTCATCTTTACATAAGCCTCCTTCTTCCTCTTGACAAGTGTTTCGACTGCTTTAGTAAACCACGGTTCCCTTGCTCGACCACTTCCTCCCTGCCTGACAGGTACATACTTACCAAGGACACGCAGTAGCTGTTCCTTGAACAAGCTCCACATTTCCATTGTGCCCATCCCCTGCAGTTTTCCTCTCCATCCAATGCATCCGAAGTCTTGCCTCATCGTATCATAATTGCCTTTCCCCCAGCTATAACTCTTGCCCTGCGGTATATACCTATCCCTTTCCATCACTAAAGTAAACGTAACCGAATTGTGGTCACTGTCACCAAAGTACTCACCTACCTCCAAATCTAACACCTGCCCTGGTTCATTACCCAGTACCAAATCCAATATGGCCTCTCCTCTCATTGGCCTATCTACATACTGTGTCAGGAAACCCTCCTGCACACATTGGACAAAAACGGACGCATCTAAAGTACTCGAACCATAGCGTTTCCAGTCAATATTTGGAAAGTTAAAGTCCCCCATAACAACTACCCTGTTGCTTTCACTCCTATCCAGAATCATCTTTGCAATCCTTTCCTCTACATCTCTGGAACCTTTCGGAGGCCTGTAGAAAACCCCTAATAGGGTGACCTCTCCTTTCCTGTTTCTAACCTCAGCCCATACTACCTCAGTAGACGAGGTATTATTTTTATATGCACCAACAGATATTTGTGAAGTACTTAAATATATATAAAATTCTTGATAGCCATATTGTACAAAAGAAGCCTTATGCACAAAGAACTAATGTTTACCAGCAAGGCCATTCTGGGGAAAAGTCAAACTGATGATTGCAGTTCTAAAATTGGAAAGTGTGATACAGTATTTCAGTTCAAATTAAAGTTGTGAATCCGGAAAGGAAGGATTGTAGCTCTCATTCAAGTCGGTTGGTTTATTTCTGTACTAAGTGTATCGAAGGGGAGAAGGAAAGTGAAAATCAGTTTTGGAGGAATGGGGCAACTCCTTTCTCCCCGCCTGTCCTTTCCCTTGCTCCGTCCATTTCAGGACACACATCTGTCTCTCCGATTGCTTCATGAATAGCGCAAGATTCCGATTGTGCAAAATCTTTTTCATCTGTTCCCTGCAGGTACAGACTGTAATCAGATCTCAATACCCACTTGAGCTGTTGGATTAGCAGGTGAATTTGTGTTTCATGGGCATTGAATGCTGAAAACCAGAAGCTAGGTAACCTTGGCAACGTAATTGAATTTATTTGAAGCGAGGGTGGGGGATGTTTGGAGAGGCAGCTGAACATCAGCATGATTTTTGTCTCCCGACAAACAGTTAAAACCCACTCCTTTGTTCCAAGTACAAAACGCAACAAGTGT
The DNA here is from genome assembly GCF_047496885.1 of Scyliorhinus torazame. NCBI lineage: Eukaryota > Metazoa > Chordata > Chondrichthyes > Carcharhiniformes > Scyliorhinidae > Scyliorhinus > Scyliorhinus torazame. Next base: position 191,137,838 of record NC_092716.1, read on the forward strand.
TTTTTGCCGCCTCTTGTAACAACAACAACTTGCATTTTTAAAGCTCTTCCAATGTTGTAAAACATTCCGAAGGTTTTCACACAAACAAAAACGTGACGCCAACCCCAAATAATAACATATTCAAGTAGCTTAGTCCAAGAGGTAGGTGTTGAGGAACATCTTAAAGGGAGAGAGAGGTTTAGGGAGGGAATTCCACTGCTCCGGGCGGAGGGAGGTGAAGGCTTGGCCACAATGGTGAAATTATTAAAGGCAGCATGGTGGCGCAGTGGTTAGCACTGCTGCCTCACGGCGCCGCAGACCCAAGTTCGATCCTGGCCCCGGGTCACTGTTCGTGTGGAGTTTGTACATTCTCCCCGTGTCTGCATGGGTTTCACCCCCACAACACAAAGATATGCAGGTTAGGTGGACTGGCCACGCTAAGTTGCCCCTTAATTTGAAAACAAAAATTGGGTACTCTAAATTTATAATTTAAAAAACTGATTACAATCTGGGGATGCCCAAGAAGTCTGGATTTTAAATCTGGATAAACCTGCATTTTTGGGGACTCCTTTGAGGGCTGTGGGGGAAAGAGTGAACGGGTGGGACTAGTTGGAGAGCTCTTTCGGAAGAGCTGGCACAGGCATGATGGGCTGAAGGGCTTCTTGATGTGCTGTAAAATTTTATGAGTCTGAAAGCCAACACTTCAACTTTGATTTGTTAAAGGAAATTGCAGACGAAGCATGAGAGTGTGGGGCAGAGCTTTTTATTGTAAAAGGAGGGTTGAGATTGGATCTGGACCTCAGCTGAGGAGCTGCTCAATAACAAACTTGGAATGATAGCATCTTGCAGTTTTGCCTTGAAATTTCTGCCTCTTTGTACAAATTATCCAATAAAATAAGATTTGCATCTTCAGCCCTTCGTCCTTGAGTTTCTAAATATAGTTTATTGGATTGAATAGCTGGGGGATAGGCTTATTGGATGGCAACGTTCCTTCTGTTACATCTCCATGAACTAAATTGTGTAATGACTGATGTCAGCTCAGAAATCACGTTATAAATGATGGGATTTAAATCTCTCCCTGTTCTGAAGCTGCACAATGGAGCTGTACTGTTATTTTTATCACCAGATCAACATTATCTGCTGCTCTATGACACTGGATGATTGATTTTTTAAAAACTTGTTTTTGGGATATACATGATGTGGTTTCCCCATATCCAAGCATGAACCCACTCTTTGCAGATGCTGACCTCCAAGCCAGTGTATTCAGGAGTGAAAGGCCGCCGTTATACTGTAGTGTTGAATGAGTGCTTCAGGTCAGAGGGGTCGTGCAAAGGGTGTGCTGCACTGTCCAGGGGAGGAGGGCCAGTACTGAGGGAGTGCTGCACTGTCAGAGGGTCAGTACTGAGGGAGCACTGTACTCTCAGAGGGTCAGTACTGAGGGAGTGCTGCACTGTCAGAAGGTCAGTACTGAGGGAGTGCTGCACTGTCAGAGGGTCAGTACTGAGGGAGTGCTGCACTGTCAGAGGGTCAGTACTGAGGGAGTGCTGCACTGTCAGAGGGTCAGTACTGAGGGAATGCTGCACTGTCAGTGGGTCAGTACTGAGGGAGTGCTTCACTGTCAGAGGGTCAGTACTGAGGGAGTGCTGCACTGTCAGAGGGTCAGTACTGAGGGAGTGCTGCACTGTCGGAGGGTCAGTACTGAGGGAGTGCTGCTCTGCTGGAAGGTCAGTACTGACGGGAGTACTGCACTGCTGGAAGGTCAGTACTGCCGGGAGTGCTGCATTGCTGGAGAGTCAGTACTGAGGGAGCTCTGCACTGCTGGAGAGAGCGCTGCACTGTCAGAGGGTCAGTACTGAGGGAGTGCTGCACTGTCGGAGGGTCAGTACTGAGGGAGCGCTGCACTGTCGGAGGGTCAGTACTGAGGGAGCGCTGTTTGGTTGGAGGGTCAGTGCTGATGGAGTGCTACACTGTCAGAGGGTCAGTACTGAGGGAGTGCTGCTCTGCTGGAAGGTCAGTACTGACTGGAGTACTGCACTGCTGGAAGGTCAGTACTGCCGGGAGTGCTGCATTGCTGGAGAGTCATTACTGAGGGAGCTCTGCACTGCTGGAGAGAGCGCTGCACTGTCAAGAGGGTCAGTACTGAGGGATGTGCTTTCTTTCAGGTGTGATGTTAAAAAGAGTGTGTGTGTGTGTGTGTCCCAGGTTGATGTAAAAGACTGGCACTATTCTGAGGAACAGCTGGGGAATTCTTCCCATATAATCTGGCCAAACTTTATATGTCTAAACCAATACCATTAAAATATCTTAATAACAGATCATTATTACATTGTTGCCTTTTGGAACTTGCTGTATGCAAACTGGCTACCATATTTCCTGCATTACAACAATACACTTCAAAATTACATCATTGACTGTAAGGCGTCTTATGACATTCTGAGGTGGTGAAGGTGCTATAACTAATGTATATCTCTTTTCCAATCTGCATTCCCCATTTCTTCCTGCTTCATCCAGTAAAGGTCAGGAGCAGGTCGTTCAGGTAATCATGGGTCTCACCCCCACAACCCAAAGATGTTAATTGGCTACGGTAAATTGGCCATTAATTGGAGAGAAAAAATTGGTTACTCTAAATTTATTTTAAAAAAGAATCCATAGAATCCCTACAGCACAGAAGGAGGCCATTTGGCCCATTGCGTCCTCCGAAAGAACACTCTACCCAAACCCACTTCCCCGCTCTAACCCCGAAATCCCACCTAATCTGCACATCTTTGGACACTAAGGGGCAATTTATCATGGCCAATCCACCTAACCTACACATCTTTGGGCTGTGGGAGGAAACCGGAGCACCTGGAGGAATCCCACGCGGACATGGGGAGAACGAGCAAATTCCACACAGTCACCCAAGGCCGTAATCAAACGTGGCACTGTGAGGCCACTGTGTCACCAATTTACATATTTAAAAGAAAATAAAGAAATTGCATTTCTCAAGCACCTTTCACCACCTCTGGACATCCTACAGTTATAGAATCATAGAATTTACAGTGCAGAATGAGGCCATTTAGCCCATCGAGTCTGCACCGGCCCTTGAAAAGAGCACCCTACTCAAGCCCACACCTCTACCCTATCTCCGTAACCCAGTACCTCACTTAATCTTTTTGGACACAAAGGGTAATTTAACATGGCCAATCCACCTAACCTGCACATCTTTGGACTGTGGGAGGAAACCGGAGCACCCGGAGGAAACCCACGCAGATATGGGGAGGACGTGCAGACTCCGCACAGACAGTGATCCAAGTCGGGAATCGAACCTGGGACCCTGGAGCTGTGAAGCAACTGTGCTAACCACTATGCTACCTTGCTGCCCTTCCAACCAATGATGCACTTTGTCGTTGCTGTTGTAGTACAGGGAACGTGACAGCCAATTTGCGCACAAGAAGCTCCTACAGCCAACAACATGATAATGAGGAGATGACCTATTTTGGTATGTTTGAAGGATAAATATTGGTCAGAACGCGGAGTAGAATGCTGCTAGTCTGTTTCAAAGTTGTACTGTGAGATCTCTTGCTCACACTTGAGAGCACATAAGGGTTCAATGTTTCATCTGAAAGATGGCACCTCCTACGATACAGCACCATGCAGTACCGCACCAGGAATGTTACCCTAGATGATGCACTCAGGTCTCTGCAGTTGAGCTTGAACTCACAACTTATGACTCAAAAAGGAGAGTTTTACCCACAAAATATTGCTGAGAAACATAACTTGTTTACTGTTCTGGATAACGAAAAGTCACCAGAGCCAGTATGCCAGAGAATCCCTACAGTGCAGAAGGAGGCTGTTCGGCCCATCAAGTCTGCACTGACTCTTCGAATGAGCACTCTCCCCACTTTACTCCCCTGTCCACTTCGCTCTTTCCCCTTAACTCCATAACCTAAACTGCACATCCCTGGACATTAAGGGGCAATTTAGCATGGCCAATCCACCTAACTTGCATATCTTTGGGCTGTGGGGAGAAACTGGAGCACTAGGAAGAAACCCACCCAGTCACGGGGGAAATGTGCAAACTCAACATAGACAGTGACCCAAGGCCAGAATTCAATCTGGGTCCCTGGCGCTGAGGCAGCAGTGTAACCACTGTGACACCGTGCCACCATCTGTCACAATTCATGGTCAGTTTGGCCACAACTGATTGCCGGAGGGGCAAATGCCAATTTCATTTTTTGCTGGAAAAGTAAAATGCCACAAATCTATCCCCAGGTAGATGTAAAAGATCTCTCGGCCACTATTTTGAAGAAGAGGAAGGGAGCTCTTCCTGATGTTCTGCCCAATATTTATCCCTCAACCAATTTCCTTAAACAGCTAAATAACAGGTAATTAATGCATTGCTGTCTTTTGGGAGTTTGTTTACAAACTGGCTACCATACATTACAACAGTACAAGTCAAAATTATGTCATTGACTGTTGAGTGCTTTGCAACATTCTGAGGTGATGAAGGTGTTGTCACTCATGTGCATCTCTTCTCTAATCTGCATTCCCTAATTCTCCCTTCTTCGTCCAGGGAAGATCAGGAGCAGGTCGTTCAGGTAATCGTGGCTGTGGAGTCTCCGGTTTTAATAACGATTGTGAAACAGTTTAACTCCTGCCCACGTACAGTCGTTAAAATGGGCAGAGCACTGACTTGATGGGCAGAGCGCTGACTTGATGAGAGCTCCCCAGTTTGACTGCCACCTGAATCCCCAGCTCACCTGATCCTGTAGCCGCCTAAATTGGCCAACTCCCGATTTAAAATGGCGAACGGCAAAGACTGATGGGAAAGTCAGCCAACATAGACAGAAACCAGCAGCTGCAGGTTTGCTGTGTATTTAACTCTGCAAAAGGCAAGACAACATCGATACCAGCGACCATCAGCATAACAATGTAGCAGCCATCGACATACTGATGAGCAATCCACGGGAACAATAAGTAACATTTTGGACACACAAAGCAAAGCCAGACTCCCCGGCGCCAGCAGGAGCCAACACAAAGGAGGTGAACGAGCACCTCAAGACCGCCCATCGATCAGGGAACCGCTCCAGTATTGGCGAAATCGAACCAAGTGATTGGGACAAAGTCCAATCACTCGGGACCAGGTACAGGGACCGGCCCGAAAGGCGGGAAGCCCCTGGGGACTAGAAGAGTTAAGCCCCAAGTTCAAATCGCTCTCTTCACCTCTTTGTCCTGCCCGGGTCACCCAGCAGCACAAGCCAACATTGACCGTGACCGGTGCAGTGACCGCCGACAGAAGTAAGTCTTAATTCAACGCTCGCTATGAGATAGGCGCTCCTAGCTACCAATCCGTTCCAACTTCGAACCCCGCAGACTCAGAACCCAAACAAAAGGCCATTTGTTCCCCTGACCTGGTGGGCCAGTCCGCAGTTAAGTATAGGCCTGTTAGTTGTAGAATTTGTGCATGAGTAGCGATTACTGTGTATAATAAATGTGCTTTGATTTGAATCTTACTAATCGATGTATTGGGTCATTGATCATTACTCGTGAATGATCATCACTTGAACCTCGTGGCAGTATCATAAAGATACCTGGCGACTCGAGAGCAAAGGTAATAAAACAGAGCAATTGAACCAACGGAAAGTTAGCAACAATCCAGAGCCAAGTTCAGCTTCAGACCTTGTGTAAATGCTGCTGTCATCAAACTGGGAAGGTGGAAAATCAGGGTAGTCCTACCCTGATCCAGATGGGGCCGAGGCAGGGGACGAAGAAGCTATCTCATCAGAGAGGGGTTGGGGATGATGGGTGAACCTTGAGCTGGCCCCACATGGTTTTATGTGAGCACTTGGAGCATTCCTGCTTCTCCGCAACGCTATCTTGTGTAATTCCAGAATTGCATCAAGTGACTGTGATAAGCTAGCCCACCTCCTGTGGCGTTACTCACAGATTATAATAATAATAATCATGATGTGGCCTATGAGACCATAGGATGTACGGGTGAAAGTAGCCCACTCGGCCCATCGAGTCTGCTCCGCATTCAGGGAGATCATGGCTGATCTGTGCCTTTGAGACCCCTGCCCGCATCTTCTCATCTACAAACACCCTGGAACTACCCAGACTTGCTGTTTGGTGAAGGAAACATGCAGATTGCTTGGTCATTTTTATTTTTAATTCGATCATTCATGGGATGTGAATGCCATTGGCACAATCAGCATTTATTGTCCATCCCTAATTGCCGTGGAGAAGGTGGTGCTCAGCTGCTGTCTCCTTGAATCACTGCAATATGGTGTAGGTACACTCACAGTGCTGTTACAGAGGGAGTTCCAGGATTTTAACCAGGCGAATGAAAGAACGGTGATGTAGATCCTGGTGTGTGTGGCTTGGTCTGGAACTTGCAGGTGGTGGTATTCCCATCTGTCTGCGGCCCTGTTCCTTCCAGGTGATAAAGGTTGTAGGTTTGGCAGGTGTTGCTGATGGGGCTTTGATGAGTTGCTGCCGTGCATCTTGTAGATCGGTGTTTTTCAAACTTTTTTTTCCCGGGGACCCATTTTTACCAACTGGTCAACCTTCGGGACACACGCCGGCCGACCGTCACGGCCCACCATTTTCTCTTACCTTTAATGCGAGAGGTGGGCCTGCTTGGTCCACCAAGGAGAGGTAAGTCATAGTTAGCCTCCAAGTTTCATCAGCAAAAGAATCAGCCAGAGGACAATTTCTGGAGAAGGAAAGCATGGATTTTGTACCTCAGTTCGTTAACGCTGAGTAGCTCCCCTGTTGAGTGATCATTACAGTAACTCTTCAAGCGGATGAAGTCCACCGTCATAGGGATTGACTGGTCACTGATTCGTTTCAATGCTTTAATGTAGTCCAAAAGGTCAGCAAAAAACTTATAGCCCCCCTTCAGTACACAGAGGGCGACAATGTGATGATTTCCCATGGCTTTCATTATATCCCTTGCCAAACGTTCAGTTCTGTCCATGATTGAACCATGAGGAATATATACTCTCTCCAGCTCATTTGAGTAATGTTTAGGGATGCAAAACAGATAGAGTCATGGCCTTGTTCATCATCGGCGATCACCACGCAGTCAGCTGCCGCCATGTCCTGATCGCACTTTGACCCCGGGTTCAGGTCCCCAAACTCTCGGGCCGCATGCACACTGATGAGCGGGCACGCATGCGCAGTGCGCCCGTATTTTTTTAACTGGTCGCGGCCATCATTTTCAAAGTCAGTCGCAGCCAGCATTGTTAAAAGCCGGCTGTTGCGCGTGATTCCCGCGATAGGGAATGCCGTGATGGACGGCTCCTCGACCCACCGGTGAGTTGAGACCCCCATTTTGAAAATGCCTGTTGTAGATGGTGCCATATAAGGGTCTGGCACATGAAGGGTTAACCTGGGACTGTGATGTGCAAGAGCACATGACCTGCACTTGGGAGTCAGTGTTGTGTTGGACAGTGCTGTGTGGAAGAAGCAAGCAGGAATACAGCTGCTAGCTTGGATCTTTACTGTACCTTTGTATATAGGTTCCAGCCATTATTAAATACACTGTTTAACAACTGAAAGACTGCAAATACCTTAATAAGACCTACCAAATTACACCCAACACCTTAAAACAGATGTTCACACTGCTGCCAAGGTTTAATTGCTTCAAAGCATGATGATTAGAATGTAGCAATGGTTCTCAAAACCTTTATATCAATTTGATTATGCATGTCAGTTCATCGTTCTGCCTTCCCATGATTGAAATATGGTGCAATATTGTATTATTAAAACTGCAGACCAACAGAGTGTTATCTTTCTGCTGTCAATATTGATTCCCACCCAGTCTTGCGTCACAAACTTCTCCACAAAACCAACATGAATTTATATAGCACCTTTAATGCTTTAATGCACTAAACTTTCACAGGGGAGGAAATAAAGGAACATCGTCAGGCAAAATTTGACACCAAGCCAGATAAAGAGATTTCAGGGCAGGGGATCAAATGTCTGCAGATGGCGGGTCATAAGGAGGAGAGAGAGTCAGAGACGTTTAGGGAGGGAGTTCCAGAGCTTAGTGCTGTGGTAGCTGAAGGTACAGCCACCAAAGGTGGAGCAATTGAAATTGGGGATGCATAAGGGGGCAGTGTTGACGGAGTGCAGAGATCTTGGGGAGTTTAGCGGCCAGGAGCTGGCTGCTGAGATAAGAACATAAGAACTTGGAGCAGGAGTAGGCCATCTGGCCCCTCGAGCCTGCTCCGCCATTCAGTGAGACCATGGCTGATCTTTTGTGGACTCAGCTCCACTTTCCGGCCCGAACGCCATAACCCTTAATCCCTTTATCTTCAAAAAAACTATCTATCTTTATTTTTTTAATATTTAATGAAGGAGCCTCAACTGCTTCACTGGGCAAGGAATTCCATAGATTCACAACCCTTTGGGTGAAGAAGTTCCTCCTAAGCTCAGTCCGAAATCTACTTGACCTTATTTTGAGGCTATGCCCCCTAGTTCTGCTTTCACCCGCCAGTGGAAACAACCTGCCCGCATCTATCCTATCTATTCCCTTCATAATTTTATAAGTTTCTATAAGATCCCCCCGCATCCTTCTAAATTCCAACGAGTACAGTCCCAGTCTACTCAACCTCTCCTCGTAATCCAACCCCTTCAGATCTGGGATTAACCTAGTGAATCTCTTCTGCACACCCTCCAGTGCCAGTACGTCCTTTCTCAAGTAAGGAGACCAAAACGGAACACAATACTCCAGGTGTGGCCTCACTAACACTTTATACAATTGCAGCATAACCTCCCTAGTCTTAATCTCCATCCCTCTAGCAATGAAGGACAAAACTCCATTTGCCTTATTAATCACCTGTTGCACCTGTAAACCAACTTTTTGCGACTCATGCACTAGCACACCCAGGTCTCTCTGCACAGCAGCATGTTTTAATATTTTATCATTTAAATAATAATCCCTTTTGCTATTATTTCTACCAAAATGGATAACCTCACATTTGTCAACATTGTATTCCATCTGCCAGACCCAAGCCCATTCACTTAACCCAGTGTTCTTCAAACTTTTTTTCTGGGGACCCATTTTTACCCACCGGCCAACCTTCAGGACCCAACCCGGCCGACCTTCGCGACCCATGCCGGCCGACCTGCGCGACCCACCATTTTCTCTTACCTTGTTTGTTGCTGACAAAAATGGAGGAAATGGTTTTGGGTCCCTTTGGCCCTCATACACGCTCCTCCAATGGAACCTGTTGGATGAAGGTGAAGCCTTCCGGTGTCGGAAAGTATGGAGTCTCCATCTGTCTAAAGTTGTGCATTTTTTCCTGTAAAATTTTATCAAATAAACCCCCCCCCCCCCGAACTTGTAAAAGAATATAAAAATAAAATGAATAAAATAAATGAAAAAATAAAAATTCAATGAATAAAATGAATAACCCCCCCACCCGAACTTGTAAAACAAAATGCTGCGACCATTAAAAAAAAAAGTGGCCGCACTGCACATGCGTGCCCGATCACTGGTTATGCGCATGAACACCGATAATCGGGCGTGCATGCGCAATGCGGCTGCATTTTTTAAAACATATTCGTGGGCATTTTGAAGGCCGCTTGCAGCCGCCGTTATTAAAAGCCGGCTGCTGTGCACAGATTTGCGCGATCGGGAGCACCGCGAAGGATGGCTCCGCGACCCTCCCGGCACCCGCCCGCGACCCACCCACGGGTCGCACCCCTGAGTTTGACAATCACTGACTTAACCTATCCAAATCCCTCTGCAGACTTCCGGTATGCTCGGCACTTTTTGCTTTACCACTCATCTTAGTGTCATCTGCAAACTTGGACACATTGCCCTTGGTCCCCAACTCCAAATCATCTATGTAAATTGTGAACAGTTGTGGGGCCAACACTGATCCCTGAGGGACACCACTAGCTACTGATTGCCAACCAGAGAAACACCCATTAATCCTCACACTTTGCTTTCTATTAATTAACCAATCCGCTATCCATGCTACTGCTTTACCCTTAATACCATGCATCTTTATCTTATGCAGCAACCTTTTGTGTGGCACCTTGTCAAAAGCTTTCTGGAAATCCAGATATACCACATCCATCGGCTCCCATCTATTGCACTGGTAATGTCCTCAAAAACTTCCACTAAATTAGTTAGTGATCAGAGGGGTGAGGCCACGGGGGGATGTCAGCACGAGGAAGAACATTTGAAATTGAGGCACTGCCAGAATTGGAGCCAATGTAGATCAACGAACACAGGCGTGGTAGTTGAACCTCCACAAGCTGTTTGTTCAAGTGTGAACAATTAATTTGATCTTTTGCCACAATTGCCTAGTTTAACCACTCGCTGAACAGATGCTCTTTCAAGAGATCAGATGCTTGGCAGTGAAGTGAATTTTGTAGAGAGTGGCAAGTTGAGGCATCTTCCTGCAGAATGTCAGTTCGTTCAGGCCGAAGTAGAGAGACCGAGCAGGTGTCTGGATCAGTTCCAGGTCTACTGCTGAGTTGGCAGGTCCCCGGTGTAGGGTCGGGGGTGGTGACAGGGCATGTCGGGGTGTTTGAGATGTTACAGTTGGTCTTGATGACTCCAGGGAGGGAAAGTGCATGGGAACGTTGATTCTCAATCACTATACAGGTGCTGAGTCCTGAAGCAGAGTCATATTGGACTTGACATGTTAACTCTATTTCTGGCCCCACAGATGCTGCCAGACCGGCTGGGTTTTTCCACCACTTCCTGTTTTTATTTCAGACCCGAGTCTGCGTGGGTTTCCTCCGGGTACGCCGGTTTCCTCCCACAGTCCAAAGATGTGCAGGTTAGGTGGATCGACCATGCTAAATTATCCTTCGTGTCCAAAAAGGTTGGGTTGGGTTACGGGGATCGGGTGGAGGTGTGGATCTAAGTGGGGTGCTCTTTCAAAGGACCGGTGCAGATTCGATGGGCCGAATGGCCTCCTTCTGCACTGTAAATTCTATGATCTCAAGCAGCCGCAGTAATTTGTTTTCTTTCTGTTCTACTGGAGTGCTGATTCAGGAAGTATATGTAACTCTGATTTCCCAAAACCATTCTGTCCGATATAGCGCATATCTTTGATGTCACACACTGATCCCAACCTGTACATCCAGGCAAATTCATCCCTCCGCCTCTACTTATTCATGTGAGGCGGGAGAAAATGGCAAGAAAGTTTTGAATGTTGCGATGGACAAGGGTGCTTTTGCATCATTCTGGAATTTAATGCTATTTAACGTTTTTGAAGTGGAAAGTGCGCTTTTAAAAAATATATATATATGATTGAAGAGTTCACCAAGCGTCAACTCTTTGACACTTCTTCCCTTAGCTTATGGCCAACAGTAGGTAAAGTACAACAATCTTGGTGAAGTAGTAGGAGGGGAGGGGATTTGGATTTGGACTGGTTTATTGTCACGTGTACCGAGATACAGTGAAAAGTATTTTTCTGTGCACAGATCATTAAGTACATGAAAAGAAAACACATAATTGGGCAACACAAGGTCATCTTTCCTTCCCCATCATGCCAGGTAAAGACCATGGCCATGAGAGTAGACCAAGAAGACCCTCCCTTGGAACGGGGCCCTGCAAAGTGCTGGGATGAAATGGACTGTTAATTGTAAGTAAATTACATAGGACCATAGGAATTAAGCAATTCAGTCCTCCGAGCCTGCTGCGCCATTCAATTAAATCATGGCTGCTCTCTTCCTGGTCTCAAACCATCCTCCTACCTGTTCCCCATTTCCCTTTAACTTGTTTTTAAAATCAGAAATATATCTATCTCCTTCTTGAAGTCATTTAATGACTCCGACTCCAGGGCACTATGGGGCAGAGAGTTCAACAAATTCACCACCCTCTGCAAGAAGTAGTTCCTCCTCATCTCAGTTTTAAATCTACTGCCTCTCAACCTATATCCGTGAACCCTCATTCTAGATTGCCCCACAGGAGGAACATTTGGTCTATGTTTGCAGGAGGAAACCGGAGCACCCGGAGGAAACCCCACGCAGAGACGGGAAGAACGTGCAGACTCCGCACAGACAGTGACCCAAGTCGGGAATCTAATCTGGGACCCTGGAGCTGTAAAGCGATAATGCTAACCACTGTGCTACCGTGCCGCCCACCTGCAGGTTCCCCTTAAAGTATTTTTAAAAGAAATTTAGATTAGCCAATTCTTTTTTTTCCAATTAAGGGGCAATTTAATGTGGCCAATTCACCTACCCTGCACTTTTTTTCCGGTTGTGGGGATGAGATCCACACAGACACGTGGAGAATGTGCAAACTCCACATGGACAGTGACCCGGGGCTGGGATCGAACCCGGATCCTCGCTTGCCGTGAGGCAGCAGTGTTAACCATAGCGCCACCATGCTGCCCTCCCCTTCAAGTTACACATGATCCTGACTTGGAACGGTATAGCTGTTCATTCATTGTCGCCGTGTCAAAATCCTGGATCACTTGCCTTGCATGACAATTGCAGCACCTTCAGCACCGGGACTGCAGTGGGTTGAAGAGGAAGGCGAGTCACCACCATCTTCTCATGGGGGTAACTACGACTGGGCAATAAATGCTGGGCTTGTTAGATGAGAATGAGCTTAAAAACTGTTGCGTTGTGCAACGTTTTTGACAGATGTTGCTGGCATGAGTGCCGTCAGGTCAATAGTTTTCAATCAGATTTATTCCAGTGAGAGGATGTTCAGTGAGCTTCGTGATCCAAAGAATAAATGTGTGGATCTCCGGCTGAGACTGTTGTCTCTTCTGCACCCCCCACTCTTATTAAGAGTTAAATGTTGGATTTGTTCTTCAAGAGAGATGGCTCCAATGTTTGAAGGCACCCGGCTTACTGCTTCTGGTTGAGGTGACTTTGGCAGTCAGCGGATGAAATGGCTGTGCATCGGTTACTGTGGTACCAAGAAATCTGAAGGATGGAACGGCCAACTCACCAGGGGTTTACAGGCAGCGAATTTGATTTGCAATAGTTAGAGTAACATCTGATCTCATTAAACACGCAGGAAGTCTGCTCTTTGATGTAACTTCAGCAGCAAAAAGGAGGAAAGGAACCATATTTGCAGCATTAACAGTGATTGCTGGTGGGTTTCTTTTTTAAAGTACTGCATTTAGTAGTGAGCTCGCAAGCAAAGCTCCAGAAGACAGATTGAGGCAAAGACAGTGACTCATCGTGAAGGTTATTAATATTTCAGACTATTCCCAATTTGCAGGGAGAATGAAGGTGAATTGGCTTGAGGGCAATGGGCTGTGGAGCACTTTGTTGTAAAGGTAAGATGTTATTTGCCCTCGATTATTTTGAAGTGTTGAATAGTTCATTTAATCATAATTCCCATTTACTACAGCAATTCTTGTTTGCATTCATCTATGCTGTGGGTCGTAATCTCATAATAGACGTGGCAGCTCTAAACAGTCCTTGGGAAAATGGGGTTTTTTCTTAAAATTGAAAGCTTAGTCCTAACAAATGCAACCTTGTTACACTTTTAAGTTCTCCATCCCTTTGTAATCTTGACAATTCATCAAGCCAGCCTATGGTAGCACCACTAAATATAATTGAATTTTCTGTGTGAAGTTGTAACAAAAAGTTTTTTTTGCCTGTTCTGAAAATGAGAAAAGGGGGAAAAAAATATATAATCGAACCCAGTTCTATTATAAATGGTTGTTTTGTCTTTGTAAATTTTCTTGTACGGTGTAGCTGTTAGGACTACATTTTGTACTGTTTAAACAACTAGGACAAAGCCATTAAAATTCCGTATTGAACAGGCTTTGACCTTATTAAGGTTATTGGCAAAAAAAAATACACCGGGTGAATGAGAATAAAAGGTTCACAAGAAATGTGCACTCCTGATTCGTGCATTCATGTTGTGCCATCATTAGCAACACATCGTTGTAGCTTTGTGACCAGATTCCATTTACAGGGATTTCTATTTACCGTGTGTTTTGCAATATGTATCAGAAAATCTCTTGACTTACTTTCAATCTAAGTAAAATTTCTGGGGAAATGATAGGGGGGTGGGGAGGGATGTGCATTTTCTGTAACACTCTGCCCTGCTGATTTAACTGATCATCTTTCAGCACGGTATTGAACCCAAAGGGTCAGTCAGATCTCAGTTACAAATTCTTGGCTGTGGCAGGGTGTCCTGTACTCGGGAGGAGGGCTAAGCCTGAAGGTGACTGGGACTGAGCCTGTGGGGCCAACTGAGACTTCAAAGCCTAATCGCAATCTTTTTTTAAAATTCATTTACGGGATGTGGGCGTAACTGGTTAGGCCAGCATTTATTGTCCATCCCTAGTTGCCCTTGAGAAGGTGGTGGTGAGTTGCCTTTTTGTACCGCTGCAGTCCCTGCAGTGTAGGTATGGAGGGGGGAGATCAAGAATTTGCCCCAGCGACTGTAAGGGAACAACGATATATTTCCAAGTCAGGGTGATGAGTGACTTTGAGGGGAACTTCCAGGAGGTGAGGTTCCCAGGTATCTGCTGCTCTTGTCCTTCTAGATTGTAGTGGTCATGGGTTTGGACGGTGTTGTCTGAGGAACCTTGGTGAGTTCTTGTAGATGGGTACACACGGCTGCCACTCTTCGTCAGTGGTGGGAGGATTGAATGTTTGTGGAAGGGGGAGCAATCAAGTGGGCTGCTTTTTCCAGGATGGTGTTAAGCTTCTTCAGTGTTGTTGGAGGTTCACTCATCCAGGCAAGTGGAGAGCATTCCATTACGCTCATGACTTGTGCCTTGTAGATGGTGGACAGGCTTTTGGGGGTCAGGAGGTGAGTTACTTGCCATAGGTTTTCTAGCCTTTGACCTGTTCTGGTGGCCACAGTATCAACATGGCTAGTCCAGTTCAGTTTCTGATCAATGGTAACCCCCAGGATGTTGATTCTACTGTGGTTGTGTGGATATTGCGTAAATATCATTGTAATCCTGCCTGTCGTTGAATAACTGTCATGTAGAATAAGTTGGGTCAGGTACTGGAGAGTGTTTGACACCTGGGATTCTGTAAACCTGTGCCTCCCAGGGGCAGGAGAGTATATATAGTGGGGAGGAGAATGAATAAGAAATGACATTCGCTTTGGTGGACATGATTTTTTTTTTTGGGGGGGGGGGATATGGAGAGATTGGATTATCCAGGTGAGTTAATTCAGCAATTGTAATACGGGCAGAGGAAGCTTTTATTTGGCTTGAGTTCGGTTATGGGAACAGCAACATCGTGGTTTTGTCACTCGACTTGTAATCCAGACATCTGCAATAATGATCCAGATTCATAAGCTCAAATCCCACCAAGGCAACTGGGGAATTTAAGTTCAATTAATTAAAATCTGGATGAAAATCTTGTAATGGCGATCATGAAACAATTGGAATGTTGTAAAAATCCAGCTCATGGCCTTTGTGGAAGGAAGGCTGCCATCTGATGCGTTGGGTGTTCTCGATCACATACAGGTCACCAATACTTGAAGTAGTGCAACACTATTTTATTAAAAGGTTAACTATTTAAACATATTTGAACTGTGGGTAAATACGATACCAGCTTTAACTAAAGACCTTTGCCTTGTCCTAACCAGTTGATGCACTCAGCACTGTCTGTGCGGAGTCTGCACATCCTCCCCGTGTGTGCGTGGGTTTCCTCCGGGTGCTCCGGTTTCCTCCCACAGTCCAAAGATGTGCAGGTTAGGTGGATTGGCCATGATAAATTGCCCTTAGTGTTGGGTGGGGTTACTGGGTTATGGGGATAGGGTGGAGGTGTTGACCTTGGGTAGGGTGCTCTTTCCAAGAGCCGGTGCAGACTCGATGGGCCGAATGGCCTCCTTCTGCACTGTAAATTCTACGTCTATGACATGGTGAATGTCTGTGTTGCAGGCTGTGAGCTCTGTGCTCCTAGCTAGCTGCTACTTGAATGAGCAGGAACTCTGATGTCCCCTGTCTTTATAGTGTGTGAGCTCTCACTGGTGATTGGCTGCGGTGTTGTGTATGTTCATTGGTCCCAGTGTGTGTGCACCATGATATACTGGTGTATATTATGACGTCCCCCCTTTTATATAAAAAAATGTGCCTGAGTGACAAATAGTGTGTGGTGAATGTTCCTGACTACGTGTGTGCGAAATATTTACAGGACTATGTACATAAAACTAAGCTATTTACATGGGAAGGTGCTTGGTTCAGAAAAAACTGTGTGTCACACAAATAATGAGATGAACATTATTTACAAACCACTTGAACGATTAAACGGAAGAACAGAACAGACCAGAGAGTCCATTAGTGCAAAGTTCACAAATTAAGTCTCTGAGGTGGGTGACAAATTCGTTCCTCCATGTCGCCGTCCCCTCGTTTGGTGCGTACAAGCGCGCGGGAGTCCGCGAAAAGCGCGCGAAATGGCCACCCTCATCCAGGCTGAGGCCCTGGAGGTGTTCAATCACTTGGACCCGCTCCGCCTCGTGGGGACCTTGCCGCGCCGTTTCAGCCGCTTGTATAAGGGAGTACCGATAGGTGGCATTTTCATGTAGGACACAGGTCTCGATGGCGGTCGCTAGGGTGCGTTGCTTTACTTTGAGGAGCTGCTGACGTAGGGGATCCGACTGACCACCGAAAACTATCTGGTCGTGTATCATGGAGTCGGAGGTGGGCCTGTAGCTGCAAGATTACGCAAAGATGCGGAGGTGCATTAAAAAGGATTGGAAAGGTTCGTCCTTACCCTGCAAACACTGCTGGAACAGGTAGCGTTCAAAACTTTCATTCAACTCTACGCTGCAGTGAGTGTCAAATTTGAGGAGAACCGTCTTGAACTTTGTCTTGTCTTCGTCATCTGCAAAGGTGAGAAGTTGAAAATATGGTTGGTATGGTCCCTGGCCATGGAGAGGAGAAGAGCAATCTTTCTGGTGTCCGAGGCGCCCTCCCTGTCCGTGGCTTCGAGGTAGAGCTGGAAGTGCAGTTTGAAAATCTTCCAGTTGGTCCCGAGGTTGCCGGCGATGCGGAGCGGCGGCGGTGGGCTGATGTTGTCCATGTTGCAGGATGACGGAATGCTGGCGGACGGCAGATAACTTGCAGGTAGGTCTAAGAAGTGCCAGTATGCAACCACACCTGGTATCATGATGCGTTGGGTGTTCTGGATCACATACAGGTCACCAACACTTGAAGTAGTGCAGCACTATTTTATTAACAGGTTAACTATTTGAACATACTTGAACTGTGGGTAAATACGATACCAGCTTTAACTAAAGACCTTTGCCTTGTCCTAACCAGTTGATGCACCCAGCACATGGTGAACGTCTGCGTTGCAGGCTGTGAGCTCTGTGCTCCTACCTAGCTGCTACTCGAATGAGCGGGAACTCTGATGTCCCCTGTCTTTATAGTGCGTGTGCTCTCACTGGTGATTGGCTGCGGTGTTGTGTATGTTGATTGGTCCCACTGTGTGTCCATCAGTGTGTGTCTGCACCATGATATATTGGTGTATATTATTACACCATCCTTATCTGATTTGCCAGAAAGTGACTCTTACCTGCCCTCTGTAATGGCCTAGCAAGCCCCTCAGTGAAGGGCAGGTAGAATGAAGGATAAATACTGGCCTTGCAAGTAATGCTAATACCCTATGAATGGAAAAAAAAACTGAAGTAAAGATAATTCAAAAGATTACATTTTTAATTAAGCAGAGTAGGATCTGTCTAGGCTGGAATTCAAACCCCCATTCTCAGTTGGAATCTTTACATATCCCCCAAGGAGACTGCTGTGCATGTTTTGACTGTGACATAGGAAAGATAATCTGACATTATAGGGTGTATACTATATAGGCCATTCAGTCTACCCAGCCCAGGCTGGTGTTTATGCTTCCACTTGAGTCTTTTTCCATCTTTTCTCATCTAAATCTATCATAGTAACCCTCTATTCCCATTTTCCACAAATGCGGTTTGTCTAGCTTTCCCTTAAATGCAACTATACTATTGTTACAGAACCAGACGAGACTCCCAACAGTTTTTCAATTTGTAAAACTGTGAGGAAAGAACACTTCACCCCAGGAGTGATTCCACTGACATATAGGGATCTTTTATATTAAAACAAACTCTATTATTAACACAGGGGTAACCACATTAACATCAGAGAAAATAGCTTTTTCAATTAACAGCTAAACAATTCTTAAAATAAAAGGAAACCGGACTTCCGATGGCGGCCAGGATGAAGTAGGCCACAGGTCTGATCACTCCTACCGGTGATGGGCTAACGGACCTTTTTCGACTGGATTTTACGTTACTTTGCAACCTGAATCGGTGGAGGAAACAACAGGGAAGAGGCTTTCCCCCCCCGGGGTATGGACAGCTGGACCAGAAGTGGTCGAGTGAAGCGGCTTGGATCGAAGCGGGAGCAGCGAGGACAGCAGACCGGGCGGCGAAGCATGGCGGACGGCAGGGAGCGGAGGCTCACTGGCCAAGGGAGCAACAGATGGAGTTTTTTAAGAACTGCTTCGCCGAATTGAAAAGAGACAAGCTGGACCTGATGAGAGCGGTGATGGACCGAATGGTCGAGACACAGGCGGTCCAGGAGAAGGCAATTAAGGAGGCTGAGTCGAAGCTTTCCAGCCAGGAAGACACAAAAGCGGTGCTGGAGCACGAGGTGGAGGAACTGACACCCGCCAAAAGAGGATGCAGGAGCAGCTTGAGGAGCTGGGAAACAGAGCCAGAAGACGGAACCTAAGGATCATTGGCTTTCCCGAAGGCAGTGAGGGATCGGACGCGGGAGCATATGCATCGAGTATGCTGGAGGCGTTGATGGGGCGGGGGCCTTCCCTCGACCCCTGGAGCTGGATGGGGCGCACAGAGCCCCCGCAAGGAAGCCCAAGGCTGGCGACCGACCGAGGGCCCTGGGGGTTCGCTTCCACCGGCTTTCAGACAAGGAACGTGTGCTGCGGTGGGCCAAGACGGAGCGGAGCAGCAGGTGGGAGAACTGTGAGGTGCGCATATGCCAGGGCCTGTGAGCGGAGCTGGCCAACAGGTGTGCGGGGTTCATCGAGGTGAAGGCGGCCCTCTTTAAAAAGGAGGTGAGGTTTGGAATGCTGTATCCTGCGAAGCTTTGGGTAACGTTCGAAGAGCATCACTACTACTTTGAGTCGTCGCCAGATCAGGTTTGGACTTTTATTAAAGAGAAGAAACTGGACTTGAACTGAAGGACACTTAGTTTCTACAGTGGCGGCGGTTTGTTAATCTAATTTGTCCTGATCTGGTTTGGACTTTTATTAAGAGAAGAAACTGGACTTGAACTGAAGGACTTTTGGCTTCCTGAGATGTAAGGTGGCGGCGGTTTGTTAATTTAATCTGTACTGTACTGCTCCATTCAAGAAGGTACTTCATCTTGGCAGAGAATATGGGCTGGAGGGATGGTTGGAGGGCGCATTGTTTTGGGAGTTTGCATGGGTTGGGGGGTAGGGGGGGGGGGGGGGGGGGGGAAAGAGAGGGGCTAAGGGGGGCCCTGCAGTCAGTATCTATTGGCAGGAGAGCAGGGCCTCTGTTCTGGGGGACTGGCTCTGAGCTGGTTAAGGGCTATGTAAATGTCCTTTAGAAAGTAGCTGTTTACTCACTGAGGAATGCAACCAGGTTAATGGGTCTTTTCTGTGTGTTGGGCAGGGGGGGGGGGGGGGGGGGGGGGGGGGGGGGGGGGGGGGGCGGTGGCGGGTGGTAGTCAGACAGGCGCCAAGGGTAGGGGTCAGCGAGGCTTGCGTAGGTCAGGGGGCACGAGGGAGCGTAGGAGGAGGGGCGAGCTAGGGCCAAGCAGGTGGCTGACCTGGGAGTTCAGGCTTTTTGGGGCTGGGGAAGTCTGGGGGAGGGGTGCTGTGAGATAGGGTAGGGGAGGCACAAGTGGGCCAGTGGTGAGGACCAGAGGTACCCCGGAGGGGGACGTCGCTTTCGACTTTCAGGGAGAAGTCTAGGATACCGGCAGCAGCAGCATTCGGGGGGGTGGGGGAGGAGCCACTTTAGTTTAGATGACCATGTGTGGGCTGTGCAACCAGAGCCGATGGGGGAAGTGCCTTAGTATGTTTTGTTTTTTCCCACTGTTTATTTTCACCATGTTAAGGTTCTTTGTTTATTGCCTTTTTTCTGTAAATGTTACAAATTTGTTTCAACTTTAAAAAAATTTAAAATAAAAATATAAATAACAGTTTAACTACTAACTTATACCTTGGGCTGGATTCTCCTCAGCCCAATGCCAAAATCGCGGCCGGCGCGGGGACGGAGAATCCAGTTTGACGCCGTAATCGGGACCGCCGCGACGATTCTCTGGGCACCGAAAATCGGCGTCACCGGGGAGTACGCCGCTCTACCAGGGGCCATTGCCAGAGGCCCGCTCCGACATGCTCGACCCCCGACTGGACGAGTTCCCAACGGCGTGGAACTAGCCTGCTGTTGTCGGTAGGGATGCTCACGTAGCAGCTGCAGACTCAGTCCGCGGCCGCCTGGTTGGGGGCGGGCGGATCGGAGGCCAGGGGGGGGGCCTTGTAGGCGGCCGGGGAATTAATGTGCGGGGTTTGAGGGTCGGGTGCGCGGCCGATTGGGGGGGGGGTCTTCTTTGTGGGTCTACCCCCGCGGTCCGAGTCCGCCATGGAGCACGGCACAGCTTCTGGAGGCCGCTGTGCGCATGCGCGGCCTCTGACGCAGCAATACGGGGGCCCGTATCTGCAGCAAATGCTGCAAGATTTACTCCGGGTTCCTGCTAGCCCCCCCTGCAGGGCTATGAATCCATTTCACTTTTCCCCAGGATTTTCAGGAGTAAAACTCCACCGTTTCTACGCCGGCGTGGGGGACATAGTCTCAATAATGGAGAATCCAGCCCCTTATCTATCTTCAATTAAGTAAAGCCTGTTAACAGGTCGAAAGCCACTGGTAAATAAAGTTTGCAAATACAGGGATACTTGTACTCTTATGTAGAGCTGTCTTGGAAAGACTTTTTGGAGAGAGAGACTGACCCTCTCAGGAACAGCCTGCAGATTCCTTCTGTCTTTCTCAGACTAAACATTCTTGCAGCCAAAACTGCTTGCTATAGACCTGGCTCCTTGCATTAATTACATCATCTCTATCCCACTCCGATGTCCCATGACCGGCTTACCCAAGTCTAAACCCAATGTTTCTCATTATCTACTCTCCAGGAAAGCTCCAGCAATCACATACACATTAACCCAGGCTTTTAATAGCATTACTGCAACAGATATATATAATACAATATTAAATCAATATTCAAAAATTCCTCCATTCATCACACTATTCACTTCAGCCGCTTTTTCTGGTAGTGAGTTCCGCATTTTCAACAGTCTTTGGCTAAAGAAGTTCCTTTTTATTTTTCTGTTGGATTTCTTGGCGACTAACTTGTGTTGAAGGTCTCATGTTATGCTCTTCCCTAAAAGAGGAAATATTCTCTCCATATCCACTCTATATGGTGTAAACTTGACTCTTAATGGGTTAACTGGTGTATAGAAGTGTAACTGGTTATAATACTGGCTAAATTCAGAGGATAGGGGTTCAAATTCTACCCTCGTGGTTTGAACATTTGAATTACTCTGAAAGTAGAAAGCTAGGCTTAGTAAAGTGACCCAGAAACTGTCCGGTGTTGTCAAAAACCTAATGTGTTCACCGATATTCCTGTAGGGAAGGGAATATGCCATCTTTATCCAAACTAGGCCAAGACATGACTCCAGTCCTACACTCTAATGTGGCGAACTCTTAAATGTCTTCCGAAGTGGTCTGGCAAAGCCTCAAACTTGCTACATGGATAGAACGCTCATCACCAGGTCAACTAATGGTCTTGGACATTCATGCAGGCCTTTGTAAAGATGCCTGCTTTTCAAGAATACATTTTTAAGAAGGGGCAAGGCAATAATGACAACATATTGTTACGATTACACAGACTTTACCAACCAAGTGAAAGGATATAGGGAGGCTGAGGGGAAAAAAATAACGTATAACAGTATAAATCAATGAAAAGTAATTAAATTTTTCCTTTCTCACCAATCCCCCCCCCCCCCCCCCCCCCCCAGCTTTAAACCTTCTTTGTAATGGGATGCCATGGTGGCACAGTGGTTAGCACTGCTGCCTCACCGTGCCAGGGACCCGGGCTCACGCCTTGGGTGACTGTCTGTGTGGAGTTTGTCTTTTCTCCCTTGTGTCTGTGTGGGTTTCCTCTGGGTGCTCCGGTTTCCTCCGACAGTCCAAAGATGTGCAGGTTAGGCGGTGCTACAGTGGATAGGACGGGTAGTGTGCCTGGGTAGGGGGCTCTTTTCAACGCTCAGTGCAGACTCGATGGGCCAAATGGCCGCCTTCAGTGTAGGAATTCTATTCTAAAACCATTGAGTACATCTCAACACAGCGGGCCGAATGGCCCATGAATGTATTATTCAGCTTTCAATCTTTTTTGCTTTCTGCTGAAAAGCCGACCTACTTAGCAATGTATCTGTATTTGAGTTATTGCGGAGCAACTGACAGTCATGTTGACTCTAATGAAGAAATAGTTTGAAAATGTATATTGTTTGTTGAATTTGTGCTAATGCAGTGATTTCAAATGTTGAAAAGTGCATGCAGCCCTCTGTTAGTGGCAAAATATTTGATTTACAAATGTTTGGCTTGGAGTCAGCAGCTAATGGAATGATTATAATGTTCCTTCTATTAAAGAGCTTCCTGTACAGTCTAATAGAATATTCGACCAGTGATGATAAGCAGCCCTTTTCCAATGTTTGTGTTTATGAGTAGCAGTGCAGGTGATGAAATAGATCCTGCAGAATTTGGGAAGTGTTACCCCCCAAAATATGATATTCCCCACTGTGGCATTCTCATAGAAAAAGAACATAATAACTGCAGGAATACAGACTGGTCCAGCAACTCTTGGATTTTATAATTCTCATTCTCATGTTCAAATCCTGCCATGGCCTGACCCCTCCCTATCTCTGTAACCTTTTCCAGCTCTACAACCCTCTGAGATCTTTGCATACTTCAGTTCTGGCCTCCTGTGCTTCCAGATTTTAATTGTTTCACTATCGGTGCCTTCAGCTTCCTGTGCCTTAAGTACTGGAATTCCAGCCCTAAACCTTACTGTCCCTCTCTGCTCCATGAAGACGCTCATTGAAACCCACCTCTTTGGCTTTTGGTTACCAGTCCTAATATCTATTTGTGTTCCTCAGTGTCAGATTTTGTTTGATTACATTCCTGTGAAATGCCTTGCGTGTTTTTGTTACATTCAGGTTGACCAGAGGAATCATGGAAACTCTTATCATAAATCAGCTTAATTACTCTGTCTTAAGCTACATCTTCACTTTAGCATTGCAGGTAGTTTGGTCAGATGTGGTAAAGAGACACAAGATCATTAAAAAACTATATATTTACTGATAGATTAGGGAGACCAGGAGACCTGCGTGCAAGATTATTTTATATTATTCATCCATGGGATATGGTTGTCACTGGCAAGGCCAACATTGATTGCTCCTGCAAGGGTGCTGGTGAGTTACCTTCTTGAACTGCTGTAGTCCATGTGGTGTAGTTCCATCTGCAGGTCACTGTTAGAAAGTGATTTCCAGGATTTTGAGCCAGCGACAATGGAGGAACAGCAATTATAATTCCAGGCTAGTGTTTGACTTGGAGGGAAACTTAGTGGTGGTGTTACCATCCTACTCCTGGCCTCGCTGATAAGAAGGGGGCACAGGATTGGAGGAGGTTGTTGAAGGAGCATCTTCTAGATAGTAGCGATTTCTGCAACTGGGCGCTGGTGGTGGAGGGAGGAAATGTTTAAGATAGTGGATGGGACACCAATCAAGTGGGCTGCTTTGCCCTAATTAGTGTTAAACATGAGTGTTGTTGGAGCCGCCCTCATCCAGACAAGTGGAGAGTATTCGATCAGGCTCGCAGCATGTGCCTTCTAGATGGCAGGTGGGCTTTGAGGAGTTAGGAGGTGATTTACTTGGCACAGAATTCCCAGTTTCTGACCCACACATGTCACCACGAGGCCATTTGAAAATAAGGGTGAGTTTTTAAAATAGAGATCTTGCCACACCTTTTAATGGAGGGAAGATCATCAATAAAGCAGACGAAGATGGTTGGATTTAGGGTACTACACTCAAACGCCTGAAATAATGTCCTGTGTTGAGATGATTGGCCTCAAAATAGCCACAATCATCTTCTATTATACTAGGTCTGGCCCTAACCAGTAGAGAGTCCCCATGTCGTGTCTTCCCCCCCCCCCCCCCCCCCCCCCGGGTTTTCATTCATTTCAATTTTGCTAAGGCTCCATGATGCCTCATTTGGCCAAATGCTGTCTTGTTGTCAAGGTTGGGGTGGGGTTAGGGGGATAGAGTGATGGTGTGGGCTTGGGTAGGGTGCTCTTTCCAAGGGCCGGTGCAGACTCGATGAGCCAAATGGCCTCTTACTGCACTGTAAATTCTATGATCAGGGTATTTCTCCCCTCTGGAATTCCGCTCTCTTGTCCGTGTTTTGAGGGGATAGAATCATAGAATGCTTACAGTGCAGAAATAGGCTATTTGGCCCACCAAGTCAGCACCATCCTCCGATAGAGCACCCTACCTGGAACCATGTCCTCACCCTATCCCCGTAACCCCACCTAAGCTTTTGGACACTACAGGGCAATTTATCATGGCCAATCTACCTAACCTGCTGCACATCTTTGGACTGTGGGAGGAAACCGGAGCACCCGGAGGAAACCCATGCAGACGAGGAGAACGTACAAACTCCAGACAGTCAGTCACCCAAGGCCGGGATTGAACCCGGTCCCTGGCTCTGTGAGGCAGCAATGCTAACCACTGTGCCAAGGTTTGGACCAAGGTTGCAATGAGGTCAGGAGCGGAATGGTCCTGCTGGAACCCAAACCAAGCATCAATCAGCAGATTATTGCCGAGTAAATGCTGCTCGATAGCACTGGCAATAGCATCTATCTATGACGTTGCTGATGATTTAGAGGAGGGTGATGGGGCAGTAAACTGAATTATTATGTGGTGGTAAGGTTAGGATAAGTGCAGGGCAGTTCTTCATTATCATGAGGATAGTAGACCTATGGAAGAAATTTCCAGCTCGTGTAAAAATTGCAAACTTTCTGATACATCTTATTAAAGGCAGGAGAAATATCCATTCACATAATGTAGCCAGTGCTGTGACATGTACAAGTGTCGATCACATAAGGCAGCGAGGGAATTTTCCACATTGTTCTTTCCTCTGAATTGCGGTGTTACCAACTCTGCTTGGATGTTTTCCTGGAGTCAAATTCCGGGGTAATCCTGGAGGGTTGGTAACTCTGCTAAACAGCAGTGGATTCTTATCCTGCTTTTTTAGCCACTTCCTGTAGATCAGTGTTTCTGGCAGATTGCGAAGTGTCCGATCATCAATTCTTCAGATATTACAGCCACGTTGGGTGAGATCAATGGACCAGCTAGTCTCTTTGGCCAGCTATTTTAAAAGTTAGCCCTTGAAAGAGGATGTGCAAAAGAGTCCGGTTGTTTAACCTTGTGCTTCTCGCTCTCTCTCACAGTATCAGAACTGCAGGAAGAAGGGAAAAATGCCATCAACTTGCCCCTCAGTCCCATCCCCATCGAGCTGGATCGTGAGGACACGATGTTGGGTAAGAGGCCTCTTGTTCAGTAGTCTAGATGTGCTAAATTAAATGTGTCGGTGATGTATTGAGCACTGCTGTAGTCACTGTATAATTACTTTCTAGAGGAAAATGAAGTTCGCACGATGCTTGATCCAAACTCAAAAAATGACCCCAAACTACAAGATCTGATGAGGGTAAGAACAGATTATAAAATCTTGCATTTCCACAGTGTCTTTGATGACCACCGGGCATTCCAAACTGCTTCACATCCAATAATTTGTGCACATGCAAGATCCCAGAAATAACAATTAAATAATAAACAGATAATCTATTTCTTAATGATGTTGTTTGAGGGATACATATTGGCTAGTTCAACACACCTCACCTCTTCAGTTCAACTCTCTTGTCCATCTTTGGACCAAGGTTGCAATGTGATCTGGAGCTGGGTGGGCCGGGTGGAGCCAACACTGAGCAGGTTATTGCTTTGTAAGTGCCACTTTATAGCCCTCTCGACATCTTCCATAACTTTACTGAAGATAGAGAGTAGACTGATGGGACAGTAATTGACCTGATTGGATTTGTCCTGCTTTCTTTGTGCAGGACAGACCCACACGTTTTTCACATTGTTGGATAGATGCCAATGTTATAGCTTCCACAGGGACAGCTTGGCTCGGGGTGCAGCAAGTTCTGGAGCACATGAGGTTCCCGCCATCACGGATAGCAGTCTTCAGCCAATTCACCACGCTTCACATGGTATCAAGAAACAGCTGCAGGCTCTATATACTGCAAAGGACTCAGAACTGGACATCCAGGTGGTGCTGTGGACCAACAGCAGCAAGATTGTACTCAATCACAATCTGTAACCTCATGGCCCAGCATTTTCACCACCCTATCAATGCCACCAAGCTGGGGGATCGACCCTGGTTCACCGAAGAGTGCAGGAGGGCATGCCAGGAGCAACACCAGGCATATCTAAAAATGAGGTGTCAGCCTGGTGAAGCTACAATAAAGAACTACATGTGTGCCAAACAGCATAAGCAGCAAGTAATAGACAGAGCTAAGCAATTTCACGACTAAAGGATCAGATTTAGGCAGTCCTGCCACACCCAGTCATCAATGGTGATGGACAATTAAACAACTCACTTGAGGGGGAGGCTCTGCAAATATCCCCATCCTCAATGTTGGACATTAGTGCAAAAGATAAGGTTGAAGCATTCTCAACAATCTTCAGCCAGAAATGCTGAGTGGATGATCCATCTCGGCCTCCTCAGGAGGTCCCCAGCATCACAGATACCAGTTGTCAGCCAATGTGATTAATTCCGTGTGATTGAGAAATGGCTGAAGGTACTGGATACTGCAAAGGCAATGGGCCCTGACAATATTCCGGCAATAATACGACAGATTGTGCCCCAGAACTTGCCGTGCCTCTAGTCGAGCTGTTCTGGGGCAGCTACAAACAGGTATCTACCCAGCAATGTGGAAAATTGCCTAGGTATGTCCTGTACACAAAAAGCAGGACAAATCTAATCTGGCCAATTACCGCCTCACCAGTCTATTCTCGATCATCAGTAAAGTGATGGAAGGTGGTGCCTTTGATGCTTACAAGTTGCATTCACAAAGCAATAACCGAAAACTTCGCTCCAGATTTCATTACAGCCTTGGTACAAACATGGGAAAAGGTGTGTGTAACAGGAACTAGATGTGTGTTGAGAGTGCCTGCCCTTGACATGAAAGCAGCATTTGGCTGAGTGTGGCATGGAGGAGCCCAAACAAAATTGAAGTCGATGGGAATCAGGGGAATGTTCTTCACTGATTGGAGTCATACCTGGCACAAAGGAAGATGATTATGGTTGTTGGAGGCCAATCATCTCAGCCCAAGAACATCATTGCAGGAGTTCCAAAGGATAATGTCCTTCGCCCAAGAATCTTCAGCTGCTTCATTAATGATCTTCCATAATCATAAGGTCAGAAATAGCAGTTTGCTGATGATGCACAATGTTCAGCACCATTGGCAACTCCTCAGACACTGAAGGATTCTGTTGCAGCTGTATAGAACCTTAGTTAGGCCACACTTGGAGTATAGTGTTCAATTCTGGTCGCCACACTACCAGAAGGATGTGGAGGCTTTAGAGAGGGTGCAGAAGAGATTTACCAGAATGTTGCCTGGTATGGAGGGCATAAGCTATGAGGAGCGATTGAATAAACTCGGTTTGTTCTCACTGGAACGAAGGAGGTTGAGGGGCGACCTGATAGAGGTATACAAAATTATGAGGGGCATAGACAGAGTGGATAGTCAGAGGCTTTTCCCCAGGGTAGAGGGGTCAATTACTAGGGGGCATAGGTTTAAGGTGAGAGGGGCAAAGTTTAGAGTAGATGTACGAGGCAAGTTTTTTACGCAGAGGGTAGTGGGTGCCTGGAACTCACTACCGGAGGAGGTAGTGGAGGCAGGGACGATAGGGACATTTAAGGGGCATCTTGACAAATATATGAATAGGATGGGAATAGAAGGATACGGACCCAGGAAGTGTAGAAGATTGTAGTTTAGTCGGGCAGTATGGTCGGCACGGGCTTGGAGGGCCGAAGGGCCTGTTCCTGTGCTGTACATTTCTTTGTTCTTTGTTCTTTGTTTTTGTCCACATGCAATAAGATCTGGACAACATTCATACTTTGGCTGATAAGTGGTCACGCCACAGGTAATAACTATCTCCAACAAGAGAGAATCTAACCATCTCCTCTAGATTGTCAATGGCATTGCCATTGCTGAATCCCCCACTATCAACATTGTGGGGCTTACCATTGAGCAGAAATTGAACTGAACCAGTCTTTGAACTTTGGCTTCAAGAGCAAGTGAGAGGGGGAATTCTGTATTGAGTAAATCGCCTCCTGTCGCCCAAAGTCTATCCACATTTACAAGGTACAAGTCAGGAGCGTGATGGAACACACTCAACTTTATTGGATGAGTGAAGCTCCGACAATACTGGGGTCAAGCTCAACCCCATCCAGGGCAAGGCTGATCGCTTGATCAGCACCCCATCCACACCTGAAACAGTCACTCCTTCCACCAACAGTGCACAGTAGCAGCAGTGTGTACCATCTAAAAGATGCACTGCAGTAACTCCCCAATTCTCCTTTGACAGCACCTTCCAAACCTGAGACCTCTATTACCTACAAGTACACAGGTAGTAGACAAATGGAAGCACTACCTCTTGCAAGTTCTACTCCAATCCTGATTAGGAACTAGATCTACATTCCTTCATTGTATCAAAATCTTGGAACCTCCTTCCTACTGTTACATTGATTGTACCTGCACCAGAAGGACTGCAGCAGTTGGAGAAGGCGGCTCACCACCACCTTCTCGATGACAGTTAGGGATGGGCAATAGATTCTGGCCCTGCCAATGATGCCCATGTTCCATGGAAGAACCTTTGTTTCATTTCATTATTGTTCAAATGCTACATTACTGCTAGGCAGTCATTTGACCCATCGTGGTGTGCCAGCTGTTTGAATGAGCTGTCCAATTAACCTCATTCTCCTGCTCATTCCCCCTTCATGTATTTCTCCTGTTTCCTCTTGAAAATTATTATTGAATTTACTTGCTCTTTTTAGAAGATATCGAATTTTAGATCTCGACACCTCATGTTTTTCTTTGTGTTTCCTCACATCGCACCTGGTTGCTTTGCCATCCATCCTCACTCTGTGTGTCCCGTGGCTACTGTCCCTCTTCTCACTGGAAACCGTTTCTCCTTATTTACTCTCTCAAAATCCTTCATGATCTTGACCACCTTTTAAGCTATGAATGTTCTGTGTGCCCAGGTTTTAATCGACTGGATCAATGATGAACTAGTCGAGGAGAGGATTATTGTGAAGGATTTGGCTGAAGATCTCTATGATGGACAAGTGTTGCAGAAGCTGTTTGGTAAGACTTCTCGAAGAGATGGAAATCTCAAACTGCTGAAAGATTGGGCTCCAAAACAAGGGCTCCTTGGTTTAAGCACTGTTGGATTTAGTAAGTTGTGAAAAGGATCCGATGCAACTAAGGGCTACACCTCATCATATAACATGTGCAGCCATAATACAACCACCTGTGTTGCATTTTCATTACCCACTTTCCTTGTCCGTGCTGTATGTTGCCGCAGATTGTTTTCCCCGTCAGGACGGGTGACTTTATCTCAGTCACTAACAGGGTAAGCGCTCCAGCTTCTCTTCTTCTTCTAGTGCAACACTGCAGTTGTCTGCAAGCAGGGTGAGCAACAGTAGCCTGGTGATGGCACTCTGCATTGAATGCAGAAGGAGATAGAAAAATGGGGCTCTTTGGGTTACCAAGAAACAGCATCACCACATCTGTTCTCGTGTTGCAGCAAACCCTACACATTTCTCTGGGATCATTCACTAATGTTGACGCCCCTGTTGAGGTTGGCCTTGCGAGGCTGTCTTCCTGGAC
Source organism: Scyliorhinus torazame (assembly GCF_047496885.1). Taxonomy (NCBI): domain Eukaryota; kingdom Metazoa; phylum Chordata; class Chondrichthyes; order Carcharhiniformes; family Scyliorhinidae; genus Scyliorhinus; species Scyliorhinus torazame. The sequence goes on from NC_092716.1 coordinate 191,167,787, forward strand.
ATAAAATAGCAGGCTGGGTTGCTTCAGAGAGATCAACCGCATTGCTGTGGGAGACCAGGGTCACAAGTGGGCCCAGGCAGGATAAGGACGGCTGGGGTTCCTTCCCTGAAAGACATTAGTGAATCAGTAGGGTTTTAAAGTGGCAATCTAACAACGTTATGGTCAATTTTATTGAGGCCAGCTTTTTATTTGCAGAATTCTTTAATTTACATTCTCAAACCAGTCATTGCGGGATTGGAACCCACATTCCCTCGGTTCGTCGTCCAGCCCTCCAGACTACGAGTTTAATAATAGAACTATTTTGCCACTACCATTTGATCCAACCGAGGGACTCCTGCTGTATTTCTGCCAATCACGCACGAGTCCAAGCAGAGTAATTTAATTTGTGTATCCTTGAAATTCCCAAAAAGGAAAGGATAACTATGTTGAATCACAGCGATACAAGGATAGGACGCTGTCAGTAATCATTATTACTACTAACCTTAAAAGTACAACTACAATGAAACCAATTTTCTTAAATTTTGGGCTGTGTGCAGAGAAGCTCAAAAGGAGATTTAATAGAGGTGATTGGAATTATGAGGAGTTTTGATCAGAATAAATAAGGGGAACCTGTTTCCAGTGGCGAGAGGGTCATTAACCAAAGGACACAGATTTAAGTTAATTGACAAGAGAACCAGGGGTGGCGAGACTTTTAACATGGTACATTGTTGTGATCTGGAACATGCTGCATGAAAGGACAGGGCGAGCAGATTTAAACATAACTTTGGAAAGGGAATTGGATAAATACTTGAAATGAAGCATTTATCGGGCTCTAGGGAAAGAGCAGGGGGGAGTGGAACTAGTTGGATAGTTCTTTCAAAGAGTTGGAATGGACACAATAAGCTGACGACCACTGTTGGTTCTGTAAGTACCTATGTTCCATCTGCAGAGAAACTCATTTTATGCTCCTCTGTACTTCATACATGCTAAATTTAACCAGCAGGGGAAAATGGGTCTACTTTATAATCCCCACTTCATCCTCTTTCTCCTTATTTAGTAGTTAGCTTAAAAATATTCTTCAGCTTATTGTAACCTCCTCATCAATGTTGTATATCTATCATCAATTATGTACTTTGGCCAGAGCATGAGTAATTTGTGAAGAACGCTCAGCTGTTTCACTTGCTTTGAAAGAAAATCCTTTCAGAGCTTTTGGTTCCTTAAATGATGCTGATTTTCTTTAGAAGTATTTTTAGATTGTACTTTGGTGATTGTGCTTTGGTATTGCAGAATTTGAGTGTGGCTGAAAAAGACATTTTGTCAAAGTATTTCACCTTGCAGGAAAACCAATGTCAATGACTTTATACTATTTGGGAAGAGAGAGCTGATTGATTGGCAAGTGGACTCTAGTGGGTAGAGAAGCATGCTATGGAGAATGTACAAGTTGATGTTGATTGACCATTAATTGCCAAAGATTGTTTGAAATTTAAACCAGGCAACTTGACTCTGATTGGTCAAGATATTGCCCTGTGGAATGATGTGGAGATGCCGGCGTTGGACTGGGGTGAGCACAGTACGAAGTCTTACAACACCAGGTTAAAGTCCAACCGGTTTGTTTCGATGTCACTAGCTTTCGGAGCGCTGCTCACCTGAGGAAGGAGCAGCGCTCCGAAAGCTAGTGATATCGAAACAAACCGGTTGGACTTTAACCTGGTCCTGTGGAATGAGTCAGTAAATGGCTGCCATTTATTTTGTTTCGCTGAAATGGGCACAGTAATAATCTTTATTAGTGTCACAAGTAGGCTTACATTAACACTGCAATGAAGTTACTGTGAGAATCCCCTAGCCGCCACACTCCGGCGCCTGTTCGGGTACACGAAGGAGAATTCGGAATATCCAATTCACCGAACAAGCACGTCTTTTGGGACTTTGTGGGAGGAAACCAGAGCACCCGGAGGAAACCCACGCAGACATGGGGAGAACGTGCAGACTCCGAACAGACAGTGACCCAAGCCGAGAATCGAACCCGGGTCCCTAGGGCGGTGAAGCAACAGTGCTAATGTGTATACATGTTCTTTCTGTCTGCAAAGAACAAGGCCCTGTCTATTAGTATATGTAGCTTCTAGCGCACACACATGCACTACACTACCTGTTTAATTGACGATCTTATTGATTGTCAGCATCATTTTTAGCACACGAGGATTATTTAGCAAATGTTGTCCAATCACAGAATGACATTTAACATTGGAAATTGTTTTTGTTTTGCAACCATGGGCTGGTTTGGTATGGTCTGTACTCTGCCAATTATGTGTAGTGGATGGGATATGCTGTTTGATGTGATCCATCAGTCTTTGGGTGGGGGGTATGGCCTAGCTTCACACTGGCACTGAAATTCATATACCACATTACTCAATTGTGGGATAGACTGTGTCTTTTTGGTTGACCGCAGCATCCTGTTGGTGTTGAATACCACTCATGTTGCTACTGCACAGTGAAACCTATTGTTCATTTTTTATGGATTGTTAATACAGAATTATCTTTATGCTATATATAAAACTTTTTAGGTTTGTTGCACTTCAAGGTGTCAGAATCATGCTGCATGGGAGGTTATGCAACCCACCGAGCTGTGCAGCTCTTTGTAAGAGCTGTTAGTCCCACTCCTCTGCTCTTTCCCAGAGCCATAAAAAAATCCCCTTCCAACTCCCTTTTGAAACTTATTATTGAATCTGTTTCCACCACAGCCCTTTCAGATCGCAACAGCTCTGCGTAAAACAATATTGTCATCACCCCCTCTTTTACCAGTTGTTCGAAAAAAACATTGAAAAAGAAACGGGAGAATGGCAGGCAATTCTTTATGACCTGGAATTTTATAAGCATCTTCCAATCTGCAAATGTCACTTTGCCGAGCAATGATTAAACTCTCACTGAAGCTGTGTCTATTAATGGGAATTGGGTTTCAAGGGACAGGCAGAGCTAAACATTGTTGCATCTTAACAGTGAAAGGATACAATTGTTTGTCACCTACCCTTAGTTTTTGATAAGGATTCAAGATCTCATTACATGGTATCAAGTGGAGATGGAAGGTGAAGCAGGAGGCTGTTCGTTGAAACAATAAACAGTGTAGAAAAATACACACAACTGTTGTTAGTGTCCATACAATCATGCAACACAGGAGACCATTCAGCCCACTCTTTGTGCCTACTCTTTCTTCAACAAATAGTCCTGGTCCAGCCTTCCTTTTCCCCATTACCCTGCACAATTTTTCAAGTATATATCTATTTCCCTTTTGGTCACTTCACAGACCCACTGAAGCCTGGACAGAAGGATCTGTCTAGAGCGCAGTCAGCAATAAATTTGAATTTTGATGTTCGAGAGAGCCAGTAGACTCTGGAAATGGAAGTTCTCTGCTGTCGCTGTCAATGTCCGTGCCAATTAATGTAAAGTCCAGGCTTTCTTTGGATTGTAGGTTTCCAGAGTTTAAGCTATTTCCGACCAGTTGTGCTTTTTTTCCCTCTGGAATCAACGTTTGTCCCATGAGCAAGGAAACCTGAAACACAACTGAATGGAAAATCAATTAGAAACTGTTCTGAATATCACATTGCTTCCTGTCCATCACTTTATGGAGGAGAAATATTGGTTCAGTCTTCTGTCCTGTGTTATTTTTTGTTTCACACAAGTAAGCACATATACCCGGAGGGGGATAGATGGGAGCAGGCAATTTTATAAGTGAACGTCCAACTTAGTCAGAATCCAGCCATTGTGTCTGAGGTTGGGCTTCATTGAGATTGATGTGTACTGCGGTGTCTGCTACCAGTGATGAAGGATTAGTTAATACAAGGCTTCGTTATCATAGAATTTACAGTGCAGAAGGAGGCCATTCGGCCCATCGAGTCTGCACCGACTCTTGGAAAGAGCACCCTACCCAAGGTCAACACCTCCCCCCTATCCCCGTAACCCAGTAACCCCACCCAACACTAAGGGCAATTTTGGACACAAGGGCAATTTATTATGGCCAATCCACCTAACCTGCACATCTTTGGACTGTGGGAGGAAACCCACGCACACACAGGGAGGATGTGCAGACTCCGCACAGACAGTGACCCAAGCTGGAATCTAACCTGGGACCCTGGAGCTGTGAAGCATTTGTGCTATCCACAATGCTACCGTGCTGCCGTGGAGCTTAACTACTATCTGACCTTTTGCTGCTGTGGAGTGTCTTGCTGGGGTCTTTGTGTAAATATCAGCCCTCCAAACGTAAGTGGAGATAAGAGTGAAGCTGAAATGAAGGGTTGACTGAAAAGAAAGATTCTCCTTTCTACAAACCCTATCATGACGTCAGGACATCCCAAAGCATTACAGCGCCGTGGCCTTCTCCAATTATAAGATTCATTCTACAAAGTCGGAAGCTACACAAGTGGGAGATTTGAGGGGTAGGCCAACCCCCTTTTAAGTGGTGTCCATTGGGATTCACTTATCTGGATGTTGCAATTACCCCAAACAACTACATGGGGCCAATTTCCCATAGTTAATTGATCTATTAGGTGGGATCTGACTCGTTGGTCCTCCCTGCCGGTATTATGGCTGGGTAGGATTGCATTGATTAAGACAAATGTGTTGCCTAGATTGTTGGATCCCTTCCAGATGTTGTCAATCTTGCTAGGGTTTTAAATGAGATCCATGGAATGACTAGCTCGTTTATTTAAAATAAAAATAAGTTTTGTTTAAAGTTCACCAAGCTGCAGCTCCCAGGTTGCAGGAGAGGGTCTGGGGGGTCCTGAATGTTAGACTGTACCAACTAGCCTCTCATCTTGGGTTTATAAGAGACTGGGTTAGAAATGACCCCACCTCTATTTGGCACAATATTGAAACGGACCACTTGGTATATCCTTTACAGCTCTTGTTATTTTATGGGGACTTTAGGTCGGGTTCTGCTCGGTGTGAAAATCTTACTATTTTTAGAGCATGGAGAAAGGTCCATTAACTAAAAGGGAGATCTAAACTGACTTCTGCTCTTTCTCCCATCCAGGGCAACCCAGATGTTCCATCAGGTCCTACGGACCATGGATTCAATACTTGGAGAGATAGACACCTTTGTAGGCTGGGAGATATTGGGCTGGATTTTCCGTTGTCGGGATTCTCCGTTACGCCGACAACTCGCCCACGCCTGGGGATTTCCCGACAGTGTTGGGCTGTCCACAATAGGAAACCCCATTGGCTGGCTGACGGGACGGAGAATCCCACTGCTGGTGGGGGCACGCTGTACCGATGGAGAATCCTGCCCATGTTCAGTGCCGCTTCCTTATTGTCCTTTGAGCACTATGTCAACAATTTGACATTCTGAGACACTCCTATTTTTAAGTATCTGCAACTTAAAGACTTTGGGCTGGATTCAATGATTTTGCAGCTATGTCCGGAGCATGTGTTTAGTCTTACGACCAAATAGTCAGCAGAACCCCCGCACCGATTCTCCACCCAGTGTGGGGCTAGCAGCCACGCCACGTAAAGCCCACCAGCAGATATGGACAGAGAATTGCCGGGTCCGTGGCTGCGCATGCGCACGGTGGCCACCCGCGGCAACTGCGCCATACACCATGGCGCTGGCCGCGCGCGGACCCGGCCTGTCCCCCTGTAACTCCATTCATCCCCCCAGCTCCGGCCGAAGCCCGCCCGGCCAGCAGAATGCCCCCCCCCCCCCCCGACTGTGGTGGCGCTGGACACGGTCTGCAACCGCCACACGAGGTCCCCGAAATCTGTGAGCACATGCTTCCGCGCCGTTGGGAAGTCGGCCCATCGGGGGCGGAGTACTGGGGGAGGGCCTCAGGCGATGCCCTGAGCCCGTCCCAATGGCGTGCGGCGTACTCAGCGATTACGCTGTTTTTGAGGGGGCGGAGGCATCTGAAAAACAGCAGCACCCCCCATTTCAGCGTAAAAACGGAATCTCCGGCCAATCGCCAAACGCGATTTCCCTGTCGGCAATCAGAGAATCCCGCCCTTTATCTGTAACAAGACAACTTTGAAACTTGACTCTTCTACTTCCCCGGTGGACTAAATCCTGATTTCTACGGAGCCTAGGAAGTTTTATAATACCTTGTATTCTAGATCCTGTGTTATTACGTTGGGTACCTTGCAGTCTTGGGAAAGAGACTTGGCAACTAATATAGATGAGGAGTCATGGGGTAGCATATGGGACTATGCCAATAAAATTTCAGAAGGCAATAGAACGAAGGAGACTCCATTCAAGATGCTGCATTACTTGCATATCTCAGAGTTTGAGACACAGTTTTGATCCTGCTATATCCCCGTGTGCCTAAAGTAGCTGGTAGACGAGGGTGATTATATATACTATGTAGGGAACTGTGTCAATATTCAATCCTATTAGTCTGGTGCAGTTGAGGAGCTTGAGAGGATATTTTACAGGACCTTAGAATTTGATCCTTTGTTCCTAATTCTGGGTCTTCCAGATAGGAGAATTTTGACGTTGACCAACAAAAGGCTGTATAACTTTTGCAGCTCATAAAAATATTTTCTACTCTTGGATCAGTGACGAGCATCCTCTAATTCAAAGCTGGCGTAAAATAGTCATGGAGTGTATCCCTACAGAATTCTTGATGTCTGTGATTCATTCTAAGTCTGATACATTCAGTACAGTTTATACAAATTTATAGGCTCTGCTTTCTTACCTCCTTCAAGGTTTCCCATGAGTCATATTACACGAATGCGATCTTGCTATACTTAAAAATAAGCAGCGCTATCTTTTTTTAAATTTAAAGTACCCAATTCTTTATGATCCAATTAAGGGGCCATTTAGCATGGCCAGTTCACGTACCCTGCACATTTTTGGGTTGTGGGGTGAGACCCACACAAACACAGAGCGAATGTGCAAACTCCACACAGACAATGACCCAGGGTCAGGATCGAACCCGGGTTCTCAGCGCCGTGAGGCAGCAGTGCTAACCACTGTGCCACCCATATTATCTTATCCTGGTTATGTCCTCTTTCTCATCATTTTCTGATTGATCCAGTGTTAAAACTGGAGGCACCAGTTTGTAAGGATCACTGTTCTGAATTTCTCCTGTCTTCTTACATTTGCAGAAATATTTGTTCTATACTGTACCAGTTGTGCTTTGAAAAAAATTATAAAACTAGTAAAGATGTGTATTGTTTTTTAAACTTCGAGACTCAACTCAACACTCCCCTGGCCAGCCTCCCATCTTCCAAAGTCTATTAGCTTGCCCTCATTCAAAATTCCTGCACCCAGTGACCTAACTCACACTAAGTCCCATTCATCTAACTCCCACTATACTTGTTGACTTAATTAGGCTTCCAGTCCAGCAATGCCTCAATTATAAATTTCTCATCCTTGTTGTCAGTTCTCTGATATGGCCTCTCCATCCCGATCTCCATAATCTTCCGATACCCAGCAACGTTCAACTATCCAAATCTTGGCTATCCCCAAATTTAATTGCTTTGCCATTGGTTGTTGTGCCTTCGGTTGTTTAGCCCCAAAGCCTCTGGCCTTCTCTAATCCGCTCTGCTTCTAATACCTCCTTTAAGACACTTTTTAAAACCTACTCTTTCAATCAGCTTTTGGTGATGTGTTCTAATAGGGATAGGTTTTATTTTTCTTTTGTCTGATTAATGCAAGAATCACCTTGAGATGTTAAGTGTGCTGTATTGGAGTCGAAAGTAACAAATTGGCCTTGTTTCTTCTTCATTGTACAGAGAAACTTGAAGGTGAGAAGCTGAACGTAGCTGAGGTGACGCAGTCGGAAATTGCCCAGAAACAGAAACTGCAGACTGTTCTTGAAAAAATCAATGAAACGCTTAAACTGCCACCCAGAAACATCAAGTGGACGATTGACAGTAAGTTTGATTTTAACAGAGTATAATTAGCATCTCTACAATGAATAACCGTCCTTTGGCTAAGATCTTCCCTGAATAGAATTCACAGCCAATATTTTGAAAAGCAGGAGAGGTCTTGCTCACCTGGCACAATGTTTATCCTTCAACCAACATTACTTGTATGAAAATAAATCTGGTCATTATCACATTGCTTGTGGATGACCCTACTGTGCACAAATTGACGATTGTTTTTCTGACATTACAATAGTGATTATGCTTTAAATGTACATTGGCTTTAAAACTTTGGGGACAGAACAAATGCAAATTCTTTCTCCCCTTGTCCAAATCTTTTATCCTATTAAGACACATAATTGCATGAAATGGGACCCATATAGAGAATTGCAATAAAAACCAGCAGATGCAAGGAGCAAAAGGAAGGGATTTGTATTGCTACGGTGTTTTTCTGGGAACAAATTGGCATCCGCAGTTCAAGTATACCTTCTCATAGTCCAAAATTAGCTCCAGCCTTGTTTTGTTACATTGGATGGAATGCTGCCATTATTGGGATTTAATATTTTTATAATATACATGGTGATTCTTAGCAAAAATGGTGGGTCTCCTAATTGGAGGTAACCTTGTGACGTGGGTCAGTAATTGGTTTAGAGTTAGGAAATGAAGAGGCGGAATAAAGGGAACATTCACTAATACTTGCTACCGGCATGGATGAGGAACAAAGACCACAGGAACAATGGGCAGATTGACCACAGCATTGTGATACAAGCTGCCATTCAAATTCAGTGATCGCAAAGGAATAATTTTCTTAAAATAAATTTAAGAGTACCCAATTCATTTATTTTCCAATTAAGGGGAAATTTAGCGTGACCATTCCACCTACCCTGCACATCTTTGGGTTGTGCAGGTGAGACCCACGCAGACACTGGGAGAATGTGCAAACTCCACACAGAGTGACCCGGGGCCAGGATCGAACCCGGGACTTTGGTGCCATGAGGCAGCTGTGCTAACCACTGCACCACCATGCCGCCTATCACAAAGGAATATGGTAGACGTTGGAGACAGGTTATTTAAAACCTAGCAGTTTGTAATAAGATAGTTAATTATCACCTCAAAGAACCTCCTTGGAAGAATGCAAATAATATGTTACAATTTCATCTCCAGTTTGAGAGCCCAAAACTAGACACACAAATTTAAACAAATCAAAATATGGAGCTGTGAGGAGTAAGTCAGCTGAAGTAGATTGGGAAATTAGATTAGAATATATCATGGTAAATAAGCAATGGCAAACATTGTTAAGATCCCATAGAGATCTGAAAGCATGTAAAAAAAAAAAAAAGAGGAATTAATTCCCAGGATACCAACGGAAAGAAAACCATTGGACAAGATTTCATTTTAAAGTTTTTACTGTAATAAACCGATTAAAATTAACAGAATTCAAACATTAATTATGAAGTGAGGCAAATTTAAATCGGCGATGCACCAAAGTTGCGCCTCACATAGTAACAAGCATACCCAATATTTCCTGCAAAAATGTGAGAGCAAGGGAAATCTCGCAAGCTTTCCGCCTCAGCCTTGGTGCGGTAGGATCTCTCAACTTCCCATCCGCCCCTTTTGGCTCTTGAGCCACATTCACCATTATCCGTATTCCATCCAAAGTATTCGGACATTGTTACTGCCAACAAGGTATACTTCTACAAACCCCCTCTCACTCCAGTCACAACAGTCTTAACGACAACACCCCCAGAGACTCCTATCTCTGATCCTATTAAATGCTCTGGTGGGCTCTGGTACCACTTCAACAGCAGTAATGGTATTGTCTAATCCACAACCCATCATTCTTCTTGTCTTCAGAGTTCTGTCCTTCCCAACTGTATAACACACACAGTTACACAGTCACTGCTGTATTCTCCCAGATCTCCTTCAATACCAGGATCTGTTTGAACACTGCCAAACAGAAAGCTGTTCCATTCAGAGAGAGCCTAGTCTGTTTTCTCTTTCCTCAACTGCCTGCCAAGAAGGCTCAAACACCCCAACACCACTGCAATTAGGGATTTCTATTTACCCATTACTTCTTAACTGTTAATGTCCATGGCATCTCAGCTCACATAGGCATTTCTTGGAATCTAAGCAGGAAATCCCACTTAACCCTCTTTCAAAATACTCCCCAGCATAATTTTGTTATTAAAGGGACATTGCGCAAAACAAAATCCCAGCAGAAGGGGCAACACTGATTCTCAACAAATATACGTTACCTCGAGGAATAAAAAATCCCAAAGAAGTGGTGCAGCCACGGCTAACTAGAGAAATTTTATAGTTCGTGTTAGATTAAAAGAAGAGGCTTACAATATTTGCCAAGAGTAGTAAACCGAAAGATTGGGAGGGTCTTAAAAATCAGTTAGGATTATCAAGAATGTTGATAGAGAGGGAAAAAGTTGAATATGAGAATAAACTAGCAAGAAATATAGAAGGGATTATTGATTGTAAAAATAGATCCCTTATAGCAGAGACGAGAGAAATTATAATGGGGAATAAGGAAATGGCAGGGACATTAACAAATATTTTGTGTCTGTCTTCTAGTTGGAGGCACCAGGAACACACCAAATATTGTGGTGAACCAAGGGTCGAATGAGAGTGAGGAACACAAAGTAATTAGTATAAGTGAAGGTAGCACGGTAGCACAGTGGTCAGCACTGTTGCTTCACAGCGCTAAGTCCAGGGTTCGATTCCTGGCTTGGATCACTGACTGTGCGGAGTCTGCACGTTCTCCCCGTGTCTGCGTGAGTTTCCTCCAGGTGAACGGTTTCCTCCCACAAGTCATGAAAGATGTGCTGTTCGGTGAATTGGACAGTCTGAATTCTCCCTCAGTGTACCCGAACAGGCGCCGGAATGTGGCGACTTTCACAGTAACTTCACTGCAGTGTTAATTATGACACTACTTGTGACACTAATAAAGATTATTAAGATTATTATTATTATTATTATTAAAAGTTACCAGTTCAATGCGAGAAAGTATGAGATCATCCATTTTGGATCTGAGAAGAGCAAATCGGAATATTTTGGGAATGATGAGAGAGGCTGGAAACTGTGGTGGGTAAAGATTTTACTGATCATTAAAAGTTAGAACAGTGGACATACACATCAGCAGACAAATGATAGATAAGTAGGGATGCTGGGCATTTGGGATGAAAGTTCCTGGAATAAATCTAAGCAGAGGTGATAACTTTAACGCACACAGAGCACAGGTGTGCACACAGGTATTTAGAAGTATGCATGCACACTCCGGTACAAGCGTCATACAAGCCTCTTCAAAACCAACTGACTTTGTGTTCTTTGTGCATGGCAGGAGAAAGCAAATAACAATTTTTGAAAATCTGAAACAAAACCACAAACTGCCGCTCTCAGTCAGCTCTTGCAGTTCACGTTCTCGGACTTGGGTCCTGTTGCCAGAATCAATAAATGACTTGAGGCAAATTTTCACATTTTATCTGCCAATCCATGGATCTGCTTTTACATCCAAAATTTTTGGTTCTCATTTTCTTTTGTGAATGCCCTTCACTATAACTATTCCCCTCAGAGTGTGTGTTTATATGTGTTTGCTCCTAGTTAACGTTACATTTCTATACTTCTCATCTCTTGATCGAACTATCCGACTGCCCCTCTCACAAACAGTGGAATAGATTGTGTTGATGTACAGCGCAGGAAAATACCTTGTTGAGGCGGATCTAAAATACATTACCCAGCTATCTTAATACAAGTGGAGCAAGATTTCTTCAGTCACATTCAGCTTCTTGGCTTGTAAATCACGTCTGATTTACACTGAGGGAAGCAATTGGTCAACATACTGGAAAAGCTGACCAGAGATGAATTGTCACATATGGTTAAGCCCTTTTATTCAACAGTTGCCAACTTTATCCTCTACAGAACTTCCTACTTATCGCTGAGGGAATACCGCTTGGCAGGTTGTAGCAAAAATTCATCCCTGATGCTCTTGGATTTATTATAGTCTCTCCCTTTCAATGTTGGCGAGATGGAATTAAGTGTGGAGCCTTCCAACAGCTGGAGTCGGACTCAAACCCAGTCGTCCCGTGTTAATGCCAGCTAGGAAGAGCAGCTGTCACATTCTTCAAGAACCTGGAGGCACTGTGTTGTAGCCAAGCCTTCCATTAGCCATTCTCCTGACTGTAATCTGTCTTAAAGCAGACAAATTTGATTCCTGTAATCTTGCTTCTTGTACAGAGAGATCCAGTTGAGCAGCAAACCAGTCACTGCAGAAGCCACATTTCCACACACTGGCCAATAACGTAACCTTAAAATTGCAGCTAGGCCATTCGGGTGAAGTCAGCAAGCACTTCTTCTCATTGCCTGTGAGGATAAGGGAAGTCTGGAACTCTCCATCCTCCCTTAAAAAAAACTGTCGAGGCTGGGGGAATCATGTAAATTCTGAAACTGAAATTGCTAGATTTTTGTTAGGCAAGAATGACAGGATTCAATTGGGTAAATGGATTAAGATAAAGATTAGCCATTGTTTCTGAGCCTTTTGGCTAAGATCAAGCCCAAGGTGAGGTTCCATGCCTTTTCTTGTCAGTTTGGATCTTGGATGTCTCTCTTGTGGGGACCATGAATTGGCTCCAATTGAATTGTTTTTTGGAGCAAACAATGAGAAGGATTAAGGGTTGCCCTGTCCACTCTGTTCATTGGCTTTGTAACTTTTAAGGATGGTGTCATATCCCCCACGGGGATTATGGTGTGGGAATGATTATCTTCCCATGGTTCTCGCGCAGTATGAGCTGCCCTGCTAAGGGGCAGGGGAATCTCCATTCAGCTATGTATAAAAGGTTGGCCAGTAAGACAACCGTAGAGAGACCCGGTAGGAATCTACTGGGAGTTGTATTTAACAGAACAGTAAATAAACCAGTTCTTTATTCTTACTCGGTGTGCGGGCGGTACGGTGGCGCAGTGGTTAGCACTGCTGCCTCATGGCGCCGAGGACATAGGTTCAATCCCGGCCCCGGGTCATTATCTGTGTGGAGTTTGCACATTCTCCCTGTGTCTGCGTGGGTCTCACTCCCACAACCCAAAGATGTGCAGGGTAGGTGGATTGGCCACACTAAATTGCCCCTTAATTGGGGGAACAAAATTCTTACTCAGTGTGGACCCCACGTGTCCTTATTAAAGATTAGATTTTAAGATACAAATTAGCCAAGATCCAGTCGAATAATAGCATATGCTGAAGGGGCAGAATGGCCTCCTCCTGTTCCTATGTTCCATGCCAGGTCTCCACTTCTCTCCTGGAAACTGTTGGGCAGATTTATTAAGTTGCCCTTATTCCATTCGCTTTCAACTGCCCAACATGGTATCATAGAATTTACAGTGCAGAAGGATGCCATACGGCCCATCGAGTCTGTACCGGCCCTTACAAAGAGCACCCTACTGAAGCCCACATATCTACCCTATCCCAGTAACCCCCACTTAACATTTTTTTGACACTGATTTAGCATGGCCAATCCACCTAACCCGCACATCTTTGGACTGTGGGAGGAAACCGGAACAAGACAGTGACCCAGCCGGGAATCGAACCTGGGGCCCTGGAGCTGTGAAGCAACTGTGCTAACCACTATGCTACCGTGCTGCCCACGGTATCGAGAAGATCAAGTTGTTCATTTGAGAAGCTTTCATGGCTATGTGGACAGAACATGGGGGGGACACAAATGAGATAGCTCCTTAAGGTACTGACACAGGCATAATGGGCTGAATGACCTCCTCCTGTGCTGTTGCAGGGAAAAGTGCACTTGTGTAGGTAAATGGCAGAACCATACTAGATTGTAGAGAAAGTTTTGTTTAATTGAGTGGACTGCAATTTTTTTCTTTAATCATCACAGGCAAGGCCAGCATTTGGCGACTATTTCTTTTTTTTTTTAATAATATTTTATTGAAAATTTTTGGTCAACCAACACAGTACATTGTGCATCCTTTACACAACATTGTAACAATACAGATAATAATGACCTTTTTAAATTTAAACAAAAACAACAACAAATAAATAAATATTAAATAACAAAAAATAAAAACTAGCCCTAATTGGCAACTGCCTTGTCTCAGGCCCCCCCCCCCCCCCCCCCAAGTCCTGGGCCGCTGCTGCTGCCTTCTTTGTTCTCCCCTATCTATCTTTCCGCAAGATATTCGACGAACGGTTGCCACCGCCTAGTAAACCCTTGAGCCGACCCCCTTAGGACGAACTTAATCCGCTCTAACTTTATGAACCCCGCCATATCATTTATCCAGGTCTCCACCCCCGGGGGCTTGGCTTCTTTCCACATTAGCAATATTCTGCGCCGGGCTACTAGGGACGCAAAGGCCAAAACATCGGCCTCTTTCGCCTCCTGCACTCCCGGCTCTTGTGCAACCCCAAATATAGCCAACCCCCAGCTTGGTTCGACCCGGACTCCTACTACTTTCGAAAGCACCTTTGTCACCCCCATCCAAAACCCCTGTAGTGCCGGGCATGACCAAAACATATGGGTATGATTCGCTGGGCTTCTCGAGCACCTCGCACACCTATCCTCCACCCCAAAAAATTTACTGAGCCGTGTTCCAGTCATATGTGCCCTGTGTAATACCTTAAACTGAATCAGGCTTAGCCTGGCGCACGAGGACGACGAGTTTACCCTGTTTAGGGCATCTGCCCACATCCCCTCCTCAATCTCCTCCCCTAGCTCTTCTTCCCATTTCCCTTTTAGTTCGTCCATCATAGTCTCCCCTTCGTCTCTCATTTCCCTATATATATCCGACACCTTACCGTCCCCCACCCATTTCTTTGAGATGACTCTGTCCTGCACCTCTTGTGTCGGGAGCTGCGGGAATTCCCTCACCTGTTGCCTCGCAAAAGCCCTCAATTGCATGTACCTGAATGCATTCCCTTGGGGCAACCCATATTTCTCGGTCAGCGCTCCCAGACTCGCAAACTTCCCATCCACAAATAGATCTTTCAATTGCGTTATACCTGCTCTTTGCCACATTCCATATCCCCCATCCATTCCCCCCGGGGCAAACCTATGGTTGTTTCTTATCGGGGACCCCCCCCAGTGCTCCGGTCTTTCCCCTATGTCGTCTCCACTGTCCCCAAATCTTCAGTGTAGCTACCACCACCGGACTCGTGGTATAGTTCCTTGGTGAGAACGGCAATGGGGCTGTCACCATAGCCCGCAGGCTGGTCCCCCTACAGGACGCCCTCTCTAATCTCTTCCACGCCGCTCCTTCCTCCTCTCCCATCCACTTACTCACCATTGAAATATTAGCGGCCCAATAATACTCACTTAGGCTCGGTAGTGCCAGCCCCCCCCTATCCCTACTACGCTGTAAGAATCCCTTCCTCACTCTCGGAGTCTTCCCGGCCCAAACAAAACCCATGATACTCTTTTCTATCCTTTTGAAAAAAGCCTTCGTGATCACCACCGGGAGACACTGAAACACAAAGAGGAATCTCGGGAGGACCACCATCTTAACCGCCTGCACCCTCTCTGCCATTGACAATGCTACCATATCCCATCTCTTGAAATCTTCCTCCATCTGTTCCACCAACCGCGTCAAATTTAGCCTGTGCAATGTGCCCCAATTCTTAGCTATCTGGATCCCCAGGTAACGAAAGTCTCTTGTTACCTTCCTCAACGGTAGGTCTTCTATTTCTCTACTCTGCTCCCCTGGATGCACCACAAACAGCTCACTCTTCCCCATGTTCAATTTATACCCTGAAAAATCCCCAAACTCCCCAAGTATCCGCATTATTTCTGGCATCCCCTCCGCTGGATCCGCCACATATAGTAGCAGATCATCCGCATATAAAGATACCCGGTGTTCTTCTCCTCCCCTAAGTATTCCCCTCCATCCCTTGGAACCTCTCAGCGCTATCGCCAGGGGCTCAATCGCCAGTGCAAACAGTAATGGGGACAGAGGACATCCCTGCCTTGTCCCTCTATGGAGCCGAAAATATGCCGATCCCCGTCCATTCGTGACCACACTCGCCACTGGGGCCCTATACAACAGCTGCACCCATCTAACACACCCCTCTCCGAACCCAAATCTCCTCAACACCTCCCACAGATAATCCCACTCCACTCTATCAAATGCTTTCTCGGCATCCATCGCCACTACTATCTCCGTTTCACCCTCTGGTGGGGCCATCATCATTACCCCTAACAACCTCCGTATGTTCGTGTTCAGCTGTCTCCCCTTCACAAACCCAGTTTGGTCCTCATGAACCACCCCCGGGACACATTCCTCTATTCTCATTGCCATTACCTTGGCCAAGACCTTGGCATCTACATTGAGGAGGGAGATTGGTCTGTAGGACCCGCATTGTAGCGGATCCTTTTCCTTCTTTAAAAGAAGCGATATCGTTGCTTCTGACATAGTCGGGGGCAGTTGTCCCCTTTCCTTTGCCTCGTTAAAGGTCCTCGTCAGTAGCGGGGCGAGCAAGTCCAAATATTTTCTGTAAAATTCAACTGGGAATCCGTCCGGTCCCGGGGCCTTTCCCGTCTGCATGTTCCTAATTCCTTTCACCACTTCTTCTACCGTGATCTGTGCTCCCAATCCCATCCTTTCCTGCTCTTCCACCTTGGGAATTTCCAGCCGATCCAAAAACTCCATCATTCTCTCCCTCCCATCCGGGGGTTGAGCTTCATACAATTTTTTATAAAATGTCTTAAACACTTCATTCACTCTCTCCGCTCCCCGCTCCGTCTCTCCATCTTCGTCTCTCACCCCCCCTATTTCCCTCGCTGCTCCCCTTTTCCTCAATTGGTGTGCCAGCAATCTGCTCGCCTTCTCTCCATATTCATACTGTACACCCTGCGCCTTCCTCCATTGTGCCTCTGCAGTGCCTGTGGTCAGCAAGTCAAATTCCACATGCAGCCTTTGCCTTTCCCTATACAGTCCCTCCTCCGGTGCTTCCGCATACTGTCTGTCCACCCTCAAAAGTTCTTGCAACAACCGCTCCCGTTCCTTACTCTCCTGCTTCCCTTTATGTGTCCTTATTGATATCAGCTCCCCCCTAACCACCGCCTTCAACGCCTCCCAGACCACTCCCACCTGAACCTCCCCTTTGTCATTGAGTTCCAAGTACTTTTCAATGCATCCCCTCACCCTTAAGCACACCCCCTCATCCGCCATTAGTCCCATGTCCATTCTCCAGGGTGGACGCCCTCTTGTTTCCTCCCCTATCTCCAAGTCTACCCAATGTGGGGCATGATCCGAAATGGCTATAGCCGTATATTCCGTTCCCCTCACCCTCGGGATCAATGCCCTACCCAACACAAAAAAGTCTATGCGTGAATAGACTTTATGGACATAGGAGAAAAACGAGAACTCCTTACTCCTAGGTCTACTGAATCTCCACGGGTCCACCCCTCCCATCTGCTCCATAAAATCCTTAAGCACCTTGGCTGCTGCCGGCCTCCTACCAGTCCTGGACTTCGACCTATCCAGCCTTGGTTCCAACACCGTGTTAAAGTCTCCCCCCATTATCAGCTTTCCGGTCTCTAGGTCTGGGATGCGTCCTAGCATTCGCCTCATAAAATTGGCATCGTCCCAATTCGGGGCATACACGTTTACCAACACCACCATCTCTCCCTGTAATTTGCCACTCACCATCACGTATCTGCCCCCGTTATCCGCCACTATAGTCTTTGCCTCGAACATTACCCGCTTCCCCACTAATATAGCCACCCCCCTGTTTTTCGCATCCAGCCCCGAATGGAACACCTGCCCTACCCATCCTTTGCGCAACCTAACCTGATCTATCAGTTTCAGGTGCGTTTCCTGTAACATGGCCACATCTGCTTTAAGTTTCTTAAGGTGTGCGAGTACTCGTGCCCTCTTTATCGGCCCGTTAAGCCCCCTCACGTTCCACGTGATCAGCCGAGTTGGGGGGCTTCCCACCCCCCCCCTTGCCGGTTAGCCATCATCTTTTTCCAGCTTCTCGCCCAGTTCCCACGCAGCTGTATTTCTCCCAGACGGTGCCCCCCCGCCCATCCTTTCCCGTACCCACTCCCCCCTTTCCCCAGCAGCAGCAACCCAGTAATTCCCCCCTCCCCCCCCCCCCCCCCCCCGCTAGACCCCCCGCTAGCGTAATTACTCCCCCCATGTTGCTCCCAGAAGTCAGCAAACTCTGGCTGACCTCGGCTTCCCCCCGTGATCACGGCTCGCCCCGTGCGGCGCCCCCTCCTTCCTGCTTCTCTATTCCCGCCATAATTATCATAGCGCGGGAACCAAGCCCGTGCCTCTCCCTCGGCCCCGCCTCCCATGGCCAACGCCCCATCTCCGCTCCCTCCCCACCTCCCCCCATCACCACCTGTGGGAGAAAGAAAAGTTACCATACCGCAGGATTAATCATACAATCCCTCTTCGCCCCCCCCCCCCACTCGTCCCACCACTTTGTCCAAACGTTCATTTTCGTAGTCCAATCATTCCAATTTTTCTTCTACAATAAAAGTCCACGCTTCATCCGCCGTCTCAAAGTAGTGGTGCCTCCCTTGATATGTGACCCACAGTCTTGCCGGTTGCAGCATTCCAAACTTTATCTTTTTTTTGTGAAGTACCGCTTTGGCCCGATTAAAGCTCGCCCTCCTTCTCGCCACCTCCGCACTCCAATCTTGATAGACGCGGATCACCGCGTTCTCCCATTTACTACACCGAGTTTTCTTCGCCCATCTAAGGACCATTTCTCTATCCTTAAAACGGAGAAATCTCACCACTATGGCTCTGGGAGCTTCTCCTGCTCTCGATCCTCGCACCATAACTCGGTATGCTCCCTCCATCTCCAACGGACCCGTCGGGGCCTCCACTCCCATTAACGAGTGCAGCATCGTGCTCACATATGCCCCGACGTCCGCCCCCTCCACACCTTCAGGAAGGCCAAGAATCCTCAAGTTGTTCCTCCTTGCGTTATTTTCCAGTGCCTCCAACCTCTCCACAGATCGTTTCTGGTGTGCCTCCTGTATCTCCGACTTCACCACCAGGCCCTGTATATCGTTTTCATTCTCTGCTGCTTTCGCCTTCACGACCCGAAGCTCCTGCTCCTGGGTCTTTTGTTCCTCTTTCAGCCCTTCAATCGCCTGTAATATCGGGGCCAACAACTCTTTCTTCATTTCCTTTTTTATCTCCTCCACGCAGCGTTTCAAAAACTCTTGTTGTTCAGGGCCCCATATGAAACTGCCACCTTCCGACGCCATCTTGGTTTCTGCTTGCCTTCCTTGCCGTTGTTCCAAAGGATCCGCTGCAATCCGGCCACTTTCCTCTCCTTTTTCCATCCGTGTCCAGGGGGAACACCCTTCTGGTTTACCGCACGGTGTTTTCAGCCGTTAAAATTGCCGTTGGGGCTCCTATCAAGAGCCCAAAAGTCCGTTTCACAGGGAGCTGCCGAAACGTGCGACTCAGCTGGTCATCGCCGCACCCGGAAGTCCCTGTTATTTGGCGACTATTTCTAATTGACCTTGCACTGAGTGGCTTGCTAGGACATTGCAGAGGGCAGTTAAGAATCAACCACATTGCTATGCATCTGGAGTTACATGTAAGCCAGACTGAGTATGAATGACAGATTTCCTTCCCTAAAGCACATAAGTAAACCATGTAGATTTTTACAACATTCAGTGATCGTTTCATGGTCCCCATCACTGAGACTCTAAATTCCAGATTTATCAATTGAATTTGAATTCCACTAGCTGCCGTAGTGGGATTTGAACCCATATCCACATGGTATTTGTCTGGGCCTCTGGATTACTAGTTCAGTGACAAGACCACTATGCCGCAATCTGCCTTTCAAATCATTGCAATGAATTTCTTAAAGGAAGAAAAAGGACATGCATTTCTACAGCCCATATGCCAACTTAAGACATTTACTTTTGTAATGTAGAAAGCACAGCAACCAATTTGCACATAACAAACTCAACAAATAATTTGCCAGGACATGAGGGAAATTTCACCTGTGCTGCTTCTAATAGTGCTGAGAGACCTTTGCATCTACCTGAGGTGGAACAAGGGGCTTTGGTTTAAAGTCTATTCTGAAAAGACAGCCATTCTGACTGGCAGTGTCAGTCTCGATTTTGTGCTCAGATCTTTGGAGTGGGACTTGAACTCACAAATGTCTGACTCCGAGGCGAGGGTGCTAACCATTTGAGGTGTGTGACACTTCTCCAGTTACTTTCAAGAAGGTCCTAGCCATTTCCGATAAATGGGTTCACCTTTCTCAAGTAGTAGGCAAGTAATTTCACAGGGACCTGCTGGTTTAATTAGTTACTAAAATCACGCTGCATAATTTCAACATATCTGCTATTGAGCAGGTCATTCCTCCTGCACAAATTGGAGAAAAGAAAACTTTATTCGTTCATGAGATGAGGGCGTCGCTGGCTGGGCCAGCATTTATTGCCCATCCCTCAGGGTATTTAAGAGTCTGGAGTCACGTGTAGGCCAGACCAGGTATGGATGACAGATTTCCTTCCCTAAGGGAGATTAGTGAACCAGATGGGTTGTCAGGACAATCGACACGGATTTCATGGACATCATTAGTTCTTTTTAAATTCCAGATTTTTTTAATTGATTTAAAATTCCATCATCTGCTCTGGTGGGATTCAAACCCGAACATTGCCCTGAGTCTCTGAATTATTAGTCCAGTGACAATACCATTAGGTCACTCCCTCCCCTAAGATTTTATTTGCCTGATCCTGGATCCGAGCATCTTTCGACTCTGTGTATGTTTTTCCATCTGGTCACATGCTTGAGTGTGAAAAAGTTGCTCTTGTTGTTTGACATTGAAGTGTTGACCAACGTTTTGTAGTGTACTTTATTGAGGCACAGTGTGAGATGGGATGCTATTAACTTGTGTCTTTGTGGTTTTTGAGATGTTCATATGAAGAGTCTGGTGGCCATTCTCCACCTGTTGGTTGCGGTTTCCCAATACTTCAGGGCACCGATTCGACTCCCAGATCACGTCTCTGTTCAAGTGGTGGTTGTCCAGGTAAATGACTACAAGAAAATAAATCTCTGGAAATGTCACGTTTAATATTGGTGTACAATTGACTGGGAATTTTCTGGGACAGTGTGAAAATGAGATAACTATTAGGCTCAAAAGCTGGCAAAAGCAGAAAACGTCTGGAAATGAGCCAACCGCCCGCTAGATAACATGAATCAAGTGATCAGTCAAATGCCAGAAGCTGCGTTTGCCAAATGTTCAATCAGTACTGCAACATACACATTTTAATCCATGTGAAAATGTGTATCAAAGGCTAAAATGCAAAAGATTTGCAGGTGACACTTCTTTAATAAAAACAACATGAACAATATTTAGCATAGTAAAACATCCAAAGGCACTTTACAGGACATGGAACATTTGCCACTGAGCCACCAGAGGAAATATTTGGACAGGTGGCCGAAAGTTTTAGTGAAGAGGGAGGTTTTAAAGAGTGTCTTAAAGGAGGAGAGGGCGAGGGGAGAGGTTTAGACATGGGGCGGGATTCTCCACTCCCACGCCGAAGTGGCCGCGCCATAGTGAACGCCGTCGAGGTTCACGACGGCGCGGAACGGCCCCGGTCCCGACCGATTCAGGCCCTGACAATGGGCCAGTATCGGGGCCGAGTCATCTACCCGCGCCAGGCCTTGTCGCCCGGGTAAAAGCAGCGCCGCATAGATGACGCGGCCGGCGCCGCATAACGGACGTCATGCGTGGTTGCCGTCCTGTCCAAATCCGCCCCGCAAGAAGATGGGGGACGGATCTTGCGGGGCCGCGGAAGGAAGGAGGTCCTCCTTCAGAGAGGACGGCCCGACGATCGGTGGGCACCGATCGCGGGCCACCCCACATTGCAGGTGAAGCCCTGTGCAGGATCCCCCCTCGCCCCCCCACAGGCCGCCCCCCCCCCCCCAGCGTTTATGCACCACCCACGACTGCAGCGACCAGGTGTGGACGGCGCCGGTGGGAACCCGCCGTTTTGGCCTGGCCGCTCGGCCCATCCGGGCCTCAGACTAGCGGGGGTGCCGGAGAATCGCCATTTTGGGTGTCTCCGGCGATTCTCTGGCCTGCGGCCCGCGAACTTGACCGGGCCGTTCCCGCCGCTTGGGAGAATCGCGGGAGGCCGTCGGACCGGCGTCCCCGGAAATTTTGGCGGCCCAGGCGATTCTCCCAACCGGCGTGGGAGTGGAGAATCGCGCCCATGGAGTTCCCAGTGTTTTGGGTCCAGTCAGCTGAAGGAACGACCACCAAGGAAGTGAGGGATGTATAAGAGGCCGGAATTGGAGAAACGCAGAGTTCGAATTATAGAGTCAAAAGGCACTGAGGAGGCCTGTGCTGTCTCTTGGAAAAGAGCTAACCAGTTAGTCTCACTCACCAGCTTTTTCCCCCTAACCCTGCAAATGAGCCCCCAACCAATCACCTTTTGAAATGTCCATGAGTCTGCTCCTTTTAGGCAGTGCATTCCAACTCTTAACAGCCCTCTCTAAGAGAAGGTTTCTCCTTACTTTCCCTCTAGTTCCAATTATTTTCAATCTGTGATGTTTGACCACTGACTCATTTGCCTGAGGGGTATAGTTTCTCCCCACTTACTTTATTTTTATATCTCTTTTAGGTCCCGTCCCCCTTCCCCCCCCCCCCCCGTCCCCCGGTCCTCCTCTGCTCTAAGGAGAACAACCCCAGCTTCTCCAGTCTCCCTTCCCTGGTCCC
The DNA here is from genome assembly GCF_047496885.1 of Scyliorhinus torazame. Taxonomy (NCBI): domain Eukaryota; kingdom Metazoa; phylum Chordata; class Chondrichthyes; order Carcharhiniformes; family Scyliorhinidae; genus Scyliorhinus; species Scyliorhinus torazame. The sequence goes on from NC_092716.1 coordinate 191,190,321, forward strand.
ATTCTAGGAAATCTCTGCACCTTCTCCTTGCTGAAGTGCGGTGTCCCAGTCGGGTGGGTGATGTAGGGCTGAAGGAGGTAACGGGTAGGGAAGGATGCACAGGGAGAGATGGGAGTAGGCGTGAGTTATGGGTGGCAGAGTTTTTGGTGGACCACAGTTTGTGGAGGGTGAATGAAGAGAGAGTGCATTGGCATGATCAGGTGGTCAAGACAGTATGGCTGGGGGTTAACTCGGTGCTTTACAGGATACCAAGTTTCATTTTAACTTGCATTGCTAGCTATATGGAAAACAAAGAGAAGCAGCTGATTTTTTTTTTCAAGGATTCACTTCTTGAAATTTCTTCCTTTCCCACAGAAAAGAGAGGGAATTCTGCAGTCTCGGCATATCCAAGAGGAAATCACTGGCAACACCGAGTATGTAAATGCAGTTGTTCTTCAGCCACTCTGTAATCGAACACCAATGTCAGGGGCTTGAAACTTGATTGCTACTCTGTTTTGTTAACTGCGCAAGGAGCTCAGCAGTTTCTGCAGCAGCCAAGGAAAATAGAACTGCCAGTATTCGAAACCTCACAGTAAATCAAAACACCTCCTGAAAGGAAAGCTGCTGAGAATGGATGTTTTGAAAGGTTTTCAGTAATTCCCAGAGAGAAAAAAAACCTGTTCCAGGAGCACTTTAGCAGGGTATTTTTAGGTTGTCTCTCAGTTTGCTTCCTCCCCACCCCTGTCTCACCGAATGATCGTAAAAGGGGAAGCGCGTTCTCCTCACAAACAGGAGTTGGTTTATTTCAGTTGCGTTGATTTAAAATGCAGAGCTCGTTCTTGATTTCTCTGTCGCTGGCTTGAGCCAGCATAAACCCCAGGCCGAGGGAAAGAATTTGGCGGTGACCTGCTTTCTCATGCCGCTGCAGTTCTTGTGGTGCAGGTACGCCCACAGTGCTGTTAGAGAGGGGGTTCCAGAATCTTGATCGACAGATGAAGAAGGAGTCACGATATATCTGCAAGATGCATGTTTAGTGCCGCTGGTAGACATTAGCCAGCCACTAATGTTACAACCTCTGTTGTAAGCTGTTCACCCAGACTTTGGGAAGCTGGCATTGTTCTCCTTAAAACCCGATTAAATTGCCAGGGCTTACTGTTGGCCAGGCACTGAACTGGACCGGCCATATAAATACTGTGGTTACTAGTTTAGGTCAGAGGCTCGGAATTCTGAGGCGAGTAACTCACCTCTTAACTCCCTAAAGCTGGTGCACCACCTACAAGGCACAAGTCAGTTGTGTGACGGAATACTCTCCATTTTCCTGGGTAGGAGCAGCTCCAACAACACACATGAAGCCTGACACCATCCAAAATAAAATGGCCTGCTTGACTGTAAACCCATCTACCACCTTAAAAATCCACTCCCTCCACCACCGACGCACAGGGCTGGATTTTACGTGCCTCTGTCGCATATGGGTTTTTTTTTAGGGGGGGCGGGCGGGGTGTCTGGTAAATTAGGGTGGTCTTGGGAGTGGGAAAGTGGTGGGCTAAACTGGTGGAGAGTGGGACTTCTGCCAACAGTCCGGCAGCTACAGCAGCACTAAAAGCTATTTGGTAGGTACGGCTGTGACTACAACCACACCCAAGTAGAAGGCCCAATAGATCGTGGAGTGAGGCAAGTCCCGTGTATTAAGTGGGAGGGTTTGGTCAGCTTATGGAAGGGGAGGTTAGCATGGTGAGTTTTGGAGACCAGAAGAGTAGGAAAAAAGAGGGACCTATCTTAATTGGGTTTATTAGCAAGCCAATTGACAGTGATTAGAAATACCCCATGCCATAATACAGTTGCGGTAGGCAGTTGGGCAGGATTGGGAAGACCACTTTAGGGTGTGAGAATAACTACCTTTGGAGGGGGATGTGCCCTTTTTACATTGGATGAAGCCCCCCCTAGTATCCCCCTTTCTTCCTACTCTCCTGGTCTCCAAAACCTACCACCCCCATCTCCCCTTCCTTAAGTATTGCACTGGGTGTGTCAGACTGGATTTTGTGCTCAAATGTTTGGAATCGAGTTTGAATCGTTACCTTCTGAAACTGAAGCAGGACTTCTACCCACTTTAACACACAACTCCCGTTTTGGGCGCATATAGCCTGCATCTAACCTGCTATCTAACAGAACTCGACTTTTTTTGCCTCGGTGAGGAACGACCAGCACGGTAGCATTGTGGATAGCACAATTGATTCATAGCTCCAGGGTCCCAGGTTCGATTCCGGCTTGGGTCACTGTCTGTGCGGAGTCTGCACATTCTCCCCGTGTCTGTGTGAGTTTCCTCCGGGTGCTCCGGTTTCCTCCCACAGTCCAAAGATGTGCAGGTTAGGTGGATTGGCCATGATAAATTGCCCTTAGTGTTGGGTGGGGTTACTGGGTTATGGGGATTGGGTGGAGGTGTTGACCTTGGTAGGGTGCTCTTTCCAAGAGCTGGTGCACTCGATGGGCCGAATGGCCTCCTTCTGCACTGTAAATTCTATGATAAGGACACACTTGCCTAATTTCTTGTGCTGACGACCCCCCCCTCTGCTCCTCCCCTTTTAGTGAGACCTCAAGCCCCACCTCTTAAGGGCAGGGCACCCCGGACCCGGTCCATGGAACGGGCAACAAATGTGGACCAGTGCCAAACAGCGCCCTGCAAGGTCACCCAGTCGAGGTAGTTAGTTCCCTGGCCTCAGGAGAATCCGGCATAGACATATTTAAATGAGCTTAATGGCTCATTTAAATGTGTTAATCTGGATCTTGCAACCACACACGTGAAACAGGTTGGTACTGCTAGGGGGAAGTGCCAGGGGACAGGGCTTCCAAGGAATCCTGTTGTCGAAGGCTCCCATTATGTTGGGGGGGGTGGGGTTGATGGTGAAAGCGGGGGTGGGGGATGTGACGGTGGGGCGGACACTGAGAATAGTAGGGGTGCCCCAATGCCGGCAAATACTTTTTTAGATAAATTAATTTTTTTCAATTAAGGGGCAATTTAGCATGGCCAATCCACCTACCCTGCACATTTTTGTGTTGTGAGGGCGAAACCCACGCAAACACGGGGAATGCGTGCAAACTCCATACGGACAGTGACCCAGAGCCGGGATTGAACCTGGGACTTCAGTGCCGTGAGGCAGCAGTGCTAACCACTGCGCCACCATGCTGCCTTTATGCTGGCATAGATGGCGGGGAGAGGGGGGGTTACTCTGATGCCTGCATGGTGTGTGGGGCCGGGGGTATGGTGACCTGATCATTAACTAGTTGTGGTGGTGGAGGTTGACCTGTGTTCAAGGGTTGCGGGTGTTCCCCTTATCTGCTATGGTTCCTGATGTCTGGGCTGGGGGCGTTTAACTTCACTTGAGATTGGGGTACTCTTTAAAAATGGTGCCCTGATCTCTCAATCCCAGTTTTGTCGGCAGGTTTAGGCCTTGCTCCCCCAGCTGACTGTGTAATCCTCGACACCACCTTGTGTTGTTTGATCTGGCTAGAAAAGGCAGCTGTGAAACCAATAAGTTTCACTCTGCTTTTTTTTTTACCTGATCCAGCACTCTGTGCAATTTTGGGAAAATGTCTCCCTTAGTCTTCAAGTCTCACAGGGAGGTGTTAGGAATGTCAGGCTTTATAAATGGTTATGTTTGATTTGTCTATTTAATGCCAAGATTGAGTGAAGGTAGTTGATCAGCATTTCTACCTTGCTACAAGACCGATGTGATTCATATTGCCATGAAGATGGGCACTGAGAGCAATCAGCTTAAAGTTTCCCCAGATATCACTGAACTTAGTTTGTTTATTACAGTAAAAGTCTTAAAACTTGAAATCTTGTCATGTGATCCTTTCCGTCAGTCACCGGGAATTCAGATATCTTTTTTAAAGTTATTGTTCTCTTTAGGGATCGTAACAAACTGCACTGTAGGAGATGCTGTCCTTCAAATGTTAAACTGAGACCCTGGATCCTTGTATCAATGGTCGCGACAGATCTCATCGAGCTGTCCCATGATAAGGTGGCAGTGAGCCTGTTGCTAACTTTTGGTTGGTTCAATTGGCTCTGTTTTATAACCTTTGCTCTAGAGTCGCTAGGTATCTTTATACTGCCACGAGGTTCAAGTAATGATCAATAACTCAACACACCAATTAGTAAGATTCAAATCAAAGCACATTTATTATACACAGTAAATCACTACTCATGCATAAACTCTACTTTCTAAGCTATTTCTATTACTAACAGGCCAATACTTAGCTTCGGACTGGCCCACAAGGTCAGGGGAACAAATGGCCTTTCGTTCGGGTTCTGAGTCTGCGGGATTCAAAAGCTGGTATGGACTTGTAGCTAGGAGCGCCTATCTCGTAGCGAGCGTTGACTTGAGACTTACGTTCTTGGAGGCCGCCGGACAGGTCACTGTCAAGGGTTGCTTCGCATTGCTGAGTTACCCTGTCAAGAAGGACGATTTGAACTTGGGGGCTTTACTTTATAGTCCCCAGGGGCTTCCCGCCTTTCGGGGCGGACCCCGTACCTGGTTTCAAGTGATTGGACTTCGTTCCAATCGCTTGGTTCGATTTCTCCAATACTGGAGCTGTTCCCTGATCGTTGGGCGGTCTTTAAGTGTCCGTTAACCTCTTGTGTTGGCTCCTGCTGGCGCTGAGGAGTCTGGCTTGGCCTTGTTTACCTTAAATGTTTCGATTGTTCCCGGGGATTGCTCATTACTATGTAGATGGCTGCTACATTACTATGCAGATGGCTGCTTGTATCGATGCTGTCTGGGCTTTTGCAGAGTCTAAATCACAGTAAACGTACACCTGTTAGTTTTTGCCTGTGTTGGCTGAATTTCCCTTCAGCCTTTGCTGTTCTCCATTTTACGTCAGGAAGTGGTCAACCCAGGTGGCTACACTTCCTCCTTGTGATCCTAACGCGAAGCGTGAAGGATCACATAACTGCGTTGTTCTTCATTCCTTGACCCGGCGAGCACTCTTCTATGGCCTCTACACTGACCATAACTATGCAAGAAATTTTTAACTGACAATTCTAAGTGGCGCTATGTCAAAACAGGGACATGCATTACAAAATAAGAAAAACGATACCTCTAACTGTTCTTAATAAACTACACTCACTCAAACATTCAATCATACTAACTTCTTAAACAATACACACAAAATCATGGCAGCATTATTCACATTTGACCTGGCTTGGCAGTCAAGCTCAGGATTGTACAATCGCTCATGAAACACATTTCTTTATTCACAAAAAGGAACGCAAACGAATGTCCTTTATTATAGATCGTGGGGATCGGGGGTCTGGTCATAACCGAAAATAGGGGATCTTATCCTATATACCGGGGTGCGAACGGGGTAGGCTCTCCTTCTCCATTTCCTCAGACGAATAGTCTGCACGATGCAGCAGAGTATCGCTAATACTAGTAGGGCTTCTATCAAGTAGGACAAGGGAGTACCAGGTTATAAACCTGTCACACCAAGATGGTGTGGTGTCGTTTGTGACTGGGCTCTGGGTACTATGAGGGATGAATCATTAACGGCTGGGGGGGGTTGCGGTTAGGGGGTTCGCGTTCGCGCGCAACCAAATGTTCATTAGGGTGATGAGCAACACGGAGGATGTCCTCATGGTTCTTCTTTCTCTTCTCTGGAGCTTTTGGAGTTCTGTGAGATCAAGCATAGTGTCTGTTACTATCTTGGTTTAATATCTCGTCTATTCGTATGGCTGTCCTTCAGTGCCAATTCTCCCTTTACAATTTTTCACCATGTGTGACTCCCTCATTTTTTTTTTTTAAACTGAATATTCCGGACAAGACACACTTAAAAAATACTGAACCAGTGCGAGCCGTCTCGCAGGCTGTGCGATTTACCATCCAAATATTTGAGGATGTAAATAGCATTGGGTGGCAACTTAAGGGTTACCTGAAAACAAAACAAACCTTTTGGAACGAATAGTGCTGAAATGAGGTGCGTATGGGCCGCGACGGGTAAGATTTGGATGGAATCCCCGGGTAGGACGGCGACCAATGCCGTGTGTGCTCTACCCGAGCGTAGCTGACCAGAGGGGGGGTTCTCGGGCAGGGCGGGTCCCAATGCCGTTTCTCCACTGCCTGAGCAATCGACAAGAACGGGCAAGAAATGTAGTCATCGGGGGGGGGTGGCCGTATTGGTTCTTCCTTCGAACCAGAAGGGCAGTTATGAAAGGGGGTCTGTGTTTCTGTCGACAGACGAGTTCCTCTGAACTGGCGTCTGGGACATTAACAAGTCTCTGTGGACAAACTAGTTCCTCTGAACTAGCGTCCGGGACAACTAGTTTCTCTGACTGCCAAAGGGCGTCAGAGGGTGGTGGCGTGGAGCTGTGAAAAAATGTTTTCCGGTCTTACATACAACATTTAACAATACAACTACAAACAACATTAAACATGCTGCAGGTTCCATCAGAAAGGACACTGTTTTCTCCCAAGCGGTTCCTTTTTAAAACATCATCTGGACACCTCAGTTATCGGTTGCGAACAGGGTCGCAAAGGGGTTCTCGTTTTGGGAGTCAGACTCAAAGTCGTCATCTTCTCCCGGATGCCAAACTCTCAAGTGTATCAGGGCGGATAGGGCTACTTGGTGTGATTTGGGATCCCTCTCGTCATTCCGGACGAGTCTGTATGAGTTATCTCAGTGCCAAAAGGTGGTGTCTAGTTCTGTGGGGACGGAATCGGGGTCGTCATTGTAGGTCGGTGGTCGGTGGTGGGGTTTGTTTAGGAAAGTGATCATGAAGGGATCACTTGAATCGTGGTCAGATTCGCTGGGTGTGGGTCCTGTAGGGAGGCGTGCTGTGGCTATTGTCCGAGTCACAGTCACTGTCACTGCTGCTGCAGTCTGTGGGCGTTCCGGGGCGGAGTGTATAGTTTGGCGGTGGAGTCAGGGTTGAGTCCGTGGCTGGACTGGTCGTGTTGGGGGAGGGTAGGGATACGTTTGCTGTGGGTGGGGTGTGGTCTGCTGCGTCGAGCATGACGTGGTGTGCGTGGTTAGACTGTGTTCCATATGCCTTAAGCTGATTGATATGGAACCACGCAGTCTTTCCGTTGGGATACTTTATTTTGCAGACGGAAGGGCTGACTTTGTCCGCAATGGAGTACGGACCCGAATATTTAGGTGACAGGAATGTGCTGGGGTTGTATATGGAGAGCATAACTTGCTGTCCTGCACTGAACTCAATCGCATTCACTGTCTTATCAAAACAGGCTGTGCTCTGTTTCTTTCTTGTGCCCAATTTCACTGCGGCTGCTAGCTGAGCCGTTTTAACATTCTGTACCAGTTGTTCTACTGCTTTCTCGTGTGTGAGGGCCGTCACCTCGGGGCTGGTCAAATCTAATCCCAATAAAAATTCTGTGCATTTCATGGGGCGTCCAGTCACGAGGGTGTGTGGGGTGTAACCTGTAGATGTTGAAACCGTATTTCGCAAAAGGGAGGACTGAATCCCAAGTGGTGTTGTTTTGCTGGACCATTTTTCGGAGGGTAGCTTTTAGGGTCCGATTCATGCGCTCCACAATACCACTTGACTGGGGGTGGTATGCGATGTGGAATTTTTGGGTAATGCCAAATATCGTGAGGACGTTCTTCATGACACGTCCCGTAAAATGGGAACCTTGGTCGGATTCAATGCTGCGGGGAAGTCCCCATCTCGCAAAGATGTGGTGGGTTAAGATCTTGGCTGTGGTCTTTGCCATGTTCGTTCTGGATGGGAATGCTTCCACCCATTTTGTAAACATGTCTATCACCACGAGTACATATTTATAACCATTCCTGCAAGGGGGCAATGGTCCAATGTAATCGATCTGGAGGTTAGTCCAGGGGCCATTAACGGGTCAGGTGTGACTAAGCTGAACCTTTTTGGCATATCTGTCCGGATTGTTCTGGGCACAGATAAGGCAATTCTCAACATAGTGCGTTACGTCTTCTTTTAAACTGGGCCACCAACAGAGCTGCCTGAGGTGGGCTGTAATGGGATCAATTCTCTGATGTCCATGTCCGTCATGGAACAAACAAATAAGTTGATTCCTGTCCTGTTCAGGAACAACATAAAGGGTGTCTTTTAACACCACACCGTCATGTGTGGTCAGTGTATTTTTAAATCTATCGTAAGGTGCCGTAAATTTTCCTTTCAAAATCTCCCTGAGATTGCTATCCTGCTTCTGGGCCTGTACTAAATCCTCGATATTAGTCTGCGAGACCTGAACGGCATTTACTGGTGCGCTCTCGGGGGGTGTCCAAAAATATCCGTGCCAGGAACCTGCTTTTGCCAGTGCGTCGGCTTTTACATTTCCAGGGGGCATGAAAGATGGTGACTACGAACTTTGACAATTCCAAATGTCCTGTTCTCTGCCTTTTCTAGAATGTGATGGAGCAATGGGGCTGAAGGGAGGGGTTTTCCGTCTGCGAAAACAAATCCTCTTGCTTTCCACAGGGGTAGGAATTCTGTAAGGCTATTGCAGACATAGAGGCTGTCCGAGTATATGTCTGTTGGGCTGGGGAAGGAATCTGGGTGTTCCACTATGTATGTGATGGCCGCAAGTTCTGCCGCCTGCGCACCTAAGTGTCCTGGAAGTTTTATTGCTATTTCCTCTCGGGCGCGTCCCTGCACGTCCTCGACGTAAATGCCGCATCCTGTTATGCGCTTCCCTTCTAATATTGTGGAAGATCCATCCACATATATTCTTATGGGTTAGCACGTGTCTGTGTGCTTGGGGCTCTGGGTTGAACTACCTATCTTTCTGGGGGGGTGTTTTAGCAATAATGGGGCCTGTGGTGTGGTGTGGTGAGATGATTTCACATTCATGGGGGGTTCCGGGGTACTGTAGGTTATCGGCTAAAAAAGTGTGGGTCTTGGTCCTTTTAACAGTGATGTCCCATCCCTGCAAAAGAAGGGTCCATCTAGCTGCTCTAATCTGACTAACTGTACCTTCCTTGAGTCATCCGTCAAGTAAAAGTTGGGTGGGGGTGTGTTCCATGAGAATTGTGATGGAGTTTAGTCCGGTTATGTAAGAAAAATACTGTACTGCCCAAAAAACTGCGAGCAGGTGCCTTTCACAGGCTGAAAGTCCCTGCTCCACAGCATCTAAAAATCTGGAGGCGTAAGCCACGGGCCTTAACTGTCCGTGCCAGTCCTGGAGGAGCACGGCCGAAAGGGTGCGGTCTGTGCTTGCATCCATATGCTGCGGAAGCCATTCCCAGGGGGCTCCTTTCTTTCGGAGGTCTGAGAGGGGTGCTGCCTTGCTGGCGAAGCCGTCAATGTGGTTTCGGCAGTAGCCAACCAATCCTAAAAACGACCGGAGGGCTGAAACGTTCTGGGGAAGGGGCAATTTGGCAATCGAGTCAATCCTTTTGTACTCGATCTCACGTTTACCGTGCATGATAATTATACCCAAATATATCATTTTGTTTTCCAAAATCTGGGCCTTTTTGGGGTTGACTTTACATCCAATTTTCTGTAGGAGTTCCAGGTGTTCGGACAGAAGCTCGATGTGCTCTTCCTTGGTGTCTGTCTGCAGTAATAGGCCGTCCACATACTGGACCAGATATTCGGGGCGAGAAAATTTGGCTAAACCATTTGCCAGCTGTCGGTGGAAAATGGAGGGGGAGTTGTGGAATCCTTGTGGAAGGCATGTCCATGTGTACTGCTGATTTTTGACCGTGAATGCAAATTCGTATTGGCACGCTTTTGCCAATGGAATGGACCAGAATCCATTACTGATGTCTAAAACCGTAATGTATTGTGAGTTGAGTCCCTGATTGAGCATGGTCTCGGGACTTGTGGCTACCGTGGGGGCTGCTGCGGTGGTGACTTTGTTGAGTTCCCAGTAATCGATTGTCAGTCGCCATGATCCATTGGGCTTTCTCACTGGCCAAATCAGGGCATTATTAGTGGAGGCTACTGATCTAAGTACGCCCTGCTCCAATAAGCTGTCGATAACTTTTGCGATTTCTCCCTCTGCCTCTTGGGGAAATCCGTACTGCTTTTGGGGTCTAGGGTCAGGTCCTGTGATTTGTACTGAACCAGTCATCCGGCCACAGTCGTGTTTGTGGGTCGCGAATGCTGTCCTGTTCTTTCGTAAAACTGCCCTAACCTGCTTGTCCGTGCTAATCGTAGTCAGGTCAAACCAAAATTCGCCTACTGCGCTAATCTTGTTTGCATATTCTCCGATGGTGAGTGTTGCGGGGGCTCTTGCAGATTTTGCCATTTTCCAGACACACTGGTTGACTGGATCAAAGGATAGGTTGTGGGAATTCATAAAATCTATGCCTAAAATGTGTTCTGCTGTGTGGGGTAGATCGACTAAAACTATGGGGTGCTTGGTGGTGATGTTGCCGATTTGAATGGGTACAGGGGCTGTGATGTGTCCCTGCTGTGAGTGGCCTGTAAAGCCGCTGAGGGTGATGGTGGCTGTAGTGGGCCACGTGTCTTTTGAAACATGGTGGAGGAATTGATTGTGGTGCGGGACCCTCCTGTGTCCCAGAGAAACTCGATGGGCTGTCCCCGCATTTTTGCTGCAACTACTGGTTGGCCGGACCTATCCCAAAGGGTGTTGCAGACGCAACTGGGGGAGCCAGTTCCGTTCAGGTCCGTCTGATCTGAACGGGTGCTAACGCTATGTATTGGCTGTGTCCTGTTCTTATTTAGAGTGCCTGTCTGCTGGGCTCTCTGTTGCTTTTGTGGGGCATTGCATTCTCTTGCAAAGTATCCCAACTGTCCACAGTTGTAACATTCCTGTGACTTTTGTGGGGGGCTGTTCTTGCCTTCATTTACCCATGCGGGGTTCTGGTGTGCCTTAACTGCGTGTTTGTCTGCTTCTGCCTGCTGTTCTTCGGGATTTTTATTCGTGGGTTTGTTTTGAACAGATTGCTCCCAGGTGCGGGACAATCTTTTTACAACCCATTTCTCATTATGAGCCTCCTCTGAGGGATCATAATTGGCGCAAGTTTTTTGTCCTGTATCTGTGGCATGGGAGATAAGGGTGCGGGTCCATTTGGCCATGTTGTCTGGGGACAAATGGGCGCGGTCTAAGTCTCCGAAAACTGCTGCGAAATGGATCCACAAGCGTCCGGCAAACGCTGTGGGGTGCTCGGTTTTCCTTTGTCTGCACTTATTGAGGCCATCTACGAGGTCACCCCTGTTCTACCCGATCGCGTCTAGGATCACGGTATGCATTTCTGCAAGGGTGCCTCCTCCTACATTCTGTGGGTCGGGAATGGCTGCCACGACCGAAGGGTCTAAACTCAAAACTGTGAGCTTTACTTGCTCACGCTCGTCCAGGCCGTACATGGTAGCCTGCTGTTTTACTCTAGCAAAGAAGTGGTGGGTGTCTGGAGGAACGGTTTGATTTTATCACACGCGTCCTGTAATTGGGTCACTGTTAAGGGGGTGGTGTACAGAAATTCCGTGTCGTCCGATGTGGCTGTGCGGTGGGTGGTGACTGGGTTCATTGGAGCCTGAACTATCTGCTCTGTGGGGGGGTTGGGGCGCTTTTCTCTTCTGGGGCTTTCCCTGCGCACATGTTCCCTGAACATATCTCTGCGCTGTCTTACTCAGTTCTTCCCAATCAGGGCCGTCTTCCTCATCTAGCTGTGATCCAAAGGTTTTCTGGAAACCTTTTTGAACTGAAAGCAGAGATTGCAGTTCTGCAATCTGCTTCCGGCACTTTACGTGATCTAATGAGCTTTGTCTTTGCTCCGTGGTGGCAGCATGGAGTGCTCTTAACTTTGCCTTCAGTTCACTACACTGCCTCTGCAATGCCTCTACCTGCTTCTCGGTTTCCTCTCGTACCAGGACTGCAAGTTGCGTGTCCTGGTAGGCTTTTTCGTACTGGGATTGGAAGCTGCTTAAGTGCGCCAGACAAGACTGGTGTGCCCACTTGGCATCATCCACCTCTCCGTCCTTTGCTGCTAACTTCCTCCTTAATTCTCCATTCTCTTTCTCTACCTCACTGACATTGACCTTGCTCATTCGATGTATGCCTTCTATCTCTTTCCGGAGCGTCCTAACGACCTCCTCTGTGCCTCGCAATTGTGCCAAGCAGGACACAATTGCCATCGGCTTGCGAGGTTTTCCTAAGCTCTTCTTGTGAATCTCGCTCAGGTTCCCCCACCATGTATGTCCTATACTCCCGGGACCTGTTTCCTCATTTTCACAGAATTCGCCCCAAAGGGGCCATCCTTTCCCTTTGAGGTACTTTCTGATTTCCTCTTCCCAAACGAGACACTGTCCTACTCTACTGCTGCTGGTCGCAGCGACCACAAATTCTTCGGGGTTCATGAGGCGTTGCATTGCCTGCATTGCCATCTTTCCTCTCTGAATACTTCTTTTAAAATTTGGAACAAGGGGTATTAAGGCGGTGCTGTAATTACTGGTACGGCTTTCGGTATTTTCCGGAATACAAACTCCCGACAGTTTTGTCGCAACAAAAAATCTATCAGTATTACCTTATCGCCCTGTTAGTTACGCATGCATTTACACACTTCCGAATTATGAGGATTGATCAGAATTGCTTGAACACTTGTGGTTTTCTGTTCCCAATTGGATTTCTAATTCAAATTTTGGGTTCTCCCGGAGTGGTTAAGCCACTTCTAGATTGGGTCCCGTCAGGATATCGCCAGTAATATGTTGCTAACTTTTGGTTGGTTCAATTGGCTCTGTTTTATAACCTTTGCTCTAGAGTCGCCAGGTATCTTTACGATACCGCCACGAGGCTCAAGTTCAAGTAATGATCAATAACTCAATACACCAATTAGTAAGATTCAAATCAAAGCACATTTATTATACACAGTAAATCACTACTCATGCATAAACTCTACTTTCTAAGCTCTTTCGTTCGGGTTCTGAGTCTGCGGGATTCAAAAGCTGGTCTGGACTGGTAGCTAGGAGCGCCTATCTCATAGCGAGCGTTGACTTGAGACTTATGTTCTTGGAGGCCGCCGGACAGGTCACTGTCAAGGGTTACTTCGCGTTGCTGAGTGACCCTGTCAAGAAGGACGATTTGAACTTGGGGGCTTTACTTTATAGTCCCCAGGGGCTTCCCGCCTTTCAGGGCGGACCCCGTACCTCGTTTCAAGTGATTGGACTTCGTTCCAATCGCTTGGTTCGATTTCTCCAATACTGGAGCTGTTCCCTGATCGTTGGGCGGTCTTTAAGTGTCCGTTAACCTCTTTTGTGTTGGCTCCTGCTGGCGCCGAGGAGTCTGGCTTGGCCTTGTTTACCTTAAATGTTTCGATTGTTCCCGGGTATCGCTCATTACTATGTAGATGGCAGCTACATTACTATACAAATGGCTGCTCGTATCGATGCTGTCTGGACTTTTGCAGAGTCTAATACACAGTAAACTTACACCTGCTAGTTTTTGCCTGTGTTGGCTGAATTTCCCTTCAGCCTTTGCTGTTCTCCATTTTACGTCGTGAAGTGGCCAACCCAGGTGGCTACAAGCCATCACCTTGAACCATGACAGTCCATGTGTAGGTACATTAACGGTGCTGTTAGAAAGGGAGTACCAGGGTTTTGACACAACAATGATAAAGGAATGGTGATATAGATCTATGTAATGCTTGTGAGTATTTTGGAACTTCACTTATTAAGTATGCAGGATAATTAATTCTGTCCCTAATTTCTAATATATGTGTTTTATGTTTAATCACAGGGCTTTGTCAGGGAGACATGGTAAGTGTACCACAAATTGCTGAATATTGTTTAGACTTTGCATGCTGTTTAGTTGTGACTCTTCCTTGGGTGCGCTCCTACTCATTTGTCATGATTGCCACTTTTTGAGTTGCTTTGCCACAACATTGGGGATGTGGCAGAGAACAATCCACCCATTCCTTGCCTCATCTGAAAAAAAAAAATCAAGAGGTCAGGAAATCCTGCCTCGCAACGTCACACCAAAGACAATGCTATGTGTGAACAATGCCTACTGGTCCTATTCATAAATTTTGAGGAAATCCTATATCGGATTTTAGAAGTTTGAAGGGTGATCTAACCGAGGCACTTAAAAAAACAATTAAATCGGGTAGATACAGAGAAACTATTTCCTCTGGTGAGAGAGTCCAAAACAACGGCACTGAACCTTTAAGTTAGAGTTAGGCAGTTAAGGGGCGATATGAAGTAGAACTCCTTCACAAAGGGCCCAAGCAGAAATCATCTGCTGAGGTCCAAAGAACTGTAATTGCCTCCCTGAACCTCTCAGCCTCTCTCTCCATCCACAAGATGCTCCCTAAAACCTACCCGTTTACCAAATTTATTTTTAATTCTTTCATGGGATGTAGGGGTCGCTGGCTAGGTCAGCATTTATTACCCGCCCCTAATTGATCTTGAGAATATGGTAGTGAGTTGCCTTCTTGAGCCATTGCAGCCCATGTGGTGTAGGTACATACAATTGTTTGGTCAACTGTCCTGATGTCTTTGTATCTGTTTTGGGGCCGGATTCTGCCAAATCTATGTTCCCGTGAAGTGCCTTGAGTTGTTGTTGGATGTTCAGTTACAAATGGGAGTTTTCTTTGTTCCATGATTTATAATCCTGCCTGCACTCTCCTTTGTGTAACTCTATTCAATCTCTTTCAGAACGGGATGCCTTTGACACACTGTTTGATCATGCGCCAGACAAACTCAACGTTGTCAAAAAGGTTTGATACCATTTTGCCTATTTGTACTGTGAACCATTGCGACTTTAGAATCTGATTTATAATCACGTGAAGGGCTGGTGCCGATTATTCACTGGAAAAAAAAATAATGTTAAATAATTTGGCGAATATATGCAATGGATGCATGTCTTTTATTTGCATGGCATGCTCTGACTCCCGGAGGCGATTGAAGGGTGTGATGCAGGTGGAAGTCAGGCTCTTGATCCCCAGAGAACTCAATCCTATTTCTCACTAGCTAGTTTGTTTGTTCCATTTGAATTTTGATGCAAGTGGCGCGAAACAGTCAGTTTTGACAGGAAATCATATTTTGACAGGAATCAATTGGGCAGCATGGTAGCATAGTGGTTAGCACTGTGGCTTCACAGCTCCAGGATCCCAGGTTCGATTCCCGACTTGGGTCACTGTCTGTGTGGAGTCTGCAAGTTTTCCCCGTGTATGCGTGAATTTCCTCCGGGTGATCCGGTTTCCTCCCACAGTCTAAGATGTGCAGGTTAGGTGGATTGGCCATTCTAAATTGCCCTTGATGTCCAATAAAGGTTAGGTGGGGTTGCTGGGTTACGGGGATAAAGGGGGATATGTTGGAGGTGTGGGGCTTGAGTAGGGTGCTTTTTCCAAGGGCCGGTGCAGACTCGATGGGCTGAATGGCCTTCTGCACTGTAAATTCTATGATTCCAGTCATCTAATGTAGATGAGCGCGCACATGCTCAGTTGCACACCACATGCGAGCTGACCCTCGTGTGAATGCTCAATCATTCCCGATATATGCACTCATGCAGGCACTAACACGCAAATTCTCATGCACACGTAGATGAATACACACGCCCATTCATATGCAGACAAGCCACCACCTTTTTGAGCAGTGATTGTTAATGAGCTGGACTTCCGGGTGCGGCGATGACCAGCTGAGTCGCACGTTTCGGCAGCTCCCTGTGAAACGGACTTTTGGGCTCTTGATAGGAGCCCCAACGGCAATTTTGACGGCTAAAAACACTGTGCGGTAAACCAGAAGGGAATCCCCCCTGGATACGGATGGAAAAAGGAGGAGAGAGTGGCCAGATTGCAGTGGATCCTTTAGAACAGCGGCAAGGAAGGCAAGCAAAAACCAAGATGGCGTCGGAAGGTGGCAGTTTAACATGGGGCCCTGAACAACAAGAGTTCTTGAAATGCTGTGTGGAAGAGATCAAAAAGGAAATGAAGAAAGAGCTGTTGGCCCCGACACTACAGGCGATCGAAGGGCTAAAGGAGGAACAAAAGACCCAGGAGCGGGAGCTTCGGGTCGTGAAGGCAAAGGCAGCCGAGAATGAGGACGATATACAGGGCCTGGTGGTGAAGACGGAGACGCAGGAGGCACATCAGAAACGATGTGTGGAAAGGTTGGAGGCACTGGAAAACAACGCAAGGAGGAACAACCTGAGGATTCTTGGTCTTCCTGAAGGTGTGGAGGGAGCGGACGTCGGGGCATATGTGAGCACGATGCTGCACTCGTTAATGGGAGCGGAGGCCCCGGCGGGTCCGTTGGAGGTGGAGGGAGCATACCGAGTGATGGCGCGAGGACCGAGAGCAGGAGAAATTCCCAGAGCCATAGTGGTGAGATTCCTCCGTATTAAGGATAGAGAAATGGTCCTTAGATGGGCGAAGAAAACTCGGAGCAGTAAATGGGAGAACGTGGTGATCCGCGTTTATCAAGACTGGAGTGCGGAGGTGGCGAGAAGGAGGGCGAGCTTTAATCGGGCCAAGGCGGTGCTTCATAAAAAGAAGATAAAATTTGGAATGCTGCAACCGGCAAGACTGTGGGTCACATATCGAGGGAGGCACCACTACTTTGAGACGGCGGATGAAGCGTGGACTTTTATTGTGGAAGAAAAACTGGAATGAGCGGGTTATTAAAAAGAACGTTCGAACAAAGTGGTGGGGCGAATGTGGGGGGCAAAGAGGGGTTTTATGTACTAATCCTGCGATGTGGTAACTTTTCTCTCTCCCACAGGTGGTGATGGGGGGAGGAGGGGAGGTGGAGGAGATGGGGTGTTGGCCATTGGGGGCGGGGCCAAGGGAGAAGCGCGGGCTTGGTTCCCGCGCTATGATAATCATGGCGGGAATAGAGAAGCAGGAAGGAGGGGGCGTCGCACGGTGCGAGCCGAGGTCACGGGGGGAAGCCGAGGTCAGCCAGAGTTTGCTGACTTCTGGGAGCAACATGGGGGGAGTAATTACGCTAGTGGGGGATCTAGCGGGGGGGGTGGGAGGGGGGAATTACTGGGTTGCTGCTGCTGGGGAGAGGGGGGAGCTGGTATGGGAGAGGATGGGCGGGGGGGCACCGCCTGGGGGAGATACAGCTGCGTGGGAACCGGGTGAGGAGCTGGAAAAAGGTGATGGCTAATCGACAAGGGGGGGGGGGGGGTAGGAAGCCCCCCAACTCGGCTGATCACGTGGAACGTGAGAGGGCTGAACGGGCCGATAAAGAGGGCACGGGTACTCGCACACCTTAAGAAACTTAAGGCAGATGTGGTTATGTTACAGGAAATGCACCTGAAACTGATAGACCAGGTTAGGCTACGCAAAGGATGGGTGGGGCAGGTGATCCATTCGGGGCTAGATGCGAAAAACAGGGGGGTGGCTATATTAGTGGGGAAGCGGGTAATGTTCGAGGCAAAGACTATAGTGGCGGATAACGGGGGCAGATACGTGATGGTGAGTGGCAAACTACAGGGGGAGACGGTGGTTTTGGTAAACGTATATGCCCCGAACTGGGATGATGCCAATTTTATGAGGCGGATGCTAGCACGCATTCCGGACCTAGAGATGGGAAAGCTGATAATGGGGGGAGATTTTAATACGGTGTTGGAACCAGGGCTGGATAGGTCGAAGTCCAGGACTGGAAGGAGGCCGGCAGCAGCCAAGGTACTTAAAGATTTTATGGAGCAGATGGGAGGTGTAGACCCGTGGAGATTTAGCAGACCTAGGAGTAAGGAGTTCTCGTTTTTCTCCTATGTCCATAAAGTCTACTCGCGAATAGACTTTTTTGTGCTGGGTAGGGCATTGATCCCGAAGGTGAGGGGAACGGAGTATACGGCTATAGCCATTTCGGATCACGCTCCACACTGGGTGGACTTGGAGATAGGGGAGGAAACAGGAGGGCGCCCACCCTGGAGAATGGACATGGGACTAATGGCAGATGAGGGGGTGTGTCTAAGGGTGAGGGGGTGCATTGAAAAGTACTTGGAACTCAATAATAATGGGGAGGTCCAGGTGGGAGTGGTCTGGGAGGCGTTGAAGGCGGTGGTTAGAGGGGAGCTGATATCAATAAGGGCACATAAAGGGAAGCAGGAGAGTAAGGAACGGGAGCGGTTGCTGCAAGAACTTTTGAGGGTGGACAGACAATATGCGGAAGCACCGGAGGAGGGACTGTACAGGGAAAGGCAAAGGCTACATGTAGAATTTGACTTGCTGACTACAGGCACTGCAGAGGTACAATGGAGGAAGGCACAGGGTGTACAGTACGAATATGGGGAGAAGGCGAGCAGGTTGCTGGCACACCAATTGAGGAAAAGGGGAGCAGCGAGGGAAATAGGGGGAGTGAGGGATGAGGAAGGAGAGATGGAGCGGGGAGCGGAGAGAGTGAATGGAGTGTTCAAGACATTTTATAAAAAATTATATGAAGCTCAACCCCCGGATGGGAGGGAGAGAATGATGGGCTTCTTGGATCGGCTGGAATTTCCCAAGGTGGAAGAGCAGGAAAGGGTGGGACTGGGAGCACAGATCGAGGTAGAAGAAGTGGTGAAAGGAATTAGGAGCATGCAGGCGGGAAAGGCCCCGGGACCGGATGGATTCCCAGTCGAATTCTATAGAAAATATGTGGACTTGCTCGCCCCGGTACTGACGAGGACCTTTAATGAGGCAAAGGAAAGGGGACAACTGCCCCCGACTATGTCTGAAGCAACGATATCGCTTCTCTTAAAGAAGGAAAAGGACCCGCTACATTGCGGGTCCTATCGACCTATTTCCTTCCTAAATGTAGATGCCAAGGTCCTGGCCAAGGTAATGGCAATGAGAATAGAGGAATGTGTCCCGGGGGTGGTCCACGAGGACCAAACTGGGTTTGTGAAGGGGAGACAGCTGAACACGAATATACGGAGGTTGTTGGGGGTAATGATGATGGCCCCACCAGAGGGAGAAACGGAGATAGTAGTGGCGATGGATGCCGAGAAAGCATTTGATAGAGTGGAGTGGGATTATTTGTGGGAGGTGTTGAGGAGATTTGGTTTTGGAGAGGGGTATGTTAGATGGGTGCAGCTGTTGTATAGGGCCCCAGTGGCGAGCGTGGTCACGAATGGACGGGGATCTGCATATTTTCAGCTCCATAGAGGGACAAGGCAGGGATGCCCTCTGTCCCCATTATTGTTTGCACTGGCGATTGAGCCCCTGGCGATAGCGTTGAGGGGTTCCAAGAAGTGGAGGGGAGTACTTAGGGGAGGAGAAGAGCACCGGGTATCTTTGTATGCGGACGATTTGCTACTATACGTGGCGGACCCGGCGGAGGGGATGCCAGAAATAATGCGGATACTTGGGGAGTTTGGGGATTTTTCAGGGTATAAATTGAACATGGGGAAAAGTGAGTTGTTTGTGGTGCATCCAGGGGAGCAGAGTAGAGAAATAGAGGACCTACCGTTCAGGAAGGTAACAAGGGACTTTCGTTACCTGGGGATCCAGATAGCTAAGAATTGGGGCACATTGCATAGGTTAAATTTAACGCGGTTGGTGGAACAGATGGAGGAGGATTTCAAGAGATGGGATATGGTATCCCTGTCAATGGCAGGGAGGGTGCAGGCGGTTAAGATGGTGGTCCTCCCGAGATTCCTCTTTGTGTTTCAGTGCCTCCCGGTGGTGATCACGAAGGCTTTTTTTAAAAGGATTGAAAAGAGCATCATGGGTTTTGTGTGGGCCGGGAAGACCCCGAGAGTGAGGAAGGGATTCTTACAGCGTAGCAGGGATAGGGGGGGGGCTGGCACTACCGAGCCTAAGTGAGTATTATTGGGCCGCTAATATTTCAATGGTGAGTAAGTGGATGGGAGAGGAGGAGGGAGCGGCGTGGAAGAGATTAGAGAGGGCGTCCTGTAGGGGGACTAGCCTACAGGCTATGGTGACAGCCCCATTGCCGTTCTCACCGAGGAACTACACCACAAGCCCGGTGGTGGTGGCTACACTGAAGATTTGGGGACAGTGGAGACGGCATAGGGGAAAGACTGGAGCCTTGGGGGGGTCCCCGATAAGAAACAACCATAGGTTTGCCCCGGGGGGAATGGATGGGGGATATGGAATGTGGCAAAGAGCAGGAATAACGCAACTGAAAGATCTGTTTGTGGATGGGAAGTTCGCGAGTCTGGGAGCGCTGACCGAGAAATATGGGTTGCCCCAAGGGAATGCATTCAGGTATATGCAACTGAGGGCTTTTGCGAGGCAACAGGTGAGGGAATTCCCGCAGCTCCCGACACAAGAGGTGCAGGACAGAGTGATCTCAAAGACATGGGTGGGGGATGGTAAGGTGTCAGATATATATAGGGAAATGAGGGACGAAGGGGAGACTATGGTAGATGAACTAAAAGGGAAATGGGAAGAAGAGCTGGGGGAGGAGATCGAGGAGGGGCTGTGGGCAGATGCCCTAAGCAGGGTAAACTCGTCGTCCTCGTGTGCCAGGCTAAGCCTGATTCATTTTAAGGTATTACACAGGGCACATATGACTGGAGCACGGCTCAGTAAATTTTTTGGGGTGGAGGATAGGTGTGCAAGGTGCTCGAGAAGACCAGCGAATCATACCCATATGTTTTGGTCATGCCCGGCACTACAGGGGTTTTGGATGGGGGTGACAAAGGTGCTTTCAAAAGTAGTAGGAGTCCGGGTCGAACCAAGCTGGGGGTTGGCTATATTTGGGGTTGCACATGAGCCGGGAGTGCAGGAGGCGAGAGAGGCCGATGTTTTGGCCTTTGCGTCCCTAGTAGCCCGGCGCAGGATATTGCTAATGTGGAAAGAAGCCAAGCCCCCAGGGGTGGAGACCTGGATAAATGACATGGCGGGGTTTATAAAGCTAGAGCGGATTAAGTTTGTCCTAAGGGGGTCGGCTCAAGGGTTCACCAGGCGGTGGCAACCGTTCGTCGAATACCTCGCAGAAAGATAGACGGAATGGGAAAAAGAAGGCAGCAGCAGCAGCCCAGGATCGAGGGGGGGGGGGGGGGGGAGGAGAAACCAGAAGGACTCTCAGGGTTGTTAATATATACTGTATAGTATGTATAGGTCGTTGCTACAGATAATTATATATTGGACTGTTAAATTATATTTTTGGAGAGTGTTACTTGTGACAAGGCAGTTGCCAATTAGGGCTAGTTTTCATTTTTGTTATTTATTATTTATTCATTTTTTGTTTATAAAATAGGTCATTGTTATTTGTGTTGTTATAATATTGTGTAAAGGATGCACAATGTACTGTGTTGGTTGACCAAAAATTTTCAATAAAATATTTAATTTAAAAAAAAAGTTAATGAGCTGATCTTCCTTTTCCCACGCTTGAGCTGGTGCCCTCACCGCTATAGCACTAAAATTAGGGCTGTTCACTGAGCGTTCCATCTCCAGTACAGGTTTTAATAAGACAGTGTCGTGGATTAAGTTACTAGGCTAATAATTTACATTGTGTACTTATGTATGCACTATGTTTTTTCATGTATGGAATTATCTGTCTGGACTGTACACAGAACAATACCTTTCACTGTACCTCGGTACATGTGACAATAAAACAAATACAATACAATCAAGACAGTGAGCGTTCAAATCCCACCTTTGCAGTTCGAAAATTTTATTTCAATTTTTTTTAAATCTGGAAATTGAAAACCGGGAGCAGTAAAAGTGACCATGAAGCTATTGTAGCATTATTGAAACTGAGTCATTAATGTCCCAACCTAGGCGGCACAGTGGTGCAGTGGTTAGCAATGCTGCCTCACGGCGCCGAGGACCCGGGTTCAATCCGAGCCCCGGGCTCCTGTGCGTGTGGAGTTAGCATATTCGCCCTTGTGTTTGCGTGGGTCTCACCCCCACAACTCAAAAGGTGCGCAGGTTAGGTGGATTGGCCATGCTAAATTGCCCCTTAATCAGAAAAAATAGAATTGGGTACTCTAAATGAAAACAAAAAATGAATTTAAATTTTTTTTTTTAATGAATATCCAAGCCTGCTCCCCTTACCTGGCCCGGGTCAACATTTGATTCCGGACTCACAGCAATGTGGTTGATTTTCACTAAAGTGACCCGGTAAGCCTCGCAATTGTAGCAAACCTGTTGCCAGGGGTTCAGGAAGGCAGCTCACCACCACTCACCGCCACCATCAGCTTAGGGCACCTGGGAAACTGATGATGGACAATATATGTCAGCTCTCACCAGTGATGCCGCATTCCAAACATTGCATTTTATAGAGTTACTGAACTGGGCTGCTATTTTTTTTTTTTTATTGTGTTTGTGCTGTACTTTCTGACCTCAGGATGTCCCAAGATACATTACAGTCAACGACATACTTTTGAAGCACAGTCACTATTGTGGTGTGGGGAGTGTTGCTCTTTTTAGCCTTAGTTTATTAGCTCTGATTACGTCAACTTTGCTCACGAGTCGCCAGGTATCTTTCTGATACCGCCACGTGGTTCAAGTTATGATTAATAAGTCAGCACACCGCTTAGTAAGATTGAAATCAACGGTCATTTATTACATACAACAAGTAATGTTTACACAATAATCCTACTATCTATATAATAAACCTATCACTACTGGCCAATACTTAACTTTAGGAAGAGCCCACCAGGTCAGGGAAACGAATGGCTTATCCAATCGGATCTAGCCCGCGGGATTCAAAAGGCTGCGACAGGTCGATGGCTAGGAGTCTTTATCAGATAGCGATCGCTGGACTCAAACTTACGGTTGCCGGTTGCTGTTCTTGCGGAGGTCTCGAGCAGGTGAAGAAGGGAGAGGGAGAGCGATCTGAACTTGGCCCCTCACTTTATAGGGCCCAGGGGCTTCCCGCCTCCCGGGGCGGCCCTTGACCCTGAGTCCCAAGTGATTGGACTTGTTCCCAATCACTGGGTTCGATACGTCCAATTGCGAGGCAATTCCCCGATCGGGGGGTGGTCGTTCACCTGCCTTTATTTCGGCCACTGCAAGCGCCGACAGGTCTGGCCCGGCATTCAATTGCTAATATGTTGCAATTGTTCCCGGGGATAGGCGATTAAACTGCATTCTGATGTCTGGGTGGATGGGCTGTTAAGAGTCCTGAATGTACTGCAAATGTCTGGGTTGATGGGCTGTTAATAGCCCTGAGTATCGATCTGGGCCAACTTCCCCAGAGCCGAATATGCTATTCTGTCTGCAGCTGTCCATTTGTGTCTTGATACCTGCTTTTCCCAGCAGCCTTTCCGGTTAGCCATTTTAAATTGGGTTTTGGCCAAATTAATCGGGACGCAGCCATTTTACGTGGCTACAGGAGACACAATGATGAGTTTGTACACAGCAAGATCCCACAAACCGCACTGTGATATTGACCAGGTCATCAATCTTTGGGTACCAAATGGGGGACAAATAATTGACCAGGCAACAGATATGCAGCCTGGGAGACACTGGATAGGCACCAGGTTCCTCTGTCTTTGCCAATTCTGCCCATCTGGGGTTCATGTTATGCGTCAGTATTCAGTAAATCGCACCATACTGACAGATACCTCCAGTGTACTGGTTGGATTAAACATTGTGGGTGGAGCTACCTGTTTTGAAATTGTTTGTTTTCCATCTTCAGACCCTGATCACGTTTGTAAATAAACATCTGAACAAATTAAACCTGGAAGTTACAGAACTAGAGACACAGGTAAGTGGAACGTTGAACTCGCAGCACAGATCACGTCAGAGCAAGAGGTTACACAGGAGAGGTGTGTTTCAGCATGGGCTCGAGGACAACAGTTCTGACACAGTTAAACTCATTTCCTTGTCCTCACTGGCCCCTAACTGTAACAACCACCTGGGAGCATTGCCAGTTTTAGAGAATTAGCGGACGAATTTCAGCTACCCAACTCTAGTCTTTTTTGCTACTTTCATGTTTGCGATTTCTCTTGTGCAGCTTTCCCTTCCTTTCCTCTGGCTCCACCTTCCTCCTTGCTGGAGAGGATTCTATCCTCAGCTCAGCTGGGCAGGGGGTCTATCTTAGACTATACGCCCACATTCACTCGTCTGATCCCTCCCCACCAAATATGGTGAGGGCAAAATGCGAGTGAACTGGACCATATACTCACAAGTGAGGCTTGGAGAGAGGAGACCACCACCGAGTTCAAGGAAAATCTAGCAGGAGAAAAAGATATTGGTGCAGTAACTAAGGAAAGAAGAGTGGATGTTGTCCACGAGCGAGCCTCCGTTTGGCCCCAGATTGAATATGGATCACTGATCCACAATAAGATGTTTTGGATATTAGCGGCCCAGGAATAAAGCAATTAAGTTTGGGAGGGCCAAGCCCCTGTCTGTCTATCCCTCGGGAGTTGAACGCTGTGAATTCTGGGATTCTTGCTCACCCAGATAGAGGCAGATATCTAAGGATTTGATATGTGGTCTGTGTGGCGATGGTGGCCCCATATTGGGATGTGTTTTCAACATTCAATCTTTCCCTGACCTGTGCGCCTGTTAACACTTCGACCAAATTCTCCTTTACAGTTTGCTGATGGTGTCTATCTGGTGTTACTGATGGGGCTCGTCGGGAACTATTTTATACCTTTGCACAACTTCTTTCTCACACCAGACAGCTTTGAACACAAGGTAAATATTTGATTGATTGGACATGCTTTTCACCATCAAAAATAACTGAAAAGGGTCAGCATTGTGGAGCAGTGGGTTAGCCCTGCTGCCTCACGGCGTCGAGGTCCCAGGTTCGATCCCGGCTCTGGGTCACTGGCTGTGTGGAGTTTGCACATTCTCCCCGTGTTTGCGTGGGTTTCGCCCCCACAACCCAGAGATATGCAGGCTACGTGGATTGGCCACGCTAAATTGCCCCTTAATTGGAAAAAATTAATTGGGTACTCTTTTAAAAAATAAAAAATAAATAAAAAAAAAATGTTTAAATAACTGAAAAGAAACTGACCAAAGCTCGAAGCGATGCAGGCTTTTTGTTTCTTGTGATGGATGTGGTGCTGAATTAAGGGGCATGAGCCACTTCCTGTTTGTTCTCTGGCTTTGAAAATTCCCCAGTCCAACCAAGACCAAATGCTTGTTGCCTTTTTCACCCATCCAGGCATTGCAAACGAGTTCTAAGAACATAAGAAATAGGAACAGGAATAGTCCATACAACGTCTCGAGCCTGCCCCACTTTTTAATAAGATTACAACTAATATTCTCCCTCAACTACACTTCCCTGCTCCATCACAAAATCCCTTAATTTCCTGAATGCCCAAACACAATTAACCTCTGCCTTGAAGGGGCAGAGCTTGATCTATGTTTGTCCTGGTCACAAATGTCCAACTCTTGTCTACCTAGGCATGCTCTGACTCCATTGGAGAAGGGCATAAAGTATACACCCTGTTGCATTCTCCATCACACTCTACAGTGTCACAGATGAAGAATCAATCAATGAACAAGACAGCCAGTCAAGGTGGGTTCTTTGTATCTGGAACCTGAAATTTACTCAAGCTAAACACCAATGATCGATGTCGATGCTGGAGAGCGCTAACGCTTCATTAATACATGCCAATTTTATAATTCAGCATCATTTGGGGCACATGTAACACATATTGTAAAGTGAAATTATTTTACATTTATACCCCGGAACATACAGCATATATCAAAATACACAACATCCCTCATTTGCTTCAATCGTGCCCTAAAGTAGACTGAAGGACTACAGTTAGTTTCACTGACGAGATTGAATGTAAAGCTTAATGTGTACCAAAGTTTGCCTATTTCTTTAAGTTGCGTTTTCCCAACTCTCTTCAACAGGTCCATAATGTGTCCTTTGCATTCGAACTGATGCAGGATGGAGGTTTAGAGAAACCAAAACCTCGATCTGAAGGTATGTAGTACATCATTTACTACTAAAATCAAATTACTGCGGATGCTGGAATCTGAAACCAAAAGAGAAAATGCTGGAAAATCTCAGCAGGTCTGGCAGAATCTGTAAGGAGAGAAAAGGGCTAACGTTTCGAGTCCAGATGACCCTTTGTCAAAGCTAAAAGGCATAGAAAGTGGGAGATATTTATACTGCAGGGTGAGGGAATGAAAGATGAGTCATAGCCACAGAAACCAAGGGAAAAGAATGCTAATGGGAGCCTGCCATCCTTACATGGCCTTGTCTGTATGTGACTGCAGTTCTACACCAACCTGTTTTGAGTCTTGACTGCCCCTTGGAAGTGTCTCAGCAAGACACCGGGCCGCTGTAACAAAATGCTACCAGTGGTTCAAGTCAAATGTCCACCAGTATCTACTCAAGGCACTTGGGGGATGGGTAATAAATGTCTTGGCTACATCCTGAAGGTAAATGTTAAAACCAGTACAGCGACCAGTATTTGGTGAATAGAACCTTGAGCTCAGTGGGCATAAATCTAGGTTGAATTATGGCAGAGAAATGTCATGATCTGAAATGCACTCCCTGTAATGGTGGTGGAAAGAGATTCAGTAGTAAACTTTCAAAGGTTATTGTGTAAATACTTGAAGGGGAAAAATTTGCATGGTTGTGGGAGGAACAAAAGTAGAGGGGAGTGGGACTAATTGGGTAGCTCTCTCAAAGAGCCCACACAGCCTCCTCAGAACCATACAGCACAGACTCTTAAAAATAACAAAGTCTCGTCAAAGGCAGAGGCAAAGGTTTAGGGGCAGCACGATAGCACAAGTGGCTAGCACTGTGGCTTCACAGCACCAGGGTCCCAGGTTTGATTCCCCGCTGGGTCACTGTGTGTGCAGAGTCTGCACGTTCTCCCCGTGTCTGCGTGGGTTTCCTCCGGGTGCTCCGGTTTCCTCCCACAGTCCAAAGATGTGCAGGTTAGGTGGATTGGCCATGCTAAATTGCCCTTCGTGTCCAAAAAAAAAAGGTTAGATGGGGTTACGGGGATAGGGTGTAAATGAGGGCTTAAGTGGGTTGGTGCAGACTCAATGGGCCGAATGGCATTCTTCTGCACTGTATGTTCTATGTTCTAAAGCAATGCATTGTCTCTTGCAGATATCGTGAATTGCGACCTGAAGTCTACACTCCGCGTACTCTACAATCTGTTTACCAAATACAGGAACGTAGATTAACCTGAAGGCAGATGGCTCTCTCCAAGAGCCTGACTAATATCCAGCCAAAACAACACCAATTACATTTCCAGGAGCCCTGGCCAGGCAATGGGCTGAACTGCCAATCACTGTCATGCTGTAACATTCTTACAGCGATATTTCCAAGATTTTTGGTGGTTAGAAAATTCTTCTTAGTCCTTTATAAGAAAGTACATAAAAAGCACTTGAATTACAAAGACCAGAATCAAATTTAACTCCGCGAATGGCAGTACTTTGAAGGTTAAGCTGTTGCATTCCGATGTGAAGTGGAATTCAATTAATGTGGAATCCAGCATTGGAGATTTCCAAAGATGCCTGTATCAGTAATATCAAAAAGCTGCTGCGGAATGGAAGAGTTTCCCAGAGCCAGTTTCAGAACCAAGATTCCAAAATTGCCATTATTCAGTGAAATCAGTGTTGCTTTTTTTATGTTTAAAGTAAATATTGAGGCCTAATGTATAAACAGGCTGGGGCAGATTTCTCAGACATTTGGGGGGAAAAGGTACCCACACCAAAATCCGCTTATTCTTAATCTTCAAGAACTAACCAAATTGTTTCCTTCTGTAATGTTACTAAATGTGTGAGAATTTACAATGAACACGTGGATAGTTTGAACATTAACTGATACTTAAACTTTATTCAACCTGTAATCACGTTGCATACAAGGTTATGGCAGTGTAATCTTTATGTGACTGGGTCTTGTTATGAATTCAAATCCCACTGATATAAATTGAAAAACTGAATTTGATAAATCAGGTGATTTGGTGTCCAGTCATCAGAAAGAAAAGTGACCATAAAATCGCTCAGGTTTATATTAAATATGACTGGTTCATTCATGTCCCTCAGAAAAGGGCACCTGCCGTTCTCGCCTAGTGTGGCCGACACATGACTCCCAATTACACTTGACGCTCTGAAGTGGCCTAGCAACCCCATCAGTTTGAGAAATTAGAGATGGACAATAAATGCCCAAATCGTCGTTTTGGGGACTCCATTCAAAATATTGACACACCCCAGAAAGCACTTCCAAATATTGGCACACATTCTTGGGGACCCCAACAAATATTGACGCACTCTAGGCAACCCAGCCAGCTCTTGACACCGTCCTGGAATTCTTGGGGATATGAACAACATTTATGATACTGTAGAACAAAAATGTAATTTTCATTCCTATAAAACTGCAGAAGTAACATGCAAGAACGTCGCTAAACACCGAAATATGACCAGACAAATAAAAGATCTAATACACGCAACAATCTCCTTCCACGTTCTGCTCCTGTGCAGTGCATTAACACAAGATGGATTATAATAGGAAATAAGTTATACTACAATTATATGGGTCCTTGGTGTGACCATACCTGGAGTATTGTGTATAGTTTTGGTCTCCTTACCTAAGGAAGCACATATTTGCCTGATAGGGAGTGCAACAAACATTTACAAGACTGAAGGGCCTGTCTCCGTGCTGTAGATTCTAGAATTCCATGATATGATTCCCAGGATGAAGGATTGTCCGTTGATTGAGTAGTCTTCCCTGGCGTTTAGAAATTGAGAGGCAACCTCATTGGAACACAGTAACTTCTAGTGGCTTGACAGGGGTAGATGCTGCGAGGCTGTTTTCCTTGGCTGGGGAATCTAGAACATCGGGTCACAAATTCAGAATAAGGGGTTCCCCGTTTAGAACTGAGACAAGAAATGTCTTCACTCAGAGGGTCTGAATCTCTGATATTCTCCAGAGAGCTGTGGATGCTCACTTGCGTATATTCAAGATCGAGATATTTGGGTGCAAGGGGAATTGAGGGATATGGAGCAAGTGTTTCAGTGGAAGAACAGCCCTGATACTAATGATGGTGGGGCTGGTGCACAGAGCAAATGAACCGACCCTTGCTCCTAGTTCTTATCTTCTAAATTACTGACTAGGTCTGCTTTGAATAAAACTTGGGGAATTTGAATTATTTTTGTAATTATCAAGCATGTAATAATCTGAATGTTGGGATTCACATTTGTCCAACTTCACATACTACATCGATTTAATGTAATTTACTCAAGAACTGCGAGCCGTGGGGCCCCGGGGGAGGGGGGGGGTGGAGTTAATGTGGAATGCACTGCCTTAACTGGCAATGGAAACAAATTCAATTGTAACTTTACAAAGGGAACTGGATTTATATTTGGGTAGAATTAAAACAGACCATTTGGCCAGCTGGTCTATGCTGGTGCTATTTCCATACAAGCATCCTCCCAAGCTAAGTCATCTAACCCCATCAGCATATCCTTCTGTTCCTTTCTCCCTCATACATTTATCTAATTTACTCTTAAAATGTATCTACGCTATTCACCTCAGTCATGTAATGTGCTATTGAACTGCACATTCCTTGAAAAGGAAAATTTGCAGGGCCATGGAAAAAGAGCAGATGGTGTGTTAATTGGATAGTTCCTTTCAAAGAGCTGGCACAGGCAGGACAGGTTGAATGGACTCTTTCTGTGCTGGGAAGATTCAATCCTGCTCGATTACTATAGTGTCCCTCCTCTGCCAGAAAGAAACTAAGCGCAGCCCAAGCATGCGCAGAGAAAGTTGCTTAATGCACACACCTTGCCTTCACTGAG
The DNA here is from genome assembly GCF_047496885.1 of Scyliorhinus torazame. Taxonomy (NCBI): domain Eukaryota; kingdom Metazoa; phylum Chordata; class Chondrichthyes; order Carcharhiniformes; family Scyliorhinidae; genus Scyliorhinus; species Scyliorhinus torazame. The sequence goes on from NC_092716.1 coordinate 191,219,874, forward strand.
TTTACTGACGGTCTCAAGACAGTTGGGGCCCCAAGTCCAGCATCAAGCCAGGCTACAAGCTCACCAAAAGTGTCTTGATGTTTGACATTTAGTAGAAAATTTAGGCTTTACAATGACGTGAAATTGAAATTGCCATGTAATTGGCCATAAAAGTTAGAGAAAATGCAATCTGCAAAGTAACGTACATGTGGGCCAGCTGTACAATCTCACAGCTTGTGGCAACGTTCAGATAGGACAGGGTTAATGGGGGAGGGAGGGGGAGTGTGGTGAGAGAAATGGAACTGAAGGCCATTACTTCTGTTGAAAAAACTCTGGGTATTTTAAGAGGGCTCAATCTGTTTTTTTATTTGCAGGACAAAGTGCTGCTCCTTTTTGTCGTAGATTTATGAGGAGGAGCGATCCAGGGCGCAAGTAGCTGATTTTAATTCTGCCCCAGATATTACGACCTCACAGTATAATAAATGGCAGCTGCTCCATGCTGTACAGGAAACCCAGTTAAGACATCACTTTAATAATTCCAGCAAGTCAATTGTACATGTCGGAAAGACAAGATAGACGTGGGAGCCTTCCAAAGGCTCATCCGTCCTATTTTATTCCTTCTCACTGAAGCTTGACATAGACACCTTATCTCTGTTAGATTCAGCTACCTATATTTCAAAGACATTTTTCAAACCCATTTTTAATAACACGCACAAGCCTTAGATTTGATAATTATGGTGTATCAGGGCTTAATACAAGACATTATTCAGTGCTTATGAGAAGCAGGGCCATTGACAATAATATAGAATAATGAATGGCTTGGAGGGAGTTGTAACACAATTGAGAGTTTGAGATGACATTGTAAAGCATGAGAGTGAAACATGGAAAGTTTAAATGAGGAATCTGATCTGGAGATTATGTTCGTGCTGTGGAGACCTGCAGGAAAAAAGGGAGTGGAGATGGAATGGAAGTAGAGGAGATGCAGGATTATCTCTCTCTTTGTCTGTCCCTGTCTGTCTTTACCTCCCTGTCTCTTTCTCTGTCAATTTCTTTGGCTTTCTCTCTCTCTCTCTCTGTGTACTGAGATCTACATTACTCTTGACATAATGACAAGCTCCTGTATTTTTTTTAATGTTAAGTATGTTACATTGGCCATCGGCACTGCATTAAAACAAAATAACTGAGATGGGACAGGTGGTAAAATGTGACTCTCTGAATCTGTCCCCATTCACTGCCATCCGGCCTGCAGTTGCACTTGGGAGGAGAGGGGGTTAAAGTTGTTGCCTTCAAGTACGAGCTCAGGATTACAGCTTCAAATCCCCCTCCTGTCAATATTCAAGAATGTTGGAAAATTTATATCTCTGCAAGTAGCCAGACAGCATTGTTCCCTGCACAGTGCAAAAACTCCACACAGTACATCAGTGAGCCTATATTACAAGCTTCAATATGTAAGCAGGTGCTTGATAATACATCACCTGAGTCGCAGTATGCTGGGTTGCTAGGCTATTTCTTGCAGTTAGATATTGGCTTTAGACTTTTAATATATTATAATAATCTTGTTTTAACATAACTTTTTTTTTTACAATGGACACAAACTGAATTAAATTAAGTTTAGATCAAAGGAGTTTTTATGCATTAAATCTTACTCCAAATATGCTGTTGCTTTATAGTCCGTTTTGTCTATGTGCCTGTGTATCAACTGCTTCTTTCATCAGAGAATTGAATAGGAGCAGCAGATTAAGCAGTCTTTCATGTTGCAATATTAATATTTGAAGCACTTACTGTATATTTCTAGACAGGCAGAAGAACTTTGTTTTTGTGTGTGTGTGAGACAATGCAAAAAACAAAAAGGGATTCCTAATAGAATGTAAATTGTACATTTATTGCCTCAAATCTTCAGGATCCCTAAATGAGAGCTGACTTAAAACACTGGAGTGAAAAGTCCAACACACCCTCCTCTTCGGACAGTTGCTACTAAATTTACTGCACAGCTCTACATAAGTGTTTGGCCTTTTCTGACTGTTTGCAGGGATTGTGCCAGGATGTGGGGAAGGAACTGAAGGCAAAGCTGTTTGCAGTTGTAACTGTTTCCAAATCTCCTGCATTCGCTAATGAATCTCCTTTGTTGCTTTTTTTTTTGCACTGGCCGTCAAGGGCAGATGGATTGTGTCCCTGGTACTTTCCCTCTTTGATTCTGTCTGGTATGTGGTTTCTAGCTTGGTCCCTACATTCTGGAATTAACCTCCCTAAACCCCTCTTGTCCCTCTACCTTTTCCTTCTCCTAGAAGACACTCCTTAAAACCTACCTCTTTGACCGAGTTTTTGATCACCCTTCAGAAAATCTCCTTATGTGGCTCGGTGTAAATCTTTGTTTGGTGATTGCTCCCGTGAAATGCTTTGAGGATGTTTTACTATGTTAAAGGTGCTGTATCAATGCAAGTTATTGTTGCAGTCTTCTGACCTGGTGAAGGAAGTCAGTCCATTTGTTACAGAGTGTGTTCTGTTTCCCCTCTTTAATGAAGATTTGCCATATGGCCAATGCCAGTACAGCCTGTGGCAGTCACTGCTGTAACACCAGCTGCACTACCCCTGGCACAAGTTTCAAAACTAGCATAGCTGGGTCTTTGTCACAGACTGGAGCCGCTCAGAGGGCTGACTGTTCTGGTGAAGAAACACAAGGATTATTTCAAAACTAAGGAGTGAATGAAAAGTCCATTGTCGAGTGCTTGTATTTTATCAGCTGCTTACAGGGTCTCGGTCAAGATGTTAAATTGTAATGCTGTAAAAACTTTTGTAAAAAGCACAAAATATTGCAGGTGCATAAGCTCATTTTGTATTCCCTAGAGTTCAGGAGGCTTATCCCATCTGGTGTAATTGTGTTCAGTTCTGGGCACTGGAACTCAAAGGATTATATTGGCCTTGAAGTGGGTGCAGCGCAGAGTCACCAGAATGATAATGGGGCTAAAAGTGATAATGGGGCTAAAAGGGTAAAATTACAAGGACAGGTTGCCGAGACGAGACTTTATTCCCTTGAAAATTGAGGGGTGATGTAATGTAGATCTTCAAAATGAATAAGGAACACAATAATATTGAAAGAGACAGTTCCTTTAATGAGGGGGATCCAGAACAAGGGGCAAGATATTAAAGTTAGAGCCAGGCTGTTCAGGCATGATATCAGGAAGTACTTCTTCCTGAAAGACTGTTCTGATGGTCAATTGAAACTTTTCAAGGTTGAGATTGATATATTTTTATTGGGGTAAGAGTGAGGTCTTGTGACACAATGGTAAGGCCCTTATCTCTGGGCAAGAAGCACCAGATTCAAATTCCACTTCAAGACTTGATGGCCACAGAAGGTGTATTCATAATGTAGCCAAACAGGTTGATTACCAGCTTGTAGATCCTTCCAATATGTTAGATGGCAGGCGGTAAGAACGAGCGTGTCAATTGTCTTAAAAACACATCTGATTCACTAATGTCCTTTAGGGAAGTAAATCTGCCAACCTTATCTGGTCTGGCCCACATGTGCCTCCAAACCCCCAACAATGTGGTTGACTCTTAAATGCCCTCATGGGTGGGTAATAAATAAATGCTGACCCAGCGATGCCAACATCCCATGAACGAATAGACCATCATGGAAGTTATAGCCATCAATGCCCTTATAGGGCTTGGTACCTGGAAGAGGAAGGGTATTGAGATATGGAGCAACGGCAAGTAAATTGATCAGCCGAGATCTAACTGAATGCCAGAAGTGTTTAGAGACCCTGTTCTGAAGGAGGGCTATAACCAGTGTCCTGCATCCCAAATTACAGAATGTTTCCACCTTTTGAAATCATTACCATTCACCCACTTCCTCCTTTGTTTTCTTACTTCCTTGGACCCCTTCTCAAAGCCATAATGACCTGCTCATGGCTTGTGATTGCTCAGAAATGCTAATGTACATCCCAACCATAGCAGCTTATGGTTCTAACACCACTAAGGATGAGTAAATGATGCAGAAGAGGAGGCCATTTAGCCCCTTGTGACTTTGTGTTGGTGCCAGTTTTCTAAAATACAATATGTTTCTGATCCACTGGGATTGTTCTCCTTGGATCACAGAAGGGTAAGGGGCGTTTTAGAATAATGAAAGATTTTGATGGAGTAGATAGGGAGGAACTACTTCAAGTGGCAGACGGTCTAGATGTAAGGTAATCAGCAAGAGAACCTGGGAGAAAAATGCAGAGGAATTATTTTTTAAATAAAAGATTATTATATGATCTAGAATGATTTGTGCTCTGCCTGGAGGCAGGTCCTTGGTCATTGTTGACTGATGCTTCATTCTGAGCCATTTTCTTGGCAGTTTTTGCCAGGGGTGGATTGCCATAGCCTTCCACTCTTAAGGGCAGGGTGGGAAGGTAGGCCCCAAGTCTACCTCAGCTGGGACAGAAACCGAACCCGCGATGCCGCTGTTACTCTGAACCGCATGCTAGCCATCTAACCAATTGAATTAACTGGCCCCCTCTGATCTGGAAGCAGATTCAATAAGTATTTTCAATACTTGAAAAGGATAACATTTTCAGGGCAATTAGGAAAGAGCAAGGGGCATGGAATTAATTGTACAGTTCTTTCAAAAAGCAGGCGTCGGTACAATGGCTGATGACCTACTCCTATGCTACATGATTGACTGATTCACTAGAAAATGATCAATCTATTTCTCAGCTCATCCGCTTCTGGAACCTTCATCCATGCCTTTGTTTCCCAGAGACTTTTTTTTTCTTTATAATTTACAGTATCCAATTATTTTTATTGAATTCAGCTTGGCCAATTCACCTACCCTTCACCTATCTTTGGGTTGTGGGGATGAGACACACGCAGACACGGGGAGAATGTGCAAACTCCTGTACGGACAGTGACCCACAGCCAGGATCTAACCCATGCTAACCACTGCACCACAGTGTTGCCCCTAATGTTTCCCAGAGACGTGACTATCCCCATGGTCTCCTACATTCTATTCTCCGTAAACATGTCATCCAAAGCTCCGCTGGCCCTGCCTTAGCTCACAGCAAGCGCCATTTCCCTTTAACCCTGTGATCACTGATCTACATTGTCTGCCGGTCAAGCAACATCTTGATTTTAAAATCCCAATCCTAGTTTTCAACCCCTTCTATGTTCTTGTCCTGACCTATCTCTGCAAACCTCTAGAGTTCCCTAACTCTCTGAGATAACTGTGCTCCTCTAATTCTGGCCTCTTGTGCAATGCTCATTTTTTTTTTTTTTAAATGTATTTAAATTAATTTTTTCAATTAATGCGCAATTTAGCGTGGCCAATCCACCTACCCTGCACATCTTTAGGTTGTGGGGGCAAAGCCCACACAGACACGGGGAGAATGTGCAAACTCCACACGGACAGTGACCCAGAGCCAGGATCAAACCTGGGACCTTTGCGCCGTGAGGCGGCTGTGCTAACCACTGTGTCACCCTGTTGCCCTGCATTGCTCATTTATAGTCACTTCAACAGTGGTGGCCTTGCCTTCGATGGCCTAGGCCCCAGACTCTGGGACATCCTCCCTACACCTCCTACTCAACCCCTCACCCATCTCACTTTCCTCCTTGGAGACACTTCTTAAAACCTACCTCTTTGACCAAGTGTTTGTTAACCTGACATCTCCTTCTATGGTTTAGTGCCATACTTGTTTTTATAATGCTAGCAATGAAATGCATTGGGATGTTTTTGTAACTTATATTTATTTTGCGCCTTTAATCTAATGTCATACCCTGGAACAGCATCTTAGTTATCATACTGCAGTACCCAGAAATACACAGCTGCCTAATAATGCCTCATGAGTCTTTCATTGCTTTCACTACTTGCTTCATAACTTCCAGCATTAAAAATGTAGCTGCAAATCAGATTTGGAAGCTTAGAGATATTAAAAACAAACAAAAGTGCAAATAAATATGGATAGTTCTCTCTTTGCAAAAGCTGTATCCAAACAGCTCAGATCTATTCAAGGTGGGCAGAACGGTGACGTAATGGTTAGCACTGCTGCCTCAGCACCGAGGACCTGGGTTTGATCCCGGCCCCGGGCCACTGTCCGTGTCTGCGTGCGTCTCACCCCCACAGCCCAAAGATGTGTAGGGTAGTTGGATAGGCCATGCTAAATTGCCCCTTAATTGAAATTTTTTTAAAACAAGATTTATTTAAGGTATTTAAAATGTTAAATGGATTTGATGGGGAAGGGCATGGTAATATATTATTACTGGATTAATAATCCAGAGACAAGAGTTCAAATTCCACCGCAACCCCAAATGCAGAATTTAAATTTAATTAACTAAAACCTGGAATTAAAAAGCTTGTCTCAGTAATTGTGGCCATGAACCTTCCAGATTATTGTAAAATCCCAGGCAATTAATGTCCTGTAGGGAAGGAAATCTGCTGTGCTTACCCATTCTGGCCTAAAGTGACTCCAGGCGTACAGGAATTTGGTTGATTTTTAGCTACCCTCTGAAATGGCTCCCCACCACCACAACCTCGAGGGCAATTTGGAGTGGCAACAAATGCTGGCCTTGCCAGCGATTTCCAGATCCTTTGAGTGAATTTTTAATAATGCTGCAATGAGGGGTGAAGTCAATGGCTGGGAAAAGCGCCGGCATCTCCACATGGGAAAAGGGAAAGGAACGATGGAAAAGAATTGGAGGTAGTCCAGGTAGGCATCCCATTTCTGAAATAAATCTGGAATCTACAGGAATCCTGGCATCAACAAGAGTCAATTCAGCGTGACAAAGAGAAATTAAATATTCCTGCTTTATTTTCAATTCAGTTTCAGAATACAGCCTTCGGACTCTCTCCAAACTTTGAGAGCTTCTGTTTGTTTTAAAAGTCTGAATGGGATCTGTTTCAGATGAAATAGTTTGTTATTGAAAGTGCTAGCTTCTCAGTAAATGTAAAGATCCTGCCAGTATCAGTTGTCAAGTGTCGTACTTTGCAGAGAAATTACCTACCTTACCAAACCAACATTTATCAAGTGTATTTTTTTTCCTGTTTTTGCACACGTCCAACATTTATAAACTTGCCGTTGTCGCTGCAGTCACTATATCTATAAAATGTGTCATTTAGTATTTCTTCCTTAAATAAAGATATTTATGTTAAACCAATCTGCTGTGCATTAGTTTTGTGTGTGAATTATTAGATTAATTAAGAGTGAGCAATTTCATCTTCATTAATAAGAGGATGGAATGTTATTTGGCATTAATACAGGAACAAGGAGTCAAATAGTCCAAATATGGACAAAAGAGCTGAATTCCAGAGGTGAGGTGAGACTGACTGCCCTTGACATCAAGGCAGCATTTAATTGAGTGTGGCATTGACTGGCCCTAGTACAATTGAAGTCAATAGGAATGGGGGAAGAGAAGCTTTCCATTGGTTGGACTCGTATAACACAAAGGAAGGTGTGGAGATGCTGGCGTTTGACTGGGGTGAACACAGTAAGAAATCTTACAACACCATGTTAAAGTCCAACAGGTTTGTTTCAAACACTAGCTTTCGGAGCACTGTTCCTCAGGTGAGGAAGGAGCAGTGCTCCGAAAGCTAGTGTTTGAAACAAACCTGTTGGACTTTAACATGGTGTTGTAAGACTTCTTACAAAGGAAGGTGGTTATTGGAGGCCAATCATCTCAGCCTCAGGATATCACTGCAAGAGTTCCTCAGGCCCAACCGACTTCAGCTGCTTCATCAATGGCCTTCCCTGCACCATAAAGTCAGGAGTGGGTAAGTTCACTGACAATTGCGCAATATTCAATATCATTCTCATCTCCTGAAAAACATTCAGGCTTGGGCCGATAAGCAAGTGGCATTTATAAATGCACAAGTGCCTACTCCAACAACAACAATTTATGTGTCACCTGAAACATCTCTAGGCACTTTGAAGGAGCATTGCAAAATACAATTTGACACTGAGCCACAAAGGAGCTATTCAATCGGATATCGCAAAGCTTGGTCAAAGAGAGTTTTTAAGAAGTGTTTTGGAGGAGGAGGAAACAAGAGTCTAACCATTGCCCCTTGACATTCAATGGCATTGCTATCACTGAATCCCCCACTATCAACATCCTGGAGGCTACTATATATCACAAAATAACTGGATCATCCACATAGATGGCTTTAAGAGCAGATCAGAGGCTTGGAATTCTACAGCAGCTAACTAACCTCCAGGCTCCCCAAAATGTACCGTTAACAAAGCAGTCAGGAGTGTGATGGAATACTCTGCACTTGCTTGTATTAGTGCAGCTCCAAAACGCTCTCGATGCTCAACACCATCCAGGGCACAGGAACGTGCTTAATCAGCAACTCGCTCCACCACAGGTGCACAGTTGTGCTAATGTGTACCATCTACAAGAGGCACTGCAGCCAAGACTTCTTCAACAGCACTTTAAACCACTTACCCTCAGCACAAGAGTAGCAGTGGTAGAAACACTACCACCTGCATTTTCCCCTCCAAGTCACAAGCCAACCTGACTTGGAATTACATTGCTGATCCCTCAACATCACTTGGTCAAAATCCTGGAACTCCCTAATAGCACTGGGTGTAACCACGCAACATGGACTGCAGCCAATCAAAAGGATGGCTCAACCCCACCATCTCAAGGTCAAATAGGAATGGACAATAAACACTGACTTTATCAGAGATGCCCATGACATGCAAATTTTTTAAAGTTACGGGCTCCCTTGTTCAGCATTCCACATTCCACGTTCCACATTCAGCATCTGAAGTATCATCATCTGTTTCTCTGCATAGATGCTGCCTGGCCTGCTCAGTATCTCAACATTTTCTGGTTTTATTTCAGATTTCAAGCATCTACAGTTCTTCAGCATCTACCCTGCTAAGCCGCCTCATGGTGGCACAGTGGTTAGCACTGCTGCTCACTGCACCAGGAACCCGGATTCAATTCCAGCCTTGGGTGACTGTGTGGAGTTTACACTTTCTCCCAGTGTCTGGGTGGGTTTCCTCCCACAGTCCAAAGATGTGCAGGTTAGATGGATTGGCTGTGATAAATTGCCTCTTAGTGTCCAAAGGTCTGCAGGTTAGGTGGAGTTACGGGGATAGAGTGGGGGAGTGGGCCACGATAGGTCTTTCAAAGAGGATGGGTGCAGACTGGATGGACCGAATGGCCTCCCTCTGCGCTGTAGGATTCTATGGGAATGTGCTGCCTCCCTATTCTTCTGACCAAAATGTACCACCTCACAATTTCCATATAGCTTCGTTTAATGTGTAGCCAATAAGGTACAATTATTAAGGATTAAACACGACGTTGTTTTCAGGCTGTCCTCAAAATGTGTTACGTAAATGCTGGGTGGAGTTATTTGTGCATTTCTAAGATTCCACTAGATGGCGATGACCCATGATGTCGTGTTCGATCATTAACCCCCGAGTCTTAAAATCTGCACGGGTGCAAATTGTTGTTCCCGTTGGAAATAAACAAAAGAAAACGAAATAATTATTTCCTTTCATTTTCCACACGGGCTAGCGCCCATGCCTGTTTACGACACGCGAAGTTCAACGAGTGAGACCCCAACAACTGCAGAACATTGGAATCAATGGGTTCAAATTGGCGGTCCTTCGGAAACTATAAAGGCACAAGAAATCTCTCAGCGGACCAGTTCTGGAGTTGTGACAGAGAGCCTGGGGAGAGGGGTGGGGACAATCTCTGGCAACATCTGGAAAGGCCGAAGATTGAAGTCTGGTTGGAATATTGTCAACTCCCTATCATTCGCCCATCACTAACCGCAGTCTGAGGCAAAAAACTATTTCGATAATGCCTTCATTGTGTAAAATGACCCTCAACCAAAAAAAAGGGCTGGGTTTATTTTGAAGTAGTGCAATGGAGTGAAAGATATCAGACGCACAACTCCGCCAGATGGAGGAAGTTTATATCGACCAAGCAATTCAGAACTTTGGAAATCTCAAGTTCTTTCTGGTTAATGTCTGGCGATTTCAAAAGTACAGCATTCTGGGAATTGTAGTTCCCCAGTCTGTTTTATTTGAAATTACCTCACAGCCTAACATTAAAGAATTCCAGATTTAGAGGTTTTAAGCAAACTCCCCCTCTAAACTAAACCTTAACAGAAAAGTAACACTAGATCAAAATCCTGCTGGAAATCTGAAAAATAACCAGAAAACGCTGGAAATACGGTTTTGTTTTGAAAAAATATACTTTATTCAAAAAACATTTGAAAGAACATTGCATACATTTCAAATTGGCCATTACACAAAGTGCAATAATATTCAGGTTCTCTACATACATCATGTTGCACTCTGAGGTGCTTCAATGTGTTTTACAATTTTTTTTTCCAGGGACCCATTTTTACCAACCGGCCAACCTTCAGGACCCACACCGGCCGAGCTTCGTGACCCACGCCGGCCGACCTTCGGGACCCACGCCAGCCGACCTTCGTGACCCACAGCGGCTGACCTTCACGACCCACGCCGGCCGACCTTCGGGACCCACGCCAGCCGACCTTCGTGACCCACCATTTTCTCTTACCTTGTTTGCTGCTGACAAAATAGAGGAATCGCAATCATGCCCAAAGCACGTGATGGCGACGTTCGGGGGCTGTGCCTGCTCTCTGCCTCCCTCAGGCAGGAAGATTACATAGAATTTTTTTTTAAATCTTCTGCGTCTCTGATTGCGCAAATTCACAGTCTTCAGCCGCAGCAGCCGGCTTTTATATTCAATTTTTATTTCTTTTTTTGTAAATTGTAATAGTGTTGTTTCACGGCACGTTTGATCAAAGAGACCAAAGCCCATGTCTTCAGATTCTTCCTGTTTCTTCTCTTCCTTTTTCTCTTCAGCAGCAACAAGGGCAGCGGTGGAAACAACTACTGCAGCAGCTAGGGCACTGCAGCATCAACGTTGCAGATTAGACTATTGACGTCAATATTAGCCAATGCCTTGGCAAACAGACAAGGCCAGTGTGGTAGTCACCACTGATGTATATATTGTATATATAGGATGTTGATATAGGTGCTTTACGGTAAGGCCCCTGTACTACAGGTACGGAGGTAGATCCCTGCCTGCTGGCTCCGCCCAGTAGGCGGAGTATAAATATGTGTGCTCCCAGTACAGCAGCCATTTCGTCAGCTGCTGTAGGAGGCCACACATCTCAGTGTAATAAAGACTCAATTACATCCTACTCTCGTCTTTGTGTAATTGATCGTGCGTCAGCCAGAAAGGCTCAATGGTCACACCAGCTGTTTTAATCAGGGCATTGAGTTTGTCTTCGGTGACAGTGACCTCGTTGTCGTGCAGGATGAGCGCACTGTAGATACAGGCGAGTTCCGAGGTGGAGGCCATGGCACTGGATCTCTGCGGGTGGGTCCAATGGTGTAAGTCACCAGGGGTAAACTCGGCCTTAGCTTTGTTCAGAAGAACTGAGCACTTCCAAACCGGGCAGAGCGAGCAGCAGCAGCAAAAAAATGGGACTGCACTGCACATGCGTGCCCGCTCATCGGTGCACATGTGCAAAACTCTGCGCATGCGTACCGATGAGCGGGCACACACGCGCAGTGGGGTTGCATTTTTTTATATGGTAAGGCCGCTCTCAGCCGACATTTACAAGCCGGCTATTGCGGCAAATTTGCGCAATCGGGAGCGCTGCGATGGATAGCTCCGCGACCCTCCCGACACACGCCCACGACCCACCCGCGGGTCGCGCCCCTGACTTTGAAGATCACTGGTCTACATAGATCAAGTTTCACTCAGGTGCTTCCACAACATTTGTGTCACGTGTAATATTCACTTTATACAATCAATGTGAGTCATACAGCCCGAAGGGGTTCTATACAATTCCCGCTCCCATAGGTTCACTATGGCTGAAAGGTCTTAGACAGCGAACTTTTCCCATTGCGCCTCGGCAGCAGCTGCCCCAAGCTTTAGTGCATCCCTCGTAGACCTGGGCTTTGAAATGTGCCAGTCTGGAACACCTGGCCGGGGGCAATTCTTTGCACTGGAAGACCAACAAGTTTCAGGCAGACCAAAGAGCGTCATTCACCAAGTCGCTTATCCTCGAGCAACAACTGTTGTTTGACTTGGTATGTGTCCCTGGGAACAGTTTGTGATGGAGTGAGACTTCGGGTGTGTAGGAAGGGTCTGACGGGGAGGGCCTTTCTCACCACCAGCCAAGCTAGGTCTTGGTGCTTGTTTGAAAGTCCTGGTGATGAGGCATTCTGCCAAATAACCTTGACAGGCTGCTCAGGGAACCATCCGAAGGATCCACCATCTCCTTTTCTAAGATGTTACATGCAGACCACTGACTGATGGACTTATAGTCAAAGGCGTTTCTCTGCGTACATTTTTTCACGAGGGACAGATGGTACGGCACAGTCCAAGTACTTGGAGCGTTCTGCGGCAGTGTGGCCAGACCCATCCTTCACAACACTGGGGACAGGTAGAACCTCAGCACGTAGTGACACTTGGTGTTTGCGTACCGAGGATCTACATAGTCTGATTCAGCTGCACACAAAGGTGGCCATCAGGATGAGGGCGATATTGGATATGTTTTTCTCCCCTTATCCAGAGGTTTGTACAGCATGACCCTTTGAACACAATCTATTTTTGACCCCCAGATGAAGCGGCAAATGGCTTGGATGTTTGCCACAGCACAGGAGTAAGGAATGGGCCAGATCTGCACCATGTACAGCAACACCGAAAGGTCCTCGCACCTGATGATTAGGTTCTTACCTGCAATGGAGAGCTACGCTCCCACATGCCCAGATTTTGGTTCATTATACCTACTTGCTCCTTTCACTTTCTAACACATGCCCTGGTCCCTCCGAATCATGTCCCCAGCATCTTCAGGCTATTTGACCTGACTGTGAAGGGGACAAAGGATGGGTCAGCCCAGTTACCAAAGAACATGGCCTCGCTCCTGCCATTATTTACCTCGGCACCCGAAGCTAGTTCGAACTGATTGCAGATGTTGATCAGTCTGTGCACCGACCACGGATCCGAGCAGAAAACGGTGATGCCATCCATGTACAGGAAGACTCAGAGAAACAGAGTTGATGTTTCAGGTCTGTGATGTTTCATGAGTAAATAACTTGATTTTTTTTAATATAGTGCCCATCATGATCACAGGATACCCCAGAACACTTTACAGCCAATGAAATGTTTTTGAAGTGTAGTCACTATTGGAATAGAGTAAGTGCAGCAGTACATTTGGTCATGGAGCAAACTCTCCTAAACAGGAATCTTGACCAGCTTTTAGTGGTTACAATGGAGGAATAAATATTGGTCAAGGATATCTGGAAGACGTCTTCAGAACAGTGTCATGGGATCTTTTACAGCTACATGAGAGGGCAGAATGGGCTTCAGTTTTAAAGTTTATCTAAGGGCAGTGTAGCACTCCATCAGTACTGCACCAGTAGGGCAGCATGGTGGCACAGTGGTTAGCACTGGGACTGCGGCGCTGAGGACCTGGGTTCAAATCCCGGCCCTGGGTCACTGTCCATGTGGAATTTGTACATTCTCCCCATGTCTGCGTGGGTTTCGCCCCCACAACCCAAAAGATGTGCAGGTTAGGTTGATTGGCCATGCTAAATTGCCCCTTGATTGGAAAAAGAAAATTGGGTACTCTAAATTTAAAAAAAATACTGCACCAGGAGCACCAGCCTAACTTGTGCGCTTAAGTATTTGGAGAGGTGCATTGAATTCTATAATAACCTGGAGTCGAATAATGACCATGAAACTACTGTTGATTTTCATTAAATCATATGTGGTTCACTAATGCCCTTTCGGGAAGGAATCTGCCTTCCTTACCTGATCTGACTTACCTGTGACTCCAGAGCAAATTGGCTGACTCTTAAATGTTCTCTGAAATAGTCTGGCATCTTACTCAGGGTAATTAGGGAACAAATTCAGAGGCCAGACTGATATCCACTGGCTCAGTGGCAGTGATTCATGTGCCCGGGTTCACTTTTGTCAAGGAGCCTTAAGTTATTTTGATTTAATTTCTCCACAAAAGAAACATTCAGTCTTGCTACATTTAGATTTTTCATTTTATTATAATTATAACAGTCCATCTCCACTCACTCTGGTATTAGGAAGGGGATTTACCGCAGTGACAGTGAAAGGGTGGTGATAAGTCAGGATGGTGTGTGACTTGGAGGGGAACCTGTAGGTATTGGGGTATTGGTGTCTCCATGCATCTGCTGCCATTGTCCTTCTGGATGGCAGAGCTCGGTGGCAGGTGCTACTGAAGAATCCTTGGCAAATTGCTGCAATTAATCTTGTAGATGATACACATAGTTGTTTTCCCAATAGTCCTGGTAAATGTTCATCCCTTGATTAACATTAGTAAAAACTGATTATCAGGCTGTGTGGGGAAGATCGTTGTGTACAAATTGATTGCCATATTTCAAAAGTACATAATTGGCTGCAAAGGGTTTATTTTACTCGTGCATGGGATGTGGGCATCGCTGGATGGGCCAGCATTTGTTGTATATCCCTAATTGCCATGAGTAGGTTGCTAGGCTATTTCAGAGAACGTTTAAGAGTCAAGCAGATCAGGTAAGGAAGGCAGATTCCTTCCCTGAAAGGCATTAGTAAACCAGATGTGTTTTTATGACAATCAACAATGGTTTCATGGTCATCATTAGACTTTTAATTCCAGATTTTTATTGAATTCAAACATCAACACCTGCCATGGTGGGATTCAAACCTGGGTCCCCAGAGCGTTACTCGTCCAGTGGCAGTACATCTTTACATTTACTGAGAAGCTAGCACTTTCAATAACAAACTATTTCATCTGTAACAGATCCCATTCAGACTTTTAAAACAAACAGAAGCTCTCAAAGTTTGGAGAGAGTCCGAAGGCTGTATTCTGAAACAGAATTGAAAATAAACCAGGAATATTTCATTTCTCTTTGTCACGCTGAATTGACTCTTGTTGATGCCAGGATTCCTGTAGATTCCAGTTTTGCACCGGCACTTGCTCTGACAGATCACCCTTCCTAGGGCCAATCCCCCACTCCTAGCCCTGTAACCCCACCTAACGTTTGGGCAATTTAGCATGGCCAATTCACCTTACCTGAACATCTTTGGACGGTGGGAGGAAACCGGGGCACCTGGAGGAAACCCACGCAGACACAGGGAGAAAGTGCAAACTCCACACAGTCACCCGAGGTCAGAATCGAACCTGGGACCCTGGCGCTGTGAGGCAACAGTGCTATCCACCGTGCCACCCAAACAACCTAGCCTGCACATCTTTGGCTTGTGGGGGTGAGACCCACGCAGACACAGGGAGAATGTGCAAACTCCACACGGACAGTGACCCAGAGCCGGATCGAACCCGGGTCCTCAGCGTCGTGAGGCAGCAGAGCTAACCATTGCACCACCATGCCGCCCCAGATTTCCATTATTCTTTGTGTGAAGAAGTACTTCCCTGTTTTCTCTACTTTATAGGATAATGTCCCCTTGTTCATGACTCCTCATCAGAAGAAATGTTCCAATTAATGCTCGTTGTCATTTTAAACACCTTAATTGGAGAAGCCCTGAACCTTCTAAACTCAAGGGAATGCAAGCCTAGTCTACGAAACCAGTCTTTGTCACTTAGTCATTCCAGTCCAGGAAACCTACTGAGGCATCTGTGCTGCAGCCGTTCCAGGGCCAATATGTTTTTCTTGAGGTGGAGTGCACAAACCTCTATGTAGTTCTTCAGATGGGGTCGAATGGATCTTAGTGCAACTGTACATTTCCTTGAAATTCCAGCCCTCTTGCGCTTATGATCAACACTCCATTAATCTTTTTGATTCCTTTTTGAACCTATGCACCAGATTTTAGTGATTTCTGTATCTGGACACCTAGGGCGCGATTCTCCGATGCCGCGCCGTTTGGGAGAATCGCGTGGAGTGCCATTTTTACACGCGACACCGGTCCGACGCCCTCCCGCAATGCACCCAAGCGGCGAGATCGGCACTATCTAGTTCTGCGCGGCACAGTCCGGTGAATCGCCCGAGGCACCCAAAATGCCGATTCTCTGCCACCCCCGCTATTCTCAGGCCCGGATGGGCCGAGCAGCCTGCCCAAGACGACGGCTTCCCGCCGGCACCATCCACACCTAGTCGCTGCCGGCGGGAACAGCACGGGAACGCTGGGGGGGGGGGTGCGGCCTGTGGTGGGGCGAGGGGGGTTCTTTCACCGGGGTAGGACTCAAAAGGGGTCTGGCCTGCGATCGGTGCCCACCGATCGGCGGGCCGGCCTCTCTGAAGGAGGACCTCCTTTCCTCCGCGCCCTGCATGATTCATCCGATATCTTCTTGCGGGGCAGCCTTGGGGTGGACGGCAACCACCCATGCGCGGGTTGGCGCCGGCCAACCCGCGCATGCGCGGGTGACGCCAGTTAGGCGACGGATGATGCGGCACCGCTTTTATGCGGCGCCAATGCCCGGCGGGCGCTGACGGCGCTGCTTTAGCGACACGCCCCCCGAGTTTCTTGTGGCCCGATCCTAGCCCATTGTCGGGCCCTGAATCGGTCGAGACCCTAAATCCCTTTGCTCCTCCACAGCTCCAAGTGTCTCACCCCTAAGGAAATTCTGATTTTTTTTCTCAGATCCAAAATGGATGACTTCACACTTCCCCACATTGAACTCTATATTATCACAGTTTTGCCCACAAGTCTGTCTCTATCTCTTTGTAACTTTCTGCTTAATTCCAGACCACAAACTGTGCCTGCAACAGTTCTGTTGGGAGTTTCTTCATACTTTGTAAATGGCTGACTCTCTTTGCTTATTTTAACAAATGTGTGATTTGTAAGGTAAGTCAGAGTGAACAGATGTTATAGCTCCTGTGTCAGATAATTGTCATTTCCAATGTTACAACAGTGACTATATTTAAGAACAATATTTTGTTGTCTGTAAGGAGCTTTATGACATCCTGGTTAGACCACACCTGGAATACTGTGTTGCTGACTTCTATCTTTATTACTATTAATAATCACAATGTGCGAGTGTGTTCCGTGTATTGGACAAATGACCACACAAGTATTTAGTATAATCACAGTTTATTATTGAACATAGGATTAGTTCTATACTTAATGAATTACACACTACTACACATTAGACTATATCTAGCAGTTAAACGACCTTTACATAACTTCTAGGTGACCTTCTCTGTGCAGGTTAGACAAGGCCTTTATCTGGTTCCCCACATGTGGCGGCTGGAGGTTGTCTGGTTCGTCTAGGCTGGGTGTCTTCTTTCAGGTGGAGATCGCAGGTCCTTAAACTTGGCTGGTCGATGTGCTGCAATTGGATGACAGAAGCCAGTCCACCAAAAGAGGCAGAATGTTGGTTGCGCAGTTCTTCTTATCCTCCGATCTTTTGCGCACTTTTGGGCGGTCCCAGATAGGGATCCAATGGATCGATAGGATTTCAATCACCTTAATCGATTCTGGCCAATTAAGGGAGGGTACCTTGACGGCTGGGCGGGTCCTAGTTGTTATTGTCCAAGGCGCGTAGGCACTCCTAAATAAGGCAAACAGGCGCCCCTGAGTCTGCCAATTATGGTAAGTTTCAATCTGAAGCCCATTGTCCCGGGAAAGCCTGTGAGTGGCCTCTAGTAGATGTGAGTTTCTGTATAAGTCTGAGTTGTTGGTTGCAATGTACACAAGTTGTGTTCTGTCTGTGTCCCAACCTGACCACAATTCCCATCATTCTTTGCGCACGGCCATTTTAGATAGCCACAACGATGAGCTGGTTTGGGCATCATATCTTAGGAAGAATATATTGGCCATGAAGGGTTTGCAATGTAGATTTACAAAACACAGAAACGAACAAATTAAATGGGAGGAGAAGTAGGCCATTCTGCCCCTCGATCCTGCTCTACCATTCATTAAGATCATGGCTGATCCATAGAATCCCTGCAGTGCAGAAGGACGCCATTCAGCCCATCGAGTCTGAATGAGCCCCCGAAAGAGCATTCCATCCAGGCCCACTCCCCCACCTTATCCACGCAACCCCACCTAACCTTGCACATCTTTGGACACTAAGGGGTCATTTTCAGAATGGCCAATTCTCCTAAACTTTATATCTTTGGGCTGTGGGAGGAAACAGGAGCACCCGAAGGAAACCCATGCAGATACGGGGAGAACGGGGAAAACTCCACACAGACAGTCCCCAAGGCTGGAATCGAACCCGGGTCCCTGGCATTGTGAGGCAACAGTGCTAGCCATTATGCCACCGGGTCACCCTGTTTATGTTTCTAATTCCACATTCCATCCAGCCCCAATAACTTTTAATTCCCTTGCCTCCCAATAATCTATCTAACTCCATCTTAAAAGTATTAATGGAACTACCTACACCGCCTTCTGAAGCAGAGAGTTCTAAAGTTGGAAAGCCCTATGAGAACAAAACATTTCCTCATCTCTATCCTAAAAGGGCAACCGCTAATTTTAAAACAGTGCCCCTTCGTTCTGGACCAGCCAACAAAAGGAAACATCCTTCCATGTCCACCTTGACAAGGCCATTCAGGATCTTATATACTTCAATCAAGTCACCCTCTCACTTGTCTAAACTCCTATGGAAACAAGCCAGTCTGTCCAACCTTTCCTCATAAGACAACCTGTTCTAGGTGTCAATCTGGTAAGCATCATCTGGACTACCTCTGGAAACGCAAGTACAGTAAGTCTACAAGCTCACCTTTATCCACAGCGCACATTACTCTTTCAAAGAACTAAAGAGCTCCAATAAACTGTATAAACATGATTTCTCTTTCACAAACCATGCTGACTTTTCCCAATTACCTTGAATTTTTCTAAGTACCCAGCGATAACCTCCTTAATGATTGATTCCAGCAGCTTCCTCACAACAGACATCAAGCTCACTGGCCTTATGAGGGCAATTCTCCGAGCATTGCGCATGCGCGGGTTGGCGCGGTGCCTATTTGGCGCCACAAAAGGAGGCTGGAGCGGCGTGAACCGCTCCAGCGCTGTGCTGGCCCCCTATGGGGGCCAGAATCGGTCATACGAGGGCCCGGTTCGCGCCATCGTGAAACGCGATGGCGTTCACGATGGCACGAACACTTGGGCTCCATATTGGAGAATCGCCCCCATAGTTTTTTTGTTTTCTGCCTCTCCCCCTTCTTGAATAGAGGGATTATATTAGCTACTTTCCAGTCTGATGGAACCATTCCAGAACTAACGAATTTTGGAAAATTAACAGCAACGCATCTACTACTTCATTAGCCAGATCTTTTAAGATCCTAAAAATTAAACATGGACCCAAGGATTAAATTAGGAGGAGTGATTCCATAAACTAGGGTTGTATTCTAAGGAATTCAGAAGTCAAGGGGTGATCTGAGCAAATGTTTCAAAGTATTAAGGGGGGGATGGACAAGATAGATAGCGAGAAACTATTTCTGCTAGTTGGGGAGTCTAGGACTAAGGGACATATTCTAAAAATTAGAGCCTGACCTATCAGAGCTGAA
The DNA here is from genome assembly GCF_047496885.1 of Scyliorhinus torazame. Lineage (NCBI taxonomy): Eukaryota > Metazoa > Chordata > Chondrichthyes > Carcharhiniformes > Scyliorhinidae > Scyliorhinus > Scyliorhinus torazame. The sequence goes on from NC_092716.1 coordinate 191,239,298, forward strand.
ATTAGGAAACATTTCTACATGCAAATGTGGTAGAATTTTGAAACTTTCTCCCACAACTGGTAATTGCTGCTAACTCAATTGTTAATTTTAAAACTGAGATTGATAGATTTTTTTTGTTATCCAGAGATATTGAGGCATGACGGGGGAGAGCATCACCCATCATCTTATTGAATAGTGGAACAGGCTTAAGGGGTTAAATGTCCTGTTCCTGAGTTCCTGGGGTTCCAAAAGGCACTCTAACAATGCAAACATTTCTTTCTTTTGCCTTCATTTTTTTTTGACATGGAACTTCGAGGATGACATGTCTCGAACATTGAAGCATATGACTCTAGATCCGCAGCAATATTGGGCAGCACGGTAGCACAAGTGGATAGCACTGTGGCTTCACAGCGCCAGGGTCCCAGGTTCGATTCTCCGCTGGGTCACTGTCTGTGCGGAGTCTGCACGTTCTCCCTGTGTCTGCGTGGGTTTCCTCCGGGTGCTCCGGTTTCCTCCCACAGTCCAAAGACGCGCAGGTTAGGTGGATTGGCCATGATAAAATGCCCTTAGTGACCAAAAAGGTTAGGAGGGGTTATTGGGTTACGGGGATAGGGTGGAAGTGAGGGCTTAAGTGGGTCGGTGCAGACTTGGTGGGCCGAATGGCCTCCTTCTGCACTGTATGTTCTAATATGGGGTTGACTCTCAAATGCCCTCTGAAAAGGGACGGGCAATAGATGCTGGCCCAGCCAGTGATGCTCACATCCCGTAAAATTCATTAAAAAAAAATGATGGGCAGAGAACGCATGATATGTGCACTGTTTCTAGAATATTTAAAACATTTGTGCCACAATGGACTCCCATGTCATTACTCTCGTGTGATCTTGGGACTGGAAGATGGTTGTGATATTTACCTGTCTTTGGGCCATTGCTCAAAGAAAAAGAGTTAACAGCAGCCACAGAGGTCAATCGGAGGGCAATTGTAACTGATTGCAAATTTCAGTCTCCATTTTAATGACTCCTTCTCGATTGCTCAGAATATTTTTCATCTGTAACAAAGAGTGATGCCTGGTGTTTGTCGTCTGGAGTGTGACGAATGTGCGGCAGATGCAAATTCTATCACCTTAAAGTCTGTTGCTTGTGAAAATTCATTTCCGGTTTTGAAGGCTTGGAAAAATTATCAACAAGCAAGAGATTTCCAATGCTAGAAAACGTTGTGATCAATTGTCATTTATTTTCCATTCTGTACATTTGCAAACTTCAACTATTCCATATTAAGCACAGTCTTATGTCAGAATTCTGCTTTCATATTTGTCAACTACTTTGCATGGGCAAATTTAGTATATACCCTAAACTGCACAGGATAAGCACAGTTATAACTCCTCTGACACTCTGGATCCTCTGAATGCTGTGTGTTAATATAACCCTTGTAAGGGGATGCACTTTAATGCTGGTATTGGAAACAGTTATTTAATCAAATCAGTCCTGATGGTACTCGTTGTAATAATATGAATGCCAAAAAGATATGTGACTAATTACTAACATGTTGCGTGGAGCCAATTATCTGAACAGAATTATTTTTCCATTTTCCCAGCAGAGCCTTTTTTTGTTTTAAAAATGGCAACATCAAACAACAGTCAAAGTTGTATTGCGGGTAGATTTGTATTTGTACCTCCTTATTAAGTCAATGAAACAGATATTCTTTTCTGATATGCCTCTCTCTAAGCCTGGAATGTGTGCAAATTCTGCTGTAGTTACTTGAGGTGAGACTTTGATTTTTAAAATTCTCACCCTCATTTTCAAGCATCTCCATGGCCTCGCTCTCCCCACTCCACCTCTAGTAATCTTCTCCTGTAAATGCCCCACAGCCTTCTGCTGTATCTGTGTTTGCCCAATTCTTACCTCCTGCATATTTCCGATTTTAATCTCTCTACCATTGGTGAAAGTGCCTTCTGTAGTCGCGGTCCTAAGCTTTGGAATGTCCTTCCTTTATTTCTGCCTCGCTACCTCTCTTTCCTTTTTTATTTTTTAAAATATAAACTTAGAACAAATAAAGAACAAAGAAAATTACAGCACAGGAACAGACCCCTCGGCCCTCAAAACCTGCACCGACCGTGCTGCCCACCTGGGCTAAAACCCTTTAATCGTCCGGGGACCATATCCCTCTATTCCCATCCTATTCATGTATTTGTCAAGATGCCCCTTAAATGTCACTATTGTATCTGCTTCCACTACCTCGCTTGGCAGCGAGTTCCAGGCTCCCACCACTCTCTATGTAAACTCTTGCCTCGTACATCTCCTTTAAACCTTGCCCCTCGCACTTTAAACCTATGCCCCCTAGTAATTGACTCTTCCACCCTGGGAAAAAGCTTCTGACTATCCACTCTGTCCATGCCCCTTATAATCTTGTAGACTTCTATGAGGTCGCCCCTCAACCTTTGTTGTTCCAGTGAGAACAAACCAAGTTTATTCAACCTCTCCTCATAGCTAATGCCCTCCATAGCAGGCAACATCCTGGTAAATCTTTTCTGTACCCTCTCCAAAGCCTCCACTTCCTTCTGGTAGTGGCGCCCAGAATTGAACACTGTATTCCAAGTGCAGCCTAACTAAGGTTCTGTAAAGTTGCAACATGACTTGCCAATTTTTAAACTCAATGTCCCAGCCGATGAAGGCAAGCATGCCCTATGCCTTTGTGATTACCTTCTCCACCTGCGTTGCCACTTTCAGTGACCTGTGTATCTGTACACCCAGACCCCTCTATCGATCAATACTCTTAAGCGTTCTGCCATTTACTGTATATTTCCCATCTGTATTAGACCTTCCAAAATGCATTACCTCACATTTATCCGGATTAAACTCCATCTGCCATCTCTCCGCCGAAGTCTCCTGCCGATCTATATCCTACTGTATCCTCTGACGATCTTCATTGCAAACCGCAATTCCACCAACCTTTGTGTCATCCACAAACTTATTAATCAAACCAGTTACATTTTCCTCCAAATCATGTTTATATATTACGAACAGCAAAGATCCCTGCACTGATCCCTGAGGAATGCCACTAGTCACAGCCCTCCATTCAGAAACCCACCCTTCCACTGCTGTCCTCTGTCTTCTAAGACCGAGCCAGTTCTGTATCCATCTTGCCAGCTCACATCTGATCCCGTGCAATTTCACCTTCTGTACCAGTCTGCTATGAGAGACCTTGTCGAAGGCCTTACTGAAGTCCATGTAGACATCATCCACTGCCCTACCCTCATCAATCATCTTCGTCACTTCCTTGAAAACTTGATCAAGTTAGTGAGCCACGACCTCCCCTTCACAAAACATGTTGCCTCTCGCTAATACGTCCACTTATTTCAAGTGGGAGTAAATCCTGTCTCGAAGAAGCCTCTCCAATAATTTTCCTACCACTGATGTAAGGCTCACCGGCCTGTAATTACCTGGGTTATCCTTGCTGCCCTTCCTAAACAAAGGAATGACATTGGCTATTCTCCAATCCTCTGGGACCTCCACTGTAGCCAGTGAGGATACAAAGATTTCTCTCAAGGCCCAGCAGTTTCCTCCCTTGCCTCTCTCGTTTTTCTGGGGTATATCCCATTAGACCCTGGGGGCTTGTCTACCTTAATGTTTTTCCATACCTCCTCCTTTTTGATCTCAACATGACCCAAACTATCTACACACCCTTCTCCAGACTCATCATCCACCAAGTCCTTCTCTTTGGTGAATATTGACGCAAATTATTCATTTTCAAAATTTTGTTTTTATAAATTTGGAGTACCCAATTCATTTTTTTTCCAATTAAAGGGCAATTTAGGATGGGCAATCCACCTACCTACACATCTTTGGGTTGGAGGGGGGCAAAACCCATGCAAACACGGGGAGAATGTGCAAATTCCACACGAACAGTGACTCAGGGCCGGGATCGAACCTGGGACCTCGGCGCCGTGAGTCAGCTGTGCTAACCACTTTGCCACTGTGCTGCCGGGTAAAGTACTCATTTAATACCTCGCCCATTTCTTCTGGCACCACGCATAGATTTCCTCTCCTGTCCTTGAGTGGGCCAACCCTCTCCCTGGCTACCCTCTTGCTCTTTATATATGTATAAAAAGCCTTGACATTTTCCTTAATCCTGCTGGCCAATGATTTTTGTGACCCCTTTTAGCCCTCATGACTCCTTGCTTATATTTTTTTCTATTTTCCTTGTATTCTACACTTGCTTCGTGTGTTCCCAGCCTTCTAGCCTTGACAAATGCTTCCTTTTTCTTTTTGACTAGGCTAACAATATCTCTCGTTATCCAAGGTTCCGGAAACTTGCCATACTTATCCTTCATCCTTACAGGAAAGTTAGAGTACCTAATTCTTTTTTTTCCAATTAAGGGGCAATTTAGCATGGCCAATCCACCTAATCTGCACATCTTTTGGGTTGTGGGGGTGAGACACATGCAAACATGGGATAAATGTGCAAACTCCACCCGGACAGTGACCTGGGGCCAGGATTGAACCCGGCCCCAGCGCCGTGTGGCAGCAGTGCCAACTACTGCGCCACCGTGCAGTCCCTCTCTTTCCTTCTTTAAGATACTCTTTAAAAACTGCCTTCATGACCAAACATTTAGTTACCTACCCGAATATCCCTTTATGTACCTCGGTCTCAACTTATGTTTGATAAAGCTCCTGTGGCGTGCTTTGGAACATTTTAATATATTAAAGGTGCTATGTAAGTATAAGTTGGCATTATTACTATGTTTCAGTTATCCTGTCACTCTGCAGTTCCAGTTATTCCTAACTCTTGTGGAAATACCAAATTCAATGGTCATATTTTGCCCAAGAGCATTCTGAAGAAGTGAACTATACATTTATCAATTGTGTTAAGACCTTGGTTGAGACCAGCAACGTTTTTAAAAGACAAAATCTGAAATCCCTGATATTTACTGAGGGAATGAAGCTACAAGATTAAACAAATATACAAATTTGGAGCAGGTGTCAGCCACTCGGCCCCTCAAGCCTGCTCCACCATTTAATAAGATCATGGCTATCTGGTTTTAACCTCAACCCCACATTCCCACCTATCCCCCCCACCTCCCGCCTATTAAGAATCTATCTCCTCTGTCATAAAGATATTCAAAGACTCTGCTTCCATCCCCTTTTGAGAAAGAGAGTTCCAAAGACTCGCAAACCTCCCTGAGAGAAAAAAAATCTCTTCATCTCTGTCTTGAATGGGCAACCTTCTGTTTTTAAACAGTGACCCTAGTATTAGAATCTCCTACAAGAGGAAATCCACACTGCCAATATCCCTCAGGATCTTATATGTCTCAATCAAACAATTCCCTGGTTGAAGAGTCAAACAAAACAAACACAAAATACTACCTTGAGTAACTACCTATATTCTAAAACCCAGAATCAAGATAACCTATTAATGAATTAACAGGAAAATTGCAGTTTATTATAAACTATAAATTAAACATTAAATGGCAGATACAACTAAGACAGATCTCTTACCAATTGGCTCAGCAGTCCACTCAGCAATCACATTGTCACAAAGTCCTTCAAAACACTGTCTTCCTCACAAGGAATTTCAGCTCCCCCTCTTTAGGATCCCCAGCCGACAGCAGCACACAACCAGTCTGAGGTCCATGGGTACGAAAGTCACCAAAAATGGCAATTGCCCCCAGAACTTCCTCAACTCTGGAAGGTGTACATCTACCAATGTTATCTTCAAGTAATAGAAACAGCTGCAACAATTGTACATTGACCTATTCTCAGCTACTGGATTAAACTTCTTTAGCCTGTCAGTACAGCATCACATGGATCACCATCTGAGCCCTTTTGTTGGTTTTCAATCAATTTCAGTCTCCACACAGGTTTTGGTTTCCAATCTCATTTCCAGCCTCATGTCCCTTCGGGAGTGGAAAGCCAGTTTCCGTTCTCAATTTTCCCTCTTCAGTTTCTCTTTTCAAGTAGGGTCGGTCTTACAAGAACATAAGCTTTGAAAACATAGATTCCATCACATGTGGCGTGATTAAACAAAAATGTCTCAACGGCCAAATGTTTTGGCCTAAATTTTTGTGCAGATGAAGAGGATTTCCATCTTTGAGAAAATGGCTGTGAAGATTCGTATTCAAAAGTCATGTCACTTAAACCAGCCCCCACCATTTTCATAACGGGGGGGAACGAGGATAGTTCTCACTTTACATATCCGTGGTTCATGGAGGCAACTGCGCATGTTAAATTTCAGTTGTCTTCAGGATGATCTTATTTTGGCTGGTGGGATACCAAAACATGATTTGTGTACTTTAGACCTGGTAGGAGAAAGTCTGAAGTTATCGGCATTATTTGGAGACAGAGGGTACCCTTTTGTTTTCGGTCCCGGGACACCTCTGAGATAGGTAATGTGTCCTTAGCGGAGGTAAGGTGACCTTTGAGATTATTAAAAGTAGACATGAATAATGCATAAAAGGAGCATAAATTAATTGGAACCATCAAGCTCAATGGAACTGTCAAGAGAACTGTCAAAAGAAATGTCATGAGAACTATCAAGAAAGCTATCAAGGGAAATGTCAGGCTGACAAGGAATTTAAATCTCCTGCATTAAATATTTGAAAACAATAGTCTGCAGTGTTGAAAAAAAATCAATACTTCCTATTTCACTCTGTTTGTTGACATAATTCTGGGGACTAACATTATAGGATTAGTGCTGCATGACTGATTTCACAACATATCATTACCACAGTGGGTGCCTGTTAGTTCACTGTTTTGATTGACAGCTCCAAATGGTTATAAACTCTTTGAAGTGGACGATGAATACAAATGCTTGTTTTTATAAGGAATTAAAGGAAGTTAATGAATGTTTTTTTCTACTGAGAGCTATGAAATAGTGTATTCATTGGTAGACACCTAGGAGCCATGCTGAATTTGAATAAAGTTCTTCAGGTCTGCCCAGAGTGGATATTGGGTGAGTTGGCATGGTAGGAATAAGGGCAAAGAGTAGTGGGTGGGGGCATGGGTTGGCATGAGTTGACACTAAGTTGGCATAGGGATATAAAGGGTCATGGGGCTAGGTAGAGGGTCATAAGTTGTCATGGAGGGTGTGAGGAGCCATGGGTGTATGGGTGGAGGCATAGGTTGGCATAGTTTGGCATGCATGGGGTATGGAAAGTGTGGGGGGGTCTAAAGGGATGGGAGGTGTGAGGGCTGCATCGGTTTTATTAATGTTTTCATATCTCCAATGAAGTGCTGGAGCCTTTCACCCAGCCCACCTTCACACTCGGCATTCTCCAAACTCTTTCTGGGGTCACCTGCCATGATGCACCCACCAAGAGAAAACCATTTAACGCTCAAGTAGTTCCACCTTTCAGCTAGGATGTAGCTGATATCTATTTTCACTTCTTTTAAAAATGTGTTCTTGGGATGGGAGCATTGCTGGCACAGGGCAGCATTTATTGCCCATCTCTAATTGTCCAGGAATAGGTGGTTGTGAGCTGCTTATAACTGAATCTCTTGCTAGGCTGATTAAGAGGGCAATTAGAGTAATGGTGTGGGTCTGTTGTCACACGTAGGCCAGATTGGGTAAGGACGGCAAATTTCCTTCCCAGAACGACGTTAGTGCACCAGTTGGGCTTTTACGATAATCCAGTCGTTTCATGGCCATTATGAATAAAATTAGTATTTTATTCCAAATGTATTAATTTGTTGAATTTCAGTTCTCCAGCTGCAGTGGAATTTGAACTCCTGTCTCCAGAGCATTAGTACATATCTCTGGATTACATGTCCAGTAAGATTACCGTTGTGCTCTGTACCTCATAAATACTAATTTACCCACCTTGTTTCTGTAACCCCTGTAAGAGTCCTTCCTGCATATTTCCTTTGTTTCCATTTATTTTTTAAAATTATTTTTCATCCGTGGACCCATAATTAGGATGTGCCTTTAAGCAATTGAGTACATTAAAACTGCCTGCTTGCCAGGACAGCATGTTCCCAGGTTTTGTATTTTGGAGAAGAGAAACTGGGCTCATCGGTGCCGCGTGCAGCTTAGAACCAACTTTTGAGGGACTTGGTTCGATTGGTTAACTGGCAATTGGATTGGCCAGGGACTGTGTTCTGCCTGACAACGGTCAGTGATTGGTTCCTGTGTGATGCTTTCTGAGAGAACTTGGCAGAAATGTTTAGACCTTGGTAGTGAAAGGCAGTGCTTGCTGAAGTGAAAGAACTGCTCTATTGTTCCGAAAGCAATGAGTGCCTGGCACATCCTTTGCTGTGAACTTGAAATTATCCTGAATCTGTAGAGAAAGCAGACAATCCTGCCAGAGAAAACCATCTCAAGCCTAGAAGGAAGAAGTACCAAAATGAAAGCCTGAACTTCAGAAGGACATTAACTGGAAGTCATCCCAGTACATCAGATACCTTTATCCTTTCATTTTATTAATATTTTCTTTCCCTCTCAACCAAACTTTTCACTCTTGTGTTAAAGTTACAAACCTGGTGACTGCAGTTTATTAGGCTAAACCAAGGACCTTGGGTATTTTAAATAAAATCTTAATTCACTTGTGTTACAACTCCTGGTCAAGTGGGGCTGGAATTGACCGCGTACCAGCCCAGTGTGTCATGATACCTCTTAATACCCTTACCTAATAAAAGTCTATCAATCTCAGTTTTAACATTTTCAATTGACCCCCCCTCACACCCCACACCCCAACCCCGCCCCAACGTCAACAGCTTGTTTACAGGAGACAGAGAAAGACTTCCAGATTTCCAGCAACCATATTGTGAATAAATAAGAATTTAACTTTAGCCATCTCCTCCCCTGCACCGCCACCTTTAACATTGTGTTCAGGCAGTGAGCCGTACAGGGCAAAAAAAAACCTCCAGTATGACTTCAGGACTGCATCAAGGATCAGCTGCTGAGTTCCCGGGAGGGGGCGAATTGGCCGGGGTTCTAGTAAGCTGAGGACCGGATTTGGCTCCTCGCCTTGCTGTCAGATAGTCGAAAGATCAGTCCAAATGTGTGCAGGTTAGATGGATTGGCGATGATAAAGTTGCCCCTTAGTGTTCAGGGATCTACAAGTTAGGTGGGGTTAAGGGGATAGGGCAGGCGAGTGGGCCTAGGTAGGGTGCTCCTTCAGAGGGTTGATGCAGACTTGATGGGTCGAATGGCCTCCTTCTTCACTGTCAAGATTCTATGATTCTAAGTACTTCCTGACATCGCCAATAAATGGGCTAGCTTGAAGTTTAAGGTTATGCCCTTTTGTGCTGGACCTGTCCACCAGAGGGCATCATTTTTCTCTCTTTCTACCATGTTAAATTATCTAATCATCTTAAACACCATCACAACATCCCTAAATTTTCTACATTCAGTGCAATACAAGTCAACCTGTCCTCATAATTTAACACTTTTAGCCCTTGTATCATTCTGATAGATAGGCGCTGCACCCTCTCCAAGATCAGTATATCCTTCTTGAAACATGGTTCCAGAATTTTACAGTTTCTCTCAATGGGGTCTAACCAGAGCTCTGTATCAAACCTGCATCCCTTTGTTCAAGCTCTCTTCAAAGCATGGGCTAGTATTCCATGAACCCTTTAAAAATTATTTTTGTAGTTGTGCAGTAGTTATTAATGATTTCTATCACATCCTAAATCTCTCAGCTCATCCCTACAGTTCCCAACTTCTTGCTATTTGAATATTAGGCTAATCTATCTTTCTCAGACCCAAAATTAATGACCTCACACTTCCCCATGTTGAACTCCTTCTGCCACAATTTTACCCACTCAATTAATCTCTCAGTGTCCAGTTGCAACTTTCTGCTCCCATCTAAAGTATTTACTGTACCACCTAATTTAATATCATCAAAAAATCAGATATAAGGCTCTTGATTACTTCATACAAGTCATTTATATACATAATGAAAAGCTGAGGCCCCAGTACAGATCCCTGGGAGATACTGATTTGTCAATTTGAATGTATACCTATTATTCCGACTGTCTGCTACCTCCTAACCTATTCTCTGTTCAAGCCTTCAATTCTATGTGCTCTCATTTTGGTTAAGTCTTGCTTGTGGAACCTTGTCAAATGCCTTCTGGAAGTCCATATATATAACATCTGTAAGACATTCCTTTATCGACCACAATAGTTAACTCTTCAAAAGATTCAATGGGTACAATAGACATTGATTTACTCTTTACAAATGCTTATTGGTGCTTTGTGATCAGCTCATAATTGTTTTTTTAATTAATTTTCCATAGGCTGTGAGTGTCACTGGCAAGGCCACAATTTTTTGCCCATCCCCAATTGCCCTTGAGAAACCTTCTTAAGATATTGCAGTCCATCTAATGTAGAGGTGTTGTTAGGCAGGGAATTCCAGGATTTTGACCCAGAAATAATGAAGGAACAGGGATATAGTTCCAAGTAGGATGGTGAGTGACTTGGAGGGGAACTTGCGGGTGTTGGTGTTCCCATGCATCTATTGGCCTTGTACTCCCTGGTGATAGAGGTTATGGGCGGAATTCTCCCCCCCCCCAGGCCAGGTGGGAGAATCGCCCGGGCGCCGCGCGAGTCCCACCATGCCGTCCCGACGCCCGCACGCAATTCTCCCACCCCCCCCCCAAACCGGCGCGGCGTGAATCACGGCTGGCCGCTGGGAGAATCGCCACTTGCTGTTGGTAATGGGCGAGCGGCGATTCTCCGGCCCGGATGGGCCGAGTGGCCTGCCCAACACGACAGGTTCCCGTCGGCGCCATCCACACCTGGTCACTGCCGGCGGGAACAGCGCGGGAATGCTGGGGTGGCAGTGCCTGTGGGCACTGATCGCGGGCCGGCCTCTTTGAAGGAAGACCTCCTTTCCACCGCTGCCCCACAAGATCCATCCGCCATCTTCTTGCAGGGCGGCCGCAGGGAGGACGGCAACGGCGCATGCGCGGGTGACGTCATTTATGCGGCGCCGGTCGCATCATTTACGTGGCGCCAAGGCCCGACGCACGTGAATGACGCGGCGCCGCTCCTAGCCCCCCGGGGGCAGAAGAATAGGGGGCTGGGAACGGCCTCCGACGCCGGAGTGAAACACTCCGGTTTTCACTCCGGCATCGGGACTTAGTCTCCCGATGGGAGAATTGCGCCCCATGGGTTTGGAAAGTGCTGTTGAAGGAGCTTTGGGAGTTGCTGAAGTCCATCTTGAAAGATATATAAAGTGCTCAAGTCGCTTTGTAATAACATTATCTGGTATCATCCCCATTAATGATGTTACTTATAGCCCTATAACTTCCGAACTTATCTCCCTTACCCTTTGTAAATAGTGGAGTGACATTGGCAATAGTGGGGTTACATTGACAATAGCAAAGTGACATTGACATTAATGGAGTGATATTGGCAATAGTGGAGTGACATTGGCAATAGTGGAGTGACATTGACAATAATGGAGTGACATTGGCAATAGTGGAGTGACATTGACAATAGTGGAGTGACATTGACAATAATGGAGTGACATTGACAATAATGGAGTGACATTGGCAATAGTGGAGTGACATTGGCAATAGCGGGGTTACATTGACAATAGTGGAGTGACATTGACAATAATGGAGTGACATTGACAATAATGGAGTGACATTGGCAATAGTGGAGTGACATTGGCAATAGTGGGGTTACATTGACAATAGTGGAGTGACATTGACAATAATGGAGTGACATTGACAATAATGGAGTGACATTGGCAATAGTGGAGTGACATTGACAATAATGGAGTGACATTGTTTTTTTAGATTTCCTGTTCTCTTTGCATATTCCTAGGAATCTCTGTATATCTATTACCACTTGTAACTAGGCTTTAATAGCATGTATGTTCCTTCAAAAGTACCAGAAAGAATTTCTTTGTTCTGGTGCCTGACTGAGCAGATTAATTAATGCTACATTGTGTTGTCAGCTTGGCTCAGTTGCTTTGTAAGGTTATGAGTTGAAGCACTACTAAGAATCTAGAATGACATTTTGGTCTTGCAGTGTGACTTAATGGGTGGTATTCTAATCTTGTAGTCCAGATGTGAGCTCAAGCCTCAATTCATTGATTTCAGCATAAAATCGAGGCTGCAACTCCAGTTTGGTGCTCAGGAAGTACTACAGCTTTGGAGGTTTTGTCTTTTGTTTAAGATGTTAAACTGAGGCCCCATTAGCCTGTCCCAGGTGGATTTTAAAAATCCTGCAGCCAGTATTGAAAAAAAGAGCAAGGGAGTTCTCTCCGAACCAACTTCTACAAACAGATGATCTGGTCTTTATCTCATTCTTATTGTGTGCCAATTGGCTGCTGCATTTCTCTAAATGACATTTCCCTATATTACAACGGTCACCACACGTCAAAAATAATTAACCAAATTAGTCTTTACAAATGTATTTTGGCTCTGTCTGATCAGCTCAAATTTGTCTGAGGTACTCAAATCACTCTGTCCCTAATAACAGGTTCTGGTAATGTTAAGGCTTAAATTATGAGGGCTGGTTGTATAGACTATGCTTGTTTTCCATTCAATAGAGAAGATTAAGGTTTGATCTGATCGAGGTGTTTAAGATGATAATTAAGATGGCTGGCTTTGCAGTATCTTGAGGTTGTGAAAGGTGGTATAGAAATGTTTGTTCTTTCTCTGACAGAGTACTGCACTGATGGAGATGTTGTCTTGTCTCATCATTAGCCTCATGAACTTGTGCCTTTACAAATGTAAAACATCTTACGGCACTACTCAGATGAAATCGGGGAATTCTGGTGCCTTGGCCAATATTCCTTCCTCAAACAACACCAAAAATGTTTCTTTAAACTTTAAAAAGTTGTTTTGAACTGACTCCCTCACCCTTTCAGACAGAGCATTCCAACATGTCCCAATAATGATTAGTAACATGTCGAGTAGTAACAAGAAACAACTCTGGATATTAGTATTCTCTCCCATACATGCGCTCCAATGACAAATTTCCAATTTTCTCCCCACATTCCCATGACCAGTTTCAAATGCATCAATACTTGCTGGAAATGTGTACAATATTATCAAACTGGTGGCACAGTGGTGCAATGGTTAGCACTGCTGCCTCACAGCTTCAATGATCCGGGTTCGATCCTGGCCCTGGGTCACTGTCCCTGAGGAGTTTGCACATTCTCCCCGTGTCTGTGTGGGGCACACCCCCACAGTCCAAAAGGACGTGCAGAGTAGGCGAATTGGCCACATTAAATTGCCCCTTAAATGGGAAAAAAGAATTTGGTACTTTAAATTTGAAAAAAAAATTGTATTTATGCTATCATAAAGTTTCAAACCTTAGACAACATTTATCTAAACCATATTTTATGTGCTCACATGCACAGAGAATCTTATTCCTGCAGCTAATATTTATTCCTCAACCAACATCACTGAAAAACAAAATATCTCGTTGGTATCATATGTGTCTGATGCGTCAACTTGGATAATTTGGTAGCCTTTTTGCCTCTGGGTTACAAGACCCAGTCCAGGGCTATAGCGCAAAAATCAAGGATGATATTCCTGAGTGCAGTACAGAGAGAGTGCTGCACTATTGGAGATGCTGTCCTTTGGATGAAACATTCAACTGAGGCCCAATCTGCCTGCTTGGGTCAATGCAAAAGATCTCCTATAGCCACTATTTCAAAGAAGAGCAGGAGAGTTATCCCTTATGTTCTGGCCAAAGTTTAGCCCTCAATTAACATCATGAAAAAAAAGATTATCTGATTATTATCACATTGCTATTTGTAGGAGTTTGCTGAGTGCAAAATGGCTCCTGCCGTTTCCTGCATGACAACATTGACTATAATTCTCAAGTAATCCAGTGGCTGCAAAGTGCTTTGAGAGGATCTAGTGGTCATGAAGAAGCTTTCAATGCAAGTCTCACATTTTTCATGATGAGGGCTTGCTTCCTGATGGTTGTCGTGTCCACAAAAGAGCCAATGCTTGGCACAAGCACCCCATCTGGCCGTTAAAGAGTGCTGGGATGTCCTGAGGTTGTGAAAGGTGCCATATAAATGTAAGTCCCAGGGCATCAAGATGGCACAGTGGTATATCTGGATTTCCAGAAAGCCTTTGACAAGGTGCCACACAAAAGGTTGCTGCATAAGATAAAGATGCATGGCATTAAGGGGAAAGTAGTAGCATGGATAGAGGATTGGTTAATTAATAGAAAGCAAAGAGTGGGGATTAATGGGTGTTTCTCTGGTTGGCAATCAGTAGCTAGTGGTGTCCCTCAGGGATCAGTGTTGGGCCCACAACTGTTCACACTTTACATAGATGATTTGGAATTGGGGACCAAGGGCAATGTGTCCAAGTTTGCAGACGACACTAAAATAAGTGGTAAAGCAAAAAGTGCAGAGGATACTGGAAGTCTGCAGAGGGATTTGGATAGGCTAATTGAATGGGCTAGGGTCTGGCAGATGGAACACAATGCTGACAAATGTGAGGTTATCCATTTTGGTAGGAATACCAGCAAAAGGGATTATTATTTAAATGATAAAATATTAAAACATGCTGCTGTGCAGAGAGACCTGGGTGTGCTAGTGCATGAGTCGCAAAAGGTTGGTTTACAGGTGCAACAGGTGATTAAGAAGGCAAATGGAATTTTGTCCTTCATTGCTAGAGGGATGGAGTTTAAGAGTAGGGAGGTTATGCTGCAATTGTACAAGGTGTTAGTGAGGCCACACCTGGAGTATTGTGTTCAGTTTTGGTCTCCTTACTTGAGAAAGGATGTACTGGCACTGGAGGGTGTGCAGAGGAGATTCACTAGGTTAATCCCAGAGCTGAAGGGGTTGGATTACGAGGAGAGGTTGAGTAGACTGGGACTGTACTCGTTGGAATTTAGAAGGATGCGGGGGGATCTTATAAAAACATATAAAATTATGAAGGGAATAGATAAGATAGATGCGGGCAGGTTGTTTCGACTGGCGGGTGAAAGCAGAACTAGGGGGCATAGCCTCAAAATACGGGGAAGTAGATTTAGGACTGAGTTTAGGAGGAACTTCTTCGCCCAAAGGGTTGTGAATCTATGGAATTCCTTGCCCAGTGAAGCAGTAGAGGCTCCTTCATTAAATGTTTTTAAGATAAAGATAGATAGTTTTTTGAAGAATAAAGGGATTAAGGGTTATGGTGTTCGGGCTGGAAAATGGAGCTGAGTCCACAAAAGATCAGCCATGATCTCATTGAATGATGGAGCAGGCTCGAGGGGCCAGATGGCCTACTCCTGCTTCCAGTTCTTATGTTCTTATGTTCTCACGATGCCGAGGACCCGGGTTCGATCCCGGCTCCGAGTCACTATCTGTGTGGAGTTTGCACATTCTCCCCGTGTCTGTGTGGGTCTGACCCCCATAATCCAAAAAGGTGTGCGGTGTATGTGGATTGGCCATGCTAAATTGCCCCTTTATGGGAAAAAAAAATGGGGTACTCCAAATTTATATAAAAAAATAAACGCAAATGAATCTTGGATGATTAGCCTATGTTTGGCACTACAACTCCCAGACGGCACTGCACCCCTCAGCACATGCGCCCTTGTGCGTGTTTACCTCTCACCCTTCCCTCCCCGCCCCATCCCAATAGATGGTGACGTCTTCCCCCCCCCCTCCCTCACTCGGCTGGAGCCGGCAGTGCGCAGACTCGAGCTCGCTCGCTCGCGTTCATTTCATTCCAGTTCTCATTCCTGGAATTCTTGCGAGTGCTGCGCCGTTCACCAGCTCTGCAACTCACTGCAATAAAAACACACCCCAAAAAAATATACCCCCCTCCCCTCAACAGCAAGTTACCAAACTTTTCTTTTTCTAAAAAACAAAATATTTTTAATGTATTTGTAAGAGTTTTTAAAAAAAATCCTGAGGTGAGTTTGTATCATTTTTGTTTGAAACAATGTATCTATTTTTTTAAGTAATAATGTATCTAATTTTTGCAACAAGCAGAATATAGTTGATACTTCTAGATGTGTGGGAAAAGAATCTTACAGATCGACTGATTTGCTTGAAAATAAAGAGAATTGAGGGAGTGTTGCTGTGGATTTGGGCTCCAGCCCGCTCCCCGCTCCCAGGCAAATCTGGCGCAAAAAATCTTTGACATTTTTAACATTTTTCCCCCCTCGCTCTCTCTCTCTCTTTCTCCCTCGCTCTCTCCTCTCTCTCTCTAAAGCAGAACTTCCGGACGCAAGTCTTTAGAGGGAGAGAAATGTTTTTTTTGCATTTTCAAAAAAAAAAAACAAAGTAGTTATTTACCGCCGGGAGTGTTTATTATTTTAACGATGTGCAGATTTTGTTTGGGTTTTTTTTCTCCTGCTGTTCGATACTGAAGTAAAAAAAAATGCGAATGAAAGTCGGAATTTCGTGTCTTTTTTTTATTCCTTTCTATTCCTGGTGCAGGGGGAAGAAAGAGGGAAGGAAAGGAGAGAGAGAGAGAAGGTGCTTGCAGCGGCGGAGCTGGAGATTTCTTGTGGGGGGTGGGAGAGTGTTCACCGCTTGGCCTGGCCTGCACAGCACCACCTGCCTCACCGCCGACTTGTTGCGAATCCCAGGAAAGTCCAGTGCTTTCCCCTTTCTCTGTGAGTAAGTAATTCAATTCCTCTACCCATCTCTGTGTGTCTCTCTCTCTCTTAACACGCACAGTAAATATTTGCTTAGATTCTGACGTAAGGGTGCAGTGATTTTCACAAAGTGCACTCACACACACCTCTTTAAATCTCAGCCCTGCACTTTTCTATAATTTTATATATATATAATATATATATATTATAGATTTAAAATTTAGCTGCTCTCTGTGTTGTCTTGTTGGAAAATACTATTGTGGCATGTGGAGCAGGGGGCCGATTTTGCGGAGTTAAAAGTTCAGCAATAAATAGGGGGAGATACTACATGTTCTTTTTTTTTAAAAATCCTTTCTGTAACCGAGATTTAAAAAAAAAAGTGAAATTGAGTGCCAGTAAATTGGCTTCCTTCAACCTCTGAAGGATTGTTAAATAATTTAGTACAGTAAACGGACTGTAGATGAATGAGGATGGTCGATGATTGTACTTGTGTGAAGTTTATTTTTGTAATTGAAATTGATGGCTTTGGAAACGAGCATTCCTGGTTGTGGAAGTGCCGGAAAAGTAGTGGCAGCTTGAGTCGTGAGCTAATTGTGTCAGCCATGGTTTTAAGGGCCCATCTGGGGAATTGGGAAGCACATTTCTCAAAATCAGCACGGGTTCAAAAATTGTTAACTTGGTCGGATGAAGAAGGGTCGGCGAGCAGAATCCTATACCTCCGTTAGTATTTCGAAGCTGCATGAAACTCTGCTTCCAATATGAAAAAAATGTTTATCCTTGGACAACAAACATTCTAGCTGTTTCTAGCATTCTCGTGTTTGTGTGTCTGCATATTTTGTGTTTTTATTCAGCCTTCGATATTGGGTAAAGCTAAATTCGGATAGTTTGGTAGCAGGAAATTGCTACTTCCTGGATTAAACCTCTTCAATATTTCCAAACATTGATACATTGTGGCTGTTTGCAGGATACAATTCTGTGATATTTCTAGGATGTTCAATATGCAAAATAAAATTTAATAAGACTGGAGGATTTGTTTCTGTTAATTTTTTCTCTTTATCCTTTTTGTTATCTCACTTTCACTCTTCCTCTTCACTTCGCTAGCTTTCCTCCGACTTTCTTCACTTATCTGGCTTTTCTCTATTTCTCTTGTTTTCCTCTTTCCCTTTTTCTATTTTCCCATTTATTTTGTTGTCCCTTTCTTTTCTTTCTTGTCTCCCCCCCCCCCTCCCCCCCCCCCTTATCTCTCTCTGTCTCTCTACTGGTGGATATTTTGCTCAAATTATAAGTTGATTTCCCGTCAACAAGAGAGAAAGGAGCCAAGAATTAATGAACTTTAAAATGGAGTTCAGACATTGGCTGGGCCAGTGTCAGTTACCATAGCGTTGTGTGTCTGGCTTTTGAATGGCTGATTGTGGAATAGTTCCATGTTTTATATAAATGACTGAACTTCTTATAGACATTATCTTGGAGCATGATAAAGGTTGAAGAAAATGCATTTCATGTAGTAGTTGCATGTAATTGCAGCCCAAGAAAATAGGTTTAAACAGCAGCGTAAGAATCTGGATTAGTGTTTTTCAGAATTTTTTCTCCTCTGTTTTCATAAACAGGCTATTGGAGATTTAGGTATTCCAGTTTATTAGCCTGCACAGTAGTTGACAGCTGTTGCTAAGACTTTGGAAAGATTGGAAAACAGTGTGGAATACTTTCATCTCAAATTCATAATGTTTATTTGACATGTTTGATTTTACTGAATATGAATGATACCATTCTAAAGCTTCAAAATGTTACAAATACTAAATCACTTGTTACTATTCAAGTAGTTTTAACTTGAACTCTATTTTTAATTTTAATGGATTCTGTAAATAGTATTTTTGCATCTTCACTGTAAATTAATTTCCTCATTTTAAAGTATTGTTGCTGCTTCCAGACCGGATTTATAATTGTGTCTTATTCTCATTCTGTGGGCCTGGTGTTTGGTCACTGCAGAGATGTGCCATTTCTTCATGTTTGCTGAATGTTACCTTGCCCACAGGGGCATACAATGATAAAGGAGATTATTTACAGTAGACTGATGTAATCGCTAGTGCTTTCAAAATGGACACCAGTTGCATGGTCTAGTTTATATATAGGAACAGGAAGAGGTCATTCCGCAGCACTCCGCCCCCCTCCCCCCAGAACCTATTCATCCATTCATTTAGGTCACAGCTGATATGTGTCTTAACTCCATTTACCTGCTTTGGTTCTATACCCTTTTATCTGACCCAAATCTATCAATCTCAGTTGTTAAATTTTCAGTTGACCCCTGACCTCGACTGCTCTTTTGGACATCCCTTTAGTAGGGGAGGGGGGGAAAGAATAGTTCCAGATTTCCAGTGTTCTTTGTGTGATGAAATGCTTCCTGGCATTACTCCCGAATGGCCTGGCTTAAATTTTAAGGTTATGTCTCCTTGTTTTAGACTCTCCCACCAGAGGCAATGATTTCTTTCCGCCTATCCAAACAATTCCTTTCATCATCTTTAAAAGCCTCAATTTGGTCACCCTTTCATCTTAATTCAAGGGAATACAAGCCTAGTGTGGGCAACCTGCCCTCATAATTGAATCCTTTTAGCCCCAGTATCATCCTGGTAAATCTGTGCTGCACCCCCTCCAAAGGCAATGCATCTTTGCTGAGGGGCAGTGCCCATAAGTGTAAACAGTACAATAAATGAGAGCTAACCAGATTTGCATATAACTGCAACATAGCTTCCACTCATTTGCTTTCTAACCCTCTTGAGATAAAGTTCAACATTCCATTAGCCTTGATAATTACGTTCTGAACACCCTAGCTCTTCTATGGATATGCCTCCTTTGCTCTGGACTCCCCAGAGGAACTCAAAATCGTGACAATCAACTTTAGATAACCTGCAGTGCGATCAAAGTTTAAAATATTATAAACTGAATTAGAAATAGAAACTGAAATGGCACGTGGTCAGATCACCATATTTATTTTTCCCCTTGGATTGTAAATATCCTTTTTAACTGTATATTTAGATCTGTGCTGTCAGCGAAACAGTCCTTTAGCTAGGCGGCTGGGGAGCAACACCATAGATGGGTACAACAAAGGTGGAGACTATTCGGCCCATTGTGACTGTGCCGGCTCTTTGCAAAAGCTGTCCAACCCTACTCTTTCCCCGTGGCCCTGCAAATCTTTCCCCTTCGAGTCATTCTAAACATCCAACTCCCCTTTTTGGAAGTTACGATTGGATCTGCTCCCACCACCTTCCAGGCAGTACATTCCAGAGGACAGACCTCATGTCAGAGATGTGTTGGTCTCCTCTCAGAAAATCCTGTCAGTTTGAGCCAGGGGTTGAAACTTTGGACTAAGGCCAGTGAATCTAGCAGTGGGGGCCACTGATTGACCCAACAGGCCAATGAATTCATCTCAACAGCAATCTGCGCTTGCTGCTTTGTGCTCACACATGCATGAAGTGTCTAGTGCTGATGTTTCTTTGCAAGCTGCCTTTAATATGTGTGAAGGATGACTCTATAACACTGGGCCACTGTTTCGTGCTATGGACCAGTGCCTCTGTCAACTTATGGTTCTGGCAGCCTAATTTCAAGCCCTGATGCACTCAAGTTTGATTCCAAAAACCCTGCAGTAGTAGAAGAGCTTGTACGAGATCCATGGTAACTAAAATTCACAACTCGTCAACGTCACTGAAATCTGCCTGTTGTCTGTTAAATAAAACATGTTTCAAAGCAACACTAGTTGAACTGGCGGGTTAAGAAAACAAAACACTCTCTACCTTTTTCACGAACTGGGTTGTAATCAGAGTATCCAAAGTTGAATCTACACCATATCAAGTTTCATATTGACAGCTAGCTGCCTTATAAACGACATTGTGTGTTTGTTCTGCGACTTGGAGCTGTGTTGCTAGCTGTTTATTGCCCATAATACCTTGATTTATGAAGGCCTGCAGCAACTTAGCAGAACAGGTTTGACATATACAACATTCTGCTGTAGAGTATCTAAATAAAGTTTATTAAAATTCAATATCTTAAAAGATTTGCATCTAAATGAGTGATCTCTAGCTATTTTTCATCTGCCAGCATAGCTATTAAAACAGAATTATAAACATTAAAAAAAAAACACGCAGGCATTTCTCTTTAAAGAAAAGAAACACGTTCCCTTTTAAGTAGATCCAGTTGTGTGGTCTCGAAAACCTGGATTTTGTGACGTTTTTGCTAATTGGAAACTATCTGCCTTTTGTTTGGCAGGATTTCCTGCAGATCAGTTTCTTAAAACAAAAATGTGCTGTTAACGTTTTGCTTTACTGTGGTAACAATGATGAATCAGTATTGAACAGATTTGCTCCTTAACTCCTGGCATGGCAAGATGGTGAGAATTAAATCTGTTTGTTGGTGGGGTGGGAATGGATTGTAATTGAGAATTATTTTGTTGTAGATATAAGCAACAGGCACTTAATTTTATTTTAATTTGGGGAGTCATGCGTTTAAATTGTTTTTGCTCAGTGAATGATCAATTGGCATGTTTTTATTTATATTGAATGTACTTTAATTTACTTCCGTGTCTATGTAATCTAGAGGATTTGGAATATTAATCCAGGAATGCGCGTTGAAATTTCACTGATAGTTTGATAACTTGAAATCCTTTGTTTTCAAACAAAACTTTGTAAATTCAAAGCTGAATATGAAACTGTCAGGTTGTTGTTTTTAAAAAAAAACCAACTGGCTAATTAATGCCCTTTCAAGGGAAGAGAATCTCCCACCCTTACACACTTAGGGCCTACACGTAACTCCAGTCCCACACCGATACGGTTGATAATTTCCCTCTGTTGTATCAATTGCTGTCAGTGGCTCAGGAAGAAGGAGCTTTGCCATCTTTTCGAGAAAACTAGGGGTGGGCAATAAATGCCAATCATGCCCTCATGCCCACATCCAGAAAATTAGTTGAAAAAAATCTTTGAAACACCTTTTAATATTTTATTGCGCTGAAATGTTATTGACAAGATTACAGTTTCATTAATTAAAGCTGCATGGTCGTATATGATTTGATTATTGACCCAAAATTTAAATGGGACTAGCCTTTTGTTCTCTGTCATATGAGCCAATAGGTGGTAATTAAGTGTAGATGCACTACAATTTTTGGGGGGTCTTGGCAATCTGGAACTCTCGCCCTCAAAAGCTGTGAGGCTGGAGGTCAATTGAAAATATCAAAAACCAAGATTAATAGATTTTTGTTGCGAAAAGGTATTAAGGGCTGTGGAATCAGGATGGGTGGATGGAGTTAAGATACAGATTGACTGTAATCTAATTGAATGGTGGTACAGCTTCAAGGGGCTGAATGGCCACCTCGTTATCTTATAACTAGCAGAAGGCCCGAAGGGATGAAAGAACCACTTCTGTTCCTATATTCCTTGTAATTGCTTGACACGAGTGTTAGAAATTGTTCCGTTAAGTTATATGGTCTTATAAATGATTGGTAATTATGAGAAATGTTGGTACATTCTCCACATATTGAGTTAATACATTATTTGGCTTCTCCTTCAAAGATTTTGAGGCCACATTTGATTTTTGTGTGCTCAGCTTTTTTGTCCTAATTCAATGCAGTTATCGGTTTTGGAAAAAGAAAGGCTGAAATATTTATCCTTCTACCAGGCAGTCACAATCCAAAACATTGATATAGGGTGGTTTGGCATTCTTAAAATGCTGTAGTTAATTAAGTACAAACCTATGATCATTTTCAGAAATTTATCTTTGAAGACAATAGCATAGTGCCCCTTTACAAAAGAAAACCTCCTAAGAGGGTAAAGAAGTTTTGGAACAGCTTGTTAACCTCTTAAATCTGAACCCAAAATCAGCCCAGGCTGATGGTGAGGTGAGTCGATGGTTGTGAGGAGGCTGCTTCAGATGGGAATTTCGATGAAACGATCTGTCCATAATTTGGGCTCTAACTGCACAATTTTGTGTAGGGAGAAAAAGTAAGCAATGATTGCAGTTGGCATGTTCCCCCTAGTTCCCGAATGTGAGCAAGTTTAGTTGCTACACTAGATTTCATGTTGACCGTGTGATCGTGGGCTGAACATCATCCTCACCAATCTTGTGTTGTGGAGACGATGGAATGGTTTGCTTTATCCTTGTGACCTGAGGACATCCCGAAGTGCCTTGCAGCCAATTCATTGAACCGTAGTCACTGCTGTAATGTAAGAAACACGCACACAGCAGTGAGCTAAATGCCCAGTTAAACTTTGGACATGCGGTTAAAGAATATACATTGGCCAGGACATTCTCTGGATTGAATGGTGCCACTTGCCATCCTGAGAGGGGGCTGTGGGTGGGATCGGGTGGAGGGAGGGGCGGTGCAGTTCTCGGTACAGTGTCTCATCTGAAAGAAAGGGAAGGCCTGCCCAGTCCCAACCAGTATTAATCCCTCAAATAAAATCACTTTGAAAAAAGTCATCTATTATCGTATTGCTGTTTGTAAATCAGGCGATCACTAGTTGGCGGTATCTTGGAGCCTGAAACTTAACGAAATACTTTCAGATATGTACAGGTCGCTTGCTAAATAACAATAAAACTTTGATTAATCAGTGTTTGTTTAACAGTCTGAGGGCTGTGGCCTCAAAGGTACACAGGCCCACGTTAGCAGCAGAATAATACATTTGCATATTATATGCCTTGAGGCTATGCTTTTCTATCATTAAAAGGTGCTACAGCAATGCAAGTTGTTCCAACATGTTCTCTCAAATACCGGTTACAAGCTTAATTTTGTGAAACATTTTTTAACGGAATATGAAACTGAATTGGTTGGTTGATGCTCTCACTTCTGGGACATTGCTTCTTAATAATCACAGCCTTTATTCTGTAATTATTGTTCTCTTTAAGTCTGATTTACTGAGGACATAACTGTCGGATTGCCAGGAAATAATTCTGTTGTAATTGATTCCTGAGATGCGAGGGCTGTCCAAATGGGAAAGATTGAGTCGCATGAACCTGTGCTCTATTACAGTTTAGAAGAATAAGAGGTGCTCCTATTGAAATGCATAAAATCTTAGGAGGGCTTGCTTGACAGGGTAGATGCTGAGAAGTTGTTTTCCATTGGCTGCAGAGTGTAGAACTAGGGGACAGAGACTGAGGTGAGGAGAGGTTTCTTCGCTCAGGATTGTGAATCTTTGGAACTTTCTATCCTTGAGGGCTGTGGATGTTTAGCCAATGAGTATATTCAAGCTTTGTGATCTTTGGGCATTGAGGGAATCGAGGGATATGGGAAAAGGTTGGAAAAGTGGAGTTAATTAGATGATCTTTTGGAATATACAAATTGCTTATACCTATCTGATTTCTGATGTTCCTGTACTATACAACAGCAGTTTTACAACCCCAGGTTAAAGTCCAACAGGTTTGTTTCGATGTCACTAGCTTTCGGAGCGCTGCTCCTTCCTCAGGTGAATGCAGAGGTAAGTTCCAGAAACATATATATAGACATATTCAAAGATGCCAGACAATGCTTGGAATGCGACCATTAGCAGGTGATTAAATCTTTACAGATCCAGAGATGGGGTAACCCCAGGTTAAAGAGGCATTCCAAGCATTGTCTGGCATCTTTGAATCAGTCTATATATATGTTTCTGGAACATACCTCTTCCTTCACCTGAGGAAGGAGCAGCGCTCCGAAAGCTAGTGACATCGAAACAAACCTGTTGGACTTTAACCTGGTGTTGTAAAACTTCTTACTGTGTTCACCCAGGTCCAACGCCGGCATCTCCACATTAATGTGAGACTGAGTATAGTATCACTCACGCAGTTTTGTAAGAGAACACATGACCCGCACTCAAGGTGAGTATAGTGTTGGAAAGAACGCATTGGAGACCGCTCCTAGCTGTTACCCAAGCTTGTGAAAAAATCCAAAACGGCACAAAAAAATGAAGAGATAAACTAAAATACTAAGAAAAAAATTAACAAAGAAGCTCCGGAAGCAGAGACTTAGAGAGAAAGATCGGCCAAGAAAAAGCTCCAAAGAAAGTCTTGGAACCTGAAGGCAGAGGTTTAAAATTCTTTACTGCAGTAGAAAACTATTTCAGCTTCAAAAGAGTGCAGACTCAACAGTTTGGGCTAAAGTTCTTCCAGTGTCTGCGTGGATTTCCTCCCACAAGTCCTGAAAGACGTGCTTGTTAAGTGAATTGGACATTCTGAATTCTCCCTCAGTGTACCCGAACAGGCGCCAGAGTGTGGCGACTAGGGGATTTTCACAGTAACTTCATTGCAGTGTTAATGTAAGCCTACTTGTGACACTAATAAAGATTATTATTATCTCTTTAAAAAAGTCAGTGATACAGCAGGTCTTGAGAAATCTTTAAATAATTCAGAGTTAGAAATGCAGTTTGGAAAAGTCCATCGCTAAAAGTCCAGCACCTGGGTGTTCTATGTTCTAAAGCCTATCCCAGAGCCAGAGAAAAAGACTACAGAGCTGTAGAAAATGAAGCATTGGCTGAAAGCTTGGGGTGTGGGAGAGACATTACACTTCCAAATATATATATCAAGAGATGAAAATTAAAAACCTTTGATGACAAGAGCAGGTAGATGTTCAGACAAAAGAGCATGAAGAGCCTCCGAAGCAGTTGGCAGAAGTGCAATTACAGAATGTGAACTTGAAGGAGAACACAGAGGAACTTTGCTTTGCGAAAGTGAAAGTGAAACTGATCCATGTGGAGGACTAACTCCCACATACAAAAGATGAGTTTACAGGAGGTAGAACACCTGAAAGAGGACTTGAAAGGTTTATATGACTGTCAGGATACTCAACCAGAACCCAACATTTGACAGGATACTGGACAAGAAAGAACCCCAAGCAATTTGTAAAACTGAGGGAAGGATACTTCACCCCTGGAGTGATGACGCTGACCAATAGGTATAGTTTATGTTAAATCAAATTTTAAACGCAGGATTAACAACATTAACATCAAGGAAATGGCTTGACAATTATCAGTTAAGCACTTCTTAAATAAAAACGTGAACTTACTGTCTGCATCTGCTATTAACTCCAATTAAGCAACATAATACAGGTCAACTGCTACTTGTAAATAAAGTTAACAAACAGATTACTTACTTAGCTGTGTATTGACTTTTAGACAGACCGAGACTGTTTCAGGAACAGAACCAGTACACTTCTGCTCAATCTAGAAGCATTTGGCAAACCTGCTGCTCAACTTAAAATCCTCTGTCTTCAGACTCGAATCCTATGGCAAATTGCAGAACTACAGATAGACCTGGCTCCTCCTCATTAATTACACAATCTGGAGCCCACTGATGTCACATGACTTGCTTAGCTAGGACGAAATGCAACCCCTCATAAAGTACTCCCCAGGGAATCATAATATCCAGTTAGTAAATGGTGAGTATCAATCATGACCTCACTTTTAATGACTTCTTAATTGCAGCTTTTAGCGGAGACACGGTCTGGATACCTTAACCTAGGTTCTTTAATAATATTGCTGCAACCAAAATATACCTTAATCCAGGCTTTTGATAACATTACTGCCACAAATATAAAATATAATGTACAACAATCTCTACATTCATCACATGACAAAGCTGTAGCGTTCAACAAAGATAGATCTTCAGTTAAAACTTGAGTAATGTCAAGCATCATAAGTCTCGTTGGCCTCATGCAAAATGCCTGGACCAGGAGAAACAATTGCTGGTGCATCAGAGTACTTGCTTGAAAACAGAATTAACAACCAAGTCTGATGAACATATTGAACTTCGGTCCAATCTGAAATAGGGTGGTAGCGAGACAACATGGAGCAAATCCAGACTTTGCAAGCGGACAGTAGAAATTCTGCAAAACGGATTTGTGAACCTAATGAATGAATTAAGAGTTAAAGCAGTCAGTGAACACAGAAGACCGAATCTGAACAGGATGGCATACACAGGGAAAAATGTCAGGGCTCCGACAGACAGCACTGAAACTTAGCAGAGAAGTTGCTGAACTGAACGTAAATCTTGCTAAGTATGAAAAACAGCTGAAAAGAAGAAAGTATTCAAAATAATTGGTTGATGTTCTGAAAAAAGTGGGAACCAGTGTTGTGTGTGGGTGCGTGCGTGCTCACTCCCTTCCGTGCGCGCGGGGGAGCCCCTCTGCGCACGCCCCTCTGTGTGAGGGTGCGTGCGCCCGCGTGGGTGTGCACGGGCGTCTGCCCCTCTATGCGTGCGCGCGCCCCTCTCTGTGCGCGCGCCCCCCCTTCTGTCTGCGCGCGCGGCCCCCTTCTGTCTGCGCGCGCGCGCCCCCCTCTGTCTGTGCGCGCGCGCCCCCCTCTGTCTGTGCGCGCGCGCCCCCCTCTGTCTGTGCGCGCGCGCCCCCCTCTGTCTGTGCGCGCGCGCCCCCCTCTGTCTGTGCGCGCCCCCCTCTGTCTGCGCGCCCCCCTCTGTCTGCGCGCCCCCCTCTGTCTGTGCGCGCCCCCCTCTGTCTGTGCGCGCCCCCCTCTGTCTGTGCGCGCCCCCCTCTGTCTGTGCGCGCCCCCCTCTGTCTGTGCGCGCCCCCCTCTGTCTGTGCGCGCCCCCCTCTGTCTGTGCGCGCCCCCCTCTGTCTGTGCGCGCCCCCCTCTGTCTGTGCGCGCCCCCCCTCTGTCTGTGCGCGCCCCCCTCTGTCTGTGCGCGCCCCCCTCTGTCTGTGCGCGCCCGCCCCCCTCTGTCTGTGCGCGCGCGCCCCCCTCTGTCTGTGCGCGCGCGCCCCCCTCTGTCTGTGCGCGCGTGCCCCCTCTGTCTGTGCGCGCCCCCCTCTGTCTGTGCGCGCCCCCCTCTGTCTGTGCGCGCCCCCCTCTGTCTGTGCGCGCCCCCCTCTGTCTGTGCGCGCCCCCCTCTGTCTGTGCGCGCCCCCCTCTGTCTGTGCGCGCCCCCCTCTGTCTGTGCGCGCCCCCCTCTGTCTGTGCGCGCCCCCCTCTGTCTGTGCGCGCCCCCCTCTGTCTGTGCGCGCCCCCCTCTGTCTGTGCGCGCCCCCCTCTGTCTGTGCGCGCGCGCCCCCCTCTGTCTGTGCGCGCGCGCCCCCTCTGTCTGTGCGCGCGCGCCCCCCTCTGTCTGTGCGCGCGCGCCCCCCTCTGTCTGTGCGCGCGCGCCCCCCTCTGTCTGTGCGCGCGCGCCCCCCTCTGTCTGTGCGCGCGCGCCCCCCTCTGTCTGTGCGCGCGCGCCCCCCTCTGTCTGTGCGCGCCCCCCTCTGTCTGTGCGCGCCCCCCTCTGTCTGTGCGCGCCCCCCTCTGTCTGTGCGCGCGCGCCCCCTCTGTCTGTGCGCGCGCGCCCCCCTCTGTCTGTGCGCGCGCGCCCCCCTCTGTCTGTGCGCGCGCGCCCCCCTCTGTCTGTGCGCGCGCGCCCCCCTCTGTCTGTGCGCGCGCGCCCCCCTCTGTCTGTGCGCGCGCGCCCCCCTCTGTCTGTACGCGCGCGCCCCCCTCTGTCTGTGCGCGCGCGCCCCCCTCTGTCTGTGCGCGCGCGCCCCCCTCTGTCTGTGCGCGCGCGCCCCCCTCTGTCTGTGCGCGCGCGCCCCCCTCTGTCTGTGCGCGCGCGCCCCCCTCTGTCTGTGCGCGCGCGCCCCCCTCTGTCTGTGCGCGCCCCCCTCTGTCTGTGCGCGCCCCCCTCTGTCTGTGCGCGCCCCCCTCTGTCTGTGCGCGCGCGCCCCCCTCTGTCTGTGCGCGCGCGCCCCCCTCTGTCTGTGCGCGCGCGCTCCCCTCTGTCTGTGCGCGCGCGCCCCCCTCTGTCTGTGCGCGCGCGCCCCCCTCTGTCTGTGCGCGCGCGCCCCCCTCTGTCTGTGCGCGCGCGCCCCCCTCTGTCTGTGCGCGCGCGCCCCCCTCTGTCTGTGCGCGCGCGCCCCCCTCTGTCTGTGCGCGCGCGCCCCCCTCTGTCTGTGCGCGCGCGCCCCCCTCTGTCTGTGCGCGCGCGCCCCCCTCTGTCTGTGCGCGCGCGCCCCCCTCTGTCTGTGCGCGCGCGCCCCCCTCTGTCTGTGCGCGCGCGCCCCCCTCTGTCTGTGCGCGCGCGCCCCCCTCTGTCTGTGCGCGCGCGCCCTTCTGTCTGCGCGCGCGCCCCCTTCTGTCTGTGCGCGCGCGCCCCCTTCTGTCTGTGCGCGCGCGCCCCCTTCTGTCTGTGCGCACGCGCCCCCTTCTGTCTGTGCGCACGCGCCCCCCTCTGTCTGCGCGCGCGCCCCCCTCTGTCTGTGCGCGCGCGCCCCCCTCTGTCTGTGCGTGCCCCCCTCTGTCTGTGCGTGCCCCCCTCTGTCTGTGCGTGCCCCCCTCTGTCTGTGCGCGCCCCCCTCTGTCTGTGCGCGCCCCCCTCTGTCTGTGCGCGCCCCCCTCTGTCTGTGCGCACCCCCCTGTCTGTGCGCGCCCCCCTCTGTCTGTGCGCGCCCCCCTCTGTCTGTGCGCGCCCCCCTCTGTCTGTGCGCGCCCCCCTCTGTCTGTGCGCGCCCCCCTCTGTCTGTGCGCGCCCCCCTCTGTCTGTGCGCGCCCCCCTCTGTCTGTGCGCGCGCGCCCCCCTCTGTCTGTGCGCGCGCGCCCCCCTCTGTCTGTGCGCGCGCGCCCCCCTCTGTCTGTGCGCGCGCGCCCCCCTCTGTCTGTGCGCGCGCGCCCCCCTCTGTGCGTGAAACTCTGTGCGCGCGCGCGTGAAACTCTGTGCGCGCGCGCGTGAAACTCTGTGCGCGCGCGCGTGAAACTCTGTGCGCGCGCGCGTGAAACTCTGTGCGCGCGCGCGTGAAACTCTGTGCGCGCGCGCGTGAAACTCTGTGCGCGCGCGCGTGAAACTCTGTGCGCGCGCGCGTGAAACTCTGTGCGCGCGCGCGTGAAACTCTGTGCGCGCGCGCGTGAAACTCTGTGCGCGCGCGCGTGAAACTCTGTGCGCGCGCGCGTGAAACTCTGTGCGCGCGCGCGTGAAACTCTGTCGGGCCCCCCTCGTCTGCGTGCGCGCGCGCCCCTCTCGTCTGCGCGCGCCCGCCCCTCTCGTCTGCGCGCGCGCCCGCCCCTCTCGTCTGCGCGCGCGCCCGCCCCTCTCGTCTGCGCGCGCCCGCCCCTCTCGTCTGCGCGCGCCCGCCCCTCTCGTCTGCGCGCGCGCGCCGCCCCTCTCGTCTGCGCGCGCGCCCGCCCCTCTCGTCTGCGCGCGCCCGCCCCTCTCGTCTGCGCGCGCCCGCCCCTCTCGTCTGCGCGCGCCCGCCCCTCTCGTCTGCGCGCGCCCGCCCCTCTCGTCTGCGCGCGCCCGCCCCTCTCGTCTGCGCGCGCCCGCCCCTCTCGTCTGCGCGCGCCCGCCCCTCTCGTCTGCGCGCGCCCGCCCCTCTCGTCTGCGCGCGCCCGCCCCTCTCGTCTGCGCGCGCCCGCCCCTCTCGTCTGCGCGCGCCCGCCCCTCTCGTCTGCGCGCGCCCGCCCCTCTCGTCTGCGCGCGCCCGCCCCCCTCGTCTGCGCGCGCCCGTCTCGTGAGCGCCCCACTGCCAGCGCTTATGCATCCTCAGTGGGCGTGCACCTCAGCGCGTGTCGCTCTGCGTGCCCCTCTGCGTGTGTGCGCACCCCCCCTCAGTGTGAGTGTCCACGCCCCTCTGTGTGCGCGCGTCTCATCGTGAGTGTGCGCCTCGTCGTGAGTGTGCGCCTCGTCGTGAGTGTGCGCCTCGTCGTGAGTGTGCGCCTCGTCGTGAGTGTGCGCCTCGTCGTGAGTGTGCGTCTCGTCGTGAGTGTGCGCCTCGTCGTGAGTGTGCGCCTCGTCATGAGTGTGCGCCTCGTCGTGAGTGTGCGTCTCGTCGTGAGTGTGCGCCTCGTCGTGAGTGTGCGCCTCGTCGTGAGTGTGCGCCTCGTCGTGAGTGTGCGCCTCGTCGTGAGTGTGCGTCTCGTCGTGAGTGTGCGTCTCGTCGTGAGTGTGCGTCTCGTCGTGAGTGTGCGTCTCGTCGTGAGTGTGTGTCCCTCTGTGCGCGTGTCCCTCTGTGCGCGTGTCCCTCTGTGCGCGTGTCCCTCTGTGCGCGTGTCCCTCTGTGCGCGTGTCCCTCTGTGCGCGTGCCCCTCTGTGCGCGTGCCCCTCTGTGCGCCCGTGCCCCTCTGTGCGCCCGTGCCCCTCTGTGCGCCCGTGCCCCTCTGTGCGCCCGTGCCCCTCTGTGCGCCCGTGCCCCTCTGTGCGCCCGCGCCCCTCTGTGCGCCCGCGCCCCTCTGTGCGCGCGCCCCCCTCTGGTCCGCGCGCGCGCCCCCCTCTGGTCCGCGCGCGCGCCCCCCTCTGGTCCGCGCGCGCGCCCCCCTCTGGTCCGCGCGCGCGCCCCCCTCTGGTCCGCGCGCGCGCCCCCCTCTGGTCCGCGCGCGCGCCCCCCTCTGGTCCGCGCGCGCGCCCCCCTCTGGTCCGCGCGCGCGCCCCCCTCTTGTCCGCGCGCGCGCCCCCCTCTGGTCCGCGCGCGCGCCCCCCTCTGGTCCGCGCGCGCGCCCCCCTCTGGTCCGCGCGCGCGCCCCCCTCTGGTCCGCGCGCGCGCCCCCCTCTGGTCCGCGCGCGCGCCCCCCTCTGGTCCGCGCGCGCGCCCCCCTCTGGTCCGCGCGCGCGCCCCCCTCTGGTCCGCGCGCGCGCCCCCCTCTGGTCCGCGCGCGCGCCCCCCTCTGGTCCGCGCGCGCGCCCCCCTCTGGTCCGCGCGCGCGCCCCCCTCTGGTCCGCGCGCGCGCCCCCCTCTGGTCCGCGCGCGCGCGTCTCGTGTGCGTGTGTGTGTGTGTCTCGTGTGCGTGTGTGTGTGTGTCTCGTGTGCGTGTGTGTGGTGCGTGTGTGTGTGTGTGTGTGTGTGGTGTGTGTGTGTGTCTCGTGTGTGTGTGTGTGTGTGTGTCTCGTGTGTGTGTGTGTGTGTGTTTGTGTGTGTGTGTGTGTGTGTGTTTGTGTGTGTCTCCTGTGTGTGTGTGTCCTGTGTGTGTGTGTTTGTGTCTCCTGTGTGTGTGTGTGTCTCCTGTATGTGTGTGTTTGTGTCTCCTGTGTGTGTGTGTGTTTGTGTCTCCTGTGTGTGTGTCTGTCTGTGTATGTGTGTGTCCTGTGTTTGTGTATGTTTGTGGTGTGTCACCTATGTGTGAGTGTGTGTATTTGTGTGCGTGTTTGTATGTGTGTCCTGTGTATGTGCATGTGTCCTGTGTGTGGGTGGGTGTCTCCCGTGTGAGTGTGTGGGTGTGTCCTGTGTGTGGGTGTGTCATGTGTGTGTGTGTGCCCTGTGTGTGTGTGTGTGTCTCCAGTGTGTGTGTGTGTCTCCAGTGTGTGTGTGTCTCCAGTGTGTGTGTGTCTCCAGTGTGTGCGTGTGTGTGTCTCCTGTGCGTGTGTGTGTCTCCTGTGCGTGTGTGTGTCTCCTGTGCGTGTGTGTGTCTCCTGTGCGTGTGTGTGTCTCCTGTGCGTGTGTGTGTGTCTCCTGTGCGTGTGTGAATGTCTCCTGTGTGTGTATATGTGTCTCCTGTGTGTGTGTGTGTCTCCTGTGTGTGTGTGTGTGTGTGTGTGTCTCCTGTGTGTGTGTGTGTCTCCTGTGTGTGTGTGTGTGTCTCCTGTATGTGTGTGTGTGTGTCTCCTGTATGTGTGTGTGTGTGTGTGTCTCCTGTATGTGTGTGTGTGTGTGTGTCTCCTGTATGTGTGTGTTTGTGTCTCCTGTGTGTGTTTCTGTCTGTGTGTATATGTGTGTGTCCTGTGTTTGTGTACGTTTGTGTGTCCTGTGGGTGTGTGTCTGTGGTGTGTCACCTATGTGTGAGTGTGTGTATTTGTGTGCGTGTTTGTATGTGTCCTGTGTATGTGCATGTGTCCTGTGTGGGTGTGTCCTGTGTGTGTGTGTCCTGTGTGTGTGTGTCCTGTGTGTGTGTGTCCTGTGTGTGTGTGTCCTGTGTGTGTCTCCTGTGTGCCTCCTATGTGTGTGTGTGTCTCCTGCATGTGTGTGTCTCCTGCATGTGTGTGTCTCCTGCATGTGTGTGTGTCTCCTGCATGTATGTGTGTGTCTCTCCTGCGCGTGTATGTGTCTCCTGTATGTGTGTGTGTATGCGTGCCTCCTGTGCGTGTGTGTGTCTCCTGTGCATGTGTCTCCTGTGCGTGTGTCTCCTGTGCGTGTGTCTCCTGTGCGTGTGTCTCCTGTGCGTGTGTCTCCTGTGCGTGTGTCTCCTGTGCGTGTGTCTCCTGTGTATGTGTGTCTCCTGTGTATGTGTGTCTCCTGTGTATGTGTGTCTCCTGTGTGTGTGTGTCTCCTCTGTGTGTGTGTGTGTGTGTCTCTGTGTGTGTGTGTCTCCTCTGTGTGTGTGTGTGTCTCCTCTGTGTGTATGTGTGTGTGTCCGTGTGTGTGTGTATGTGTGTAGGTCCTGTGTGTGTATGTGTGTGTGGCTCCTGTGTCTGTGTGTGCATGTGCGTCTCCTATGTGTGTATGTTTGTGTGGCCTGTGTATGTGTGTCCCGTGTGTGTCTCCTGTGTGTGTTCCCAGGTGTGTCTCCTGTGCGTGTGTGTCTGTCTCCTGTGGGTGTGTCTCCTGCGTGTGTGTCTCCTGTGTATGTATGTGGGTGTCTCCGGTGTATGTATGTGTGTGTCTCTCCTGTATATGTATGTGTGTCCTGTGTGTTTGTGTGTGTCTCCTGTCTTTGTGTGTGTCTCCTGTCTTTGTGTGTGTCTCCTGTCTTTGTGTGTGTCTCCTGTGTGTGTGTGTGTGTGTGTGTGTGTGTGTGTGTGTGTCTCCTGTCTTTGTGTGTGTCTCCTGTGTGTGTGTGTGTGTGTCTCCTGTGTGTGTGTGTGGCTCCTGTGTGTGTGTCCATGTCCTGTGTTTGTGTCTCCTGTGTGTCTGTGTGTCTCGTGTGTGTGTGCCTCCTGTATGTGTGTGTGTGTGCCTCCTGTATGTGTGTGTGTGTGCCTCCTGTATGTGTGTGTGTGTGCCTCCTGTATGTGTGTGTGTGTGCCTCCTGTATGTGTGTGTGTGTGCCTCCTGTATGTGTGTGTGTGTGCCTCCTGTATGTGTGTGTGTGCCTCCTGTATGTGTGTGTGTGTGTCACCTGTGCGTGTTTGTGTCTCCTGTGCGTCTGTCTGTGTGTGCGTGTATGTATGTGTCCTGTGTGTGTGCATGTGTGTGGGTGGGTGTCTCCCGTGTGTGTGGGTGTCCTGTGGGTGTCTCCCGTGTGTGTGTGTGTGTCTCCTGTGTGTGTGTGTGTGTGTGTGTGGCCTCTGTGTCTGTGCGTGTCTCCTGTGTGTATGTGCGTGTCTCCTGTGTGTGCCTCCTATGTGTGTGCCTCCTATGTGTGTGCCTCCTATGTGTGTGCCTCCTATGTGTGTGCCTCCTATGTGTGTGCCTCCTATGTGTCTCCTGTGTGTGTGTGTGTGTGTCCGTGTCCTGTGTTTGTGTGTCTCGTGTGTGTGCCTCCTGTATGTGTGTGTGTCTCTGAGTGTGTGTGTGGCTCCTGTGCGTGTGTTTGTGTCTCCTGTGTGTGTCTGTCTCTGTGTCTGTGTGTGTGTGTGTATATGTGTGTGTGTGTCCTGTGTATGTGTATGTTTGTGTGTCCTGTGGGTGTCGTGTGTCTGTGGTGTGTCACCTATGTGTGTGTGTGCCCTATGTGTATTTGTGTGTGCGTGTATGTATGTGTGTGAATACTGTGTATGTGTGTGTCCTGTGTATGTGCA
The DNA here is from genome assembly GCF_047496885.1 of Scyliorhinus torazame. Classification (NCBI taxonomy): domain Eukaryota; kingdom Metazoa; phylum Chordata; class Chondrichthyes; order Carcharhiniformes; family Scyliorhinidae; genus Scyliorhinus; species Scyliorhinus torazame. The sequence continues at coordinate 191,273,379 of NC_092716.1, forward strand.
TGTGTCCTGTGTGTGTGCATGTGTGTGTGTGTGTGTCTCTCCTGTGTATGTCTGTGTGTGTGTGTGTGCCTCCTATGTGTGTGTCTCCTATGTGTGTGGATGTGTGTCTCCTGTGGGGGTGTGTCTCCTGTGGGGGTGTGTCTCCTGTGGGGCTGTGTCTCCTGTGGGGCTGTGTCTCCTGTGGGGCTGTGTCTCCTGTGGGGCTGTGTCTCCTGTGGGGCTGTGTCTCCTGTGGGGCTGTGTCTCCTGTGGGGGTGTGTCTCCTGTGGGGCTGTGTCTCCTGTGGGGGTGTGTCTCCTGTGGGGGTGTGTCTCCTGTGGGGGTGTGTCTCCTGTGGGGGTGTGTCTCCTGTGGGGGTGTGTCTCCTGTGGGGGGGGTGTCTCCTGTGGGGGGGGTGTCTCCTGTGGGGGGGGTGTCTCCTGTGGGGGGGGTGTCTCCTGTGGGGGGGGTGTCTCCTGTGGGGGGGGTGTCTCCTGTGGGGGGGGTGTCTCCTGTGGGGGGGGTGTCTCCTGTGGGGGGGGTGTCTCCTGTGGGGGGGGTGTCTCCTGTGGGGGGGGTGTCTCCTGTGGGGGGGGTGTCTCCTGTGGGGGGGGTGTCTCCTGTGGGGGGGGTGTCTCCTGTGGGGGGGGTGTCTCCTGTGGGGGGGGTGTCTCCTGTGGGGGGGGTGTCTCCTGTGGGGGGGGTGTCTCCTGTGGGGGGGGTGTCTCCTGTGGGGGGGGTGTCTCCTGTGGGGGGGGTGTCTCCTGTGGGGGGGGTGTCTCCTGTGGGGGGGGTGTCTCCTGTGGGGGGGGTGTCTCCTGTGGGGGGGGTGTCTCCTGTGGGGGGGGTGTCTCCTGTGGGGGGGGTGTCTCCTGTGGGGGGGGTGTCTCCTGTGGGGGGGGTGTCTCCTGTGGGGGGGGTGTCTCCTGTGGGGGGGGTGTCTCCTGTGGGGGGGGTGTCTCCTGTGGGGGGGGGTGTCTCCTGTGTATGTGTGTGTGTGACTCCTGTGTATGTGTGTCTCCCCTGTGTGTGTGTGTCTCCTATGTGTGTGTATATGTGTCCTCTGTGTGTGTGTGCGTGTGTGGTTCCTGTGTGTGCATGTGTCTCCTATGTGTGTATGTTTGTGTGGCCTGTGTGTGTGTGTGTCTCCTGTGTGTCTCCTGTGTGTGTGTGTCTGTCTCCTGTGGGTGTGTCTCATGTGTATGTGTGTGACTCGTGTATGTGTGTGTGTGAGTCTCCTGCGTGGGTTTGTCTCCTGCGTGTGTGTGTCTCCTGTGTATGTATGTGTGTCTCTCCGGTGTATGTATGTGTGTCCTGTGTGTTTGTATGTGTCTCCTGTGTGTGTGTCTGTATGTGTATCCTGTCTCTGTGTGTGTGTCTCCTGTCTGTGTGTCTCCTGTGTGTGTGTGTGTGTGTGTCTCGTGTGTATGTGTGTGTGTGTGTCTCCTGTGTGTGTGTCTCCTGTTTGTGTGTGTCTCGTGTGTATGTGTGTGTGTGTGTCTGTATGTGTGTGTGTCGTGTGTCTCTCCTGTGTGTGTGTGTGTGTGTGTGTGTGATGCTGCTGTGTGGGTCTCCTGTATGTATGTGGGTGGGTGCCGTATGTGTGTGTGTCTTGTGTGTGTCACCTGTGTGTGTGTGTGTCTCCTGTGTGTGTGTGTGTCTCCTGTGTGTGTGTGTGTGTATCTCCTGTGTGTGTGTGTGTGTATCTCCTGTGTGTGTGTGTGTGTATCTCCTGTGCGTGTGTGTCAGTCACCTGTGGGCGTGTCTCATGTGTATGTGTGTGACTCGTGTATGTGTGTGTGTGTCTCCCCTGTGTGTGTTTGTCTCCTATGTGTGTGTATATGTGTCCGCTGTGTGTGTGTGTGTCTCCTGTGTGTGTGTGTGTGTGGTTCCTGTGTGTGCATGTGTCTCCTATGTGTGTATGTTTGTGTGGCCTGTGTGTGTGTGTGTCTCCTGTGTGTCTCCTGTGTGTGTGTGTCTGTCTCCTGTGGGTGTGTCTCATGTGTATGTGTGTGACTCGTGTATGTGTGTGTGTGAGTCTCCTGCGTGGGTTTGTCTCCTGCGTGTGTGTGTCTCCTGTGTATGTATGTGTGTCTCTCCGGTGTATGTATGTGTGTCCTGTGTGTTTGTATGTGTCTCCTGTGTGTGTGTCTGTATGTGTATCCTGTCTCTGTGTGTGTGTCTCCTGTCTGTGTGTGTGTGTGTCTCCTGTGTGTGTGTGTGTGTGTCTCCTGTGTGTGTGTCTCGTGTGTATGTGTGTGTGTGTGTGTGTCTCCTGTGTGTGTGTGTGTCTCCTGTGTGTGTGTGTGTCTCCTGTGTGTGTGTGTGTCTCCTGTGTGTGTGTGTGTCTCGTGTGTATGTGTGTGTGTGTGTCTGTATGTGTGTGTGTCTCGTGTGTCTCTCCTGTGTATGTATGTGTGTGTCTCCTGTGTATGTATGTGTGTCCTGTGTGTTTGTATATGTCTCCTGTGTGTGTGTGTGTGTGTGTGTCCCCTGCGGGCGCTCGTGTGTGTGTGTGTCTCCTGTGTGTATGTGTGTCTCCTATGTGTGTATGTTTGTGTGGCCTGTATGTGTGTCCCGTGTGTGTCTCCTGTGTGTGTTCCCAGGTGTGTCTCCTGTGCGTGTGTGTCTGTCTCCTGTGGGTGTGTCTCCTGCGTGTGTGTCTCCTGTGTATGTATGTGTGTGTCTCTCCTGTGTATGTATGTGTGTCCTGTGTGTTTGTATGTGTCTCCTGTCTTTGTGTGTGTCTCCTGTGCGTGTGTGTCTGTGTCTCCTGTCTTTGTGTGTGTCTCCTGTCTTTGTGTGTGTCTCCTGTCTTTGTGTGTGTCTCCTGTGTGTGTGTGTGTCTCCTGTGTGTGTGTGTGTGGCTCCTGTGTGTGTGTCCGTGTCCTGTGTTTGTGTCTCCTGTGTGTCTCGTGTGTGTGTGTGCCTCCTGTATGTGTGTGTGTGTGCCTCCTGTATGTGTGTGTGTGTGCCTCCTGTATGTGTGTGTGTGTGCCTCCTGTATGTGTGTGTGTGTGTGCCTCCTGTATGTGTGTGTGTGTGTGTGCCTCCTGTATGTGTGTGTGTGTGTGCCTCCTGTATGTATGTGTGTGTGTGCCTCCTGTATGTGTGTGTGTGTGCCTCCTGTATGTGTGTGTGTGTGCCTCCTGTATGTGTGTGTGTGTGCCTCCTGTATGTGTGTGTGTGTGTCTCGTGTGTATGTGTGTCTTGTGTGTCTCCTGTGTGTGTGTCTCGTGTGTATGTGTGTGTCTCGTGTGTATGTGTGTGTGTCTGTCTGTATGTGTGTGTGTCTCATGTGTGTCTCTCCTGTGTATGTATGTGTGTCCTGTGTGTTTGTGTGTCTCCTGTGTGTGTGTCGCCTGTGTGCGTGTGTGTGTGTTTCTCCTGTGTGTATGTGTGTCTCCTATGTGTGTCCCCTGTGTGTGTGTCTCCTGTGTATGTGTGTCTCCTATGTATGTCCCCTGTGTGTGTGTCTCCTGTATGTGTGTGTGTGTGTGCCTCCTGTTTGTGGTGTGTGCCTCCTGTATGTGTGTGTGTGCCTCCTGTATGTGTGTGTGTGTGCCTCCTGTATGTGTGTGTGTGTGCCTCCTGTATGTGTGTGTGTGTGCCTCCTGTATGTGTGTGTGTGTGCCTCCTGTATGTGTGTGTGTGTGTGTATGTGTGTGTGTGTGCCTCCTGTATGTGTGTGTGTGTGTGTGTGTGTGTGTGTGTGTGTCTCGTGTGTATGTGTGTGTGTCTCGTGTGTATGTGTGTGTGTCTCGTGTGTATGTGTGTCTTGTGTGTCTCCTGTGTGTGTGTGTGTCTCCTGTGTGTGTGTGTCTCCGGTGTATGTATGTGTGTTTGTCTCCTGTGTATGTATGTGTGTGTCTCCTGTGTATGTATGTGTGTCCTGTGTTTGTATATGTCTCCTGTGTGTGTGTGTGTCCCCTGCGTGCGCGTGTGTGTTTCTCCTGTGTATGTGTGTCCCCTGTGTGTATGTGTGTCCCCTGTGTCCCCTGTGTGTGTGTCCCCTGTGTGTGTGTGTGTGTGTCCACTGTGTGTGTGTCCCCTGTGTGTGTGTCCCCTGTGTGTGTGTCCCCTGTGTGTGTGTCCCCTGTGTGTGTGTGTGTCCCCTGTGTGTGTGTCCCCTGTGTGTGTGTCCCCTGTGTGTGTGTCCCCTGTGTGTGTGTGTCCCCTGTGTGTGTGTGTCCCCTGTGTGTGTGTGTCCCCTGTGTGTGTGTGTCCCCTGTGTGTGTGTGTGTGTGTCCCTTGTGTGTGTGTGTGTGTCTCCTGTGTGTGTGTGTGTGCGTCTCCTGTGTGTGTGCGTCTCCTGTGTGTGTTCCCATGTGTCTCCTGTGTGTCTCCTGTGCATGTGTATCTGTCTCCTGTGGGTGTGTCTCATGTGTATGTGTGTGACTCGTGTATGTGTGTGTCTCCTATGTGTGTGTGTCTCCTGTGTATGTGTGTGTCTCCTGTGTATGTATGTGTGTGTGTTTGTGTGTGTCGCGTGTGTGTCTCCTGTGTATGTATGTGTGTGTCTCCGGTGTATGTGTGTGTGTGTGTCTCCTGTGTATGTATGTGTGTCCTGTGTGTGTGTCCCCTGTGTGTGTGTCCCCTGTGTGTGTGTCCCCTGTGTGCGTGTGCGTGTGTGTGTCTCCTGTGTGTCTCGTGTGTGTGGCTCCTGTGTATGTGCCCGTGACCTGTGTTTGTGTCTCCTGTGTGTCTGTGTGTGTGTCTCCTGTATGTCTGTGTGTGTGTCTCCTGTATGTGTGGATGTGTCCTGTGTGTCTCTTGTGTGCTTGCGTGTGTGCCTCGTGTGTGTGTGTGTATGTATGTGTGTCTCCTTTTGTATGTGTGTGTCTCCTGTATGTGTGTGTGTGTCTCCTGTGTGTGTGTGTGTCTCCTGTGTGTGTGTGTGTCTCCTGTGTGTGTGTGTGTCTCCTGTGTGTGTGTGTGTCTCCTGTGTATGTATGTCTCCGGTGTATATATGTGTGTTTGTCTCCTGTGTATGTATATGTGTGTCTCCTGTGTATGTATGTGTGTCTCCTGTGTATGTATGTGTGTCTCCTGTGTATGTATGTGTGTCCTGTGTGTTTGTATGTGTCTCCTGTGTGTGTGTCCCCTGTGTGTGTGTGTCCCCTGTGTGTGTGTGTGTCCCCTGTGTGTGTGTTCCCTGTGTGTGTGTGTGTGTGTGCCCTGTGTGTGTGTGTGTCCCCTGTGTGTGTGTGTGTCCCCTGTGTGTGTGTGTCCCCTGTGTGTGTGTGTGTGTCCCCTGTGTGTGTGTCCCCTGTGTGTGTGTCCCCTGTGTGTGTGTCCCCTGTGTGTGTGTGTGTGTGTCCGTCCCCTGTGTGTGTGTGTGTGTCCCCTGTGTGTGTGTGTGTGTGTGTCCCCGTGTGTGTGTGTGTGTCCCCTGTGTGTGTGTGTGTGTGTCCCCTGTGTGTGTGTGTGTGTCCCCTGTGTGTGTGTGTGCGTCCCCTGTGTGTGTGTGTGCGTCCCCTGTGTGTGTGTGTGCGTCCCCTGTGTGTGTGTGCGTCCCCTGTGTGTGTGTGCGTCCCCTGTGTGTGTGTGCGTCCCCTGTGTGTGTGTGCGTCCCCTGTGTGTGTGTGTGCGTCCCCTGTGTGTGTGTGCGTCCCCTGTGTGTGTGTGTGCGTCCCCTGTGTGTGTCGCCTGTGTCCCCTGTGTGCGTGTGTGTGTGTGTCCCCCTGTGTGTGTGTGTCTCCTGTGTGTGTGTGTGCGTCTCCTGTGTGTGTTCCCATGTGTCTCCTGTGTGTCTCCTGTGCATGTGTGTCTGTCTCCTGTGGGTGTGTCTCATGTGTATGTGTGTGACTCGTGTATGTGTGTGTCTCGTATGTGTGTGTCTCCTGTGTATGTATGTGTGTGTTTGTGTGTGTCGTGCGTGTGTGTGTCTCCTGTGTATGTATGTGTGTCCTGTGTGTTTGTATGTGTCTCCTGTGTGTGTGTCGCCTGTGTGTGTGTGTGTCTCCAGTGTGTCTCGTGTGTGTAGCTCCTGTGTGTGCCCGTGACCTGTGTTTGTGTCTCCTGTGTGTCTGTGTGTGTGTGTCTCTTGTATGTGTGCCTCCTGTATGTGTGTGTGTCTCTTGTATGTGTGCCTCCTGTATGTGTGTGTGTCTCCTGTATGTCTGTGTGTGTCTCCTGTGTGTGTCCTGTGTGTCTCTTGTGTTTGCGTGTGTGCCTCGTGTATGTGTGTCTCCTTTTGTGTGTGTGTGTCTCCTGTATGTGTGTGTATGTCTCCTGTGCACGTGTGTGTCTCCTGTGTGTGTATGTGTGTGTCTCCGGTGTATGTATGTGTGTGTGTCTCCGGTGTATGTATGTGTGTGTGTCTCCTGTGTATGTATGTGTCCTGTGTGTTTGTATGTGTCTCCTGTGTGGGTCGCCTGTGTGTGTGTGTCCCCTGTGTGCGTGTGTGTGTGTGTGTCTCCTGTGTGTGTCTCCAGTGTGTGTGTCTCGTGTGTGTGGCTCCTGTGTGTGTGCCCGTGACCTGTGTTTGTGTCTCCTGTGTGTGTGTCTCTTGTGTGTGTGTGCCTCCTGTATGTGTGTGTGTGTGTGTCTCCTGTACGTGTGGATGTGTGTCTCCTGTGTGTGTCCTGTGTGTCTCTTGTGTGTGTGTGTGCCTCCTGTATGTCTGTGTGTGTGTCTCCTGTACGTGTGGATGTGTGTCTCCTGTGTGTGTGTCCTGTGTGTCTCTTGTGTGTTTGCGTGTGTGCCTCGTGTGTGTGTGTGTGTCTCCTTTTGTGTGTGTGTGTGTGTCTCCTATGTGTGTGTCTCCTATGTGTGTGTCTCCTATGTGTGTGTCTCCTGTATGTGTGTGTGTCTCCTGTGTGTGCGCGCGTGTCTCCTGTGAATGTCTCCTGTGTGTATGTCTCTTTTTGTGTGTGTGTGTGTCTGTTTGTGTGTGTGTGTGTGTGTGTCTCCTGTATGTGTGTGTGTGTCTCCTGTATGTGTGTGTGTGTCTCCTGTATGTGTGTGTGTGCCTCCTGTATGTGTGTGTGTGCCTACTGTATGTGTGTGTGTCTCCTGTATGTGTGTGTGTGTCTCCTGTGTGTGTGTGTGTGTGTGTCTCCTGTGTGTGTATGTGTGTCTCCTGTGTGTCTCCTATGTGTGGTGTCTCCTGTGTGTATGTATGTGTGTCTCCTGTGTGTGTGTGTGTGCATGTGTGTCTCCTATGTGTGTATGTTTGTGTGGCCTGTGTATGTGTCCCATATGTGTGTCTCCCGTGTGTGTGTCTGTCTCCTGTGGGTGTGTCTCATGTGTATGTGTGTCTCGTGTATGTGTGTGTGTGTCTCCTGTGTGTGTGTATGTCTCCTATGTGTGTGTGTGTGTATATCTCCTATGTGTGTGTGCATGTGTGTCCCGTGTGTTTGTATGTGTCTCCTGCATGTGTCTGTGTGTGTGTGTCTCCTGTGTGTGTGTGTCTCTCCTGTGCGTGTCTCCTGTGTGTGTCCTGTGTGTGTAGCTCCTGTGTGTGTCCATGTCCTGTGTTTGTGTCTCCTGTGTGTGTCTCGTGTGTGTGTGTGTCTCCTGTATGTGTGTCTCCTGTATGTGTGTCTCCTGTATGTGTGTCTCCTGTATGTGTGTCTCCTGTATGGGTGTGTCTCCTATGGGTGTGTCTCGTGTATGTGTGTGACTCGTGTATGTGTGTGACTCGTGTATGTGTTTGTGTGTGTCGTGCGTGTGTGTGTCTCCTGTGTATGTATGTGTGTCCTGTGTGTTTGTATGTGTCTCCTGTGTGTGTGTCGCCTGTGTGTGTGTGTCCCGTGTGTGTGTGTCTCCAGTGTGTGTCTCGTGTGTGTAGCTCCTGTGTGTGTGCCCGTGACCTGTGTTTGTGTCTCCTGTGTGTGTGTGTCTCTTGTATGTGTGCCTCCTGTATGTGTGTGTGTCTCCTGTATGTCTGTGTGTGTCTCCTGTATGTGTGGATGTGTGTGTGTCCTGTGTGTCTCTTGTGTGTTTGCGTGTGTGCCTCGTGTATGTGTGTCTCCTTTTGTGTGTGTGTGTCTCCTGTATGTGTGTGTATGTCTCCTGTGCACGTGTGTGTCTCCTGTGTGTGTATGTGTGTGTCTCCGGTGTATGTATGTGTGTGTGTCTCCGGTGTATGTATGTGTGTGTGTCTCCTGTGTATGTATGTGTGTCCTGTGTGTTTGTATGTGTCTCCTGTGTGGGTCGCCTGTGTGTGTGTGTCCCCTGTGTGCGTGTGTGTGTGTGTCTCCTGTGTGTGTCTCCAGTGTGTGTGTCTCGTGTGTGTGGCTCCTGTGTGTGTGCCCGTGACCTGTGTTTGTGTCTCCTGTGTGTCTGTGTGTGTGTGTCTCTTGTGTGTGTGTGCCTCCTGTACGTGTGGATGTGTGTCTCCTGTGTGTGTGTCCTGTGTCTCTTGTGTGTGTGTGCCTCCTGTATGTGTGTGTGTGTGTGTCTCCTGTATGTCTGTGTGTGTGTCTCCTGTACGTGTGGATGTGTGTCTCCTGTGTGTGTCCTGTGTGTCTCTTGTGTGTTTGCGTGTGTGCCTCGTGTGTGTGTGTGTGTGTCTCCTTTTGTGTGTGTGTGTGTCCTATGTGTGTGTCTCCTGTATGTGTGTGTGTCTCCTGTGTGTGTGCGCGTGTCTCCTGTGAATGTCTCCTGTGTGTATGTCTCTTTTTGTGTGTGTGTGTGTGTCTCTTTGTGTGTGTGTGTGTGTGTGTCTCCTGTATGTGTGTGTGTCTCCTGTATGTGTGTGTGTGTCTCCTGTATGTGTGTGTGTCTCCTGTATGTGTGTGTGTGCCTCCTGTATGTGTGTGTGTGCCTCCTGTATGTGTGTGTGTGCCTCCTGTATGTGTGTGTGTGCCTCCTGTATGTGTGTGTGTGCCTCCTGTATGTGTGTGTCTCGTGTGTGTGTGTGTGTGTCTCCTGTGTGTGTGTGTGTCTCCTGTGTGTGTGTGTGTCTCCTGTGTGTGTGTGTGTCCTGTGTGTGTCGTGTGTGTGTGTCTGTGGTGTGTCACCTATGTGTGTGTGTCCTATGTGTGTATTTGTGTGTGCGTGTATGTATGTGTGTCCTGTGTATGTGCATGTGTCCTGTGTGTGTGTGTGTATATATGTGTGTGTCTCGTGTGTGTGTGCATGTGTCCCGTGTGTTTGTATGTGTCTCCTGCATGTGTCTGTGTGTGTGTGTCTCCTGTGTGTGTGTGTCTCTCCTGTGCGTGTCTCCTGTGTGTGTCCTGTGTGTGTAGCTCCTGTGTGTGTCCATGTCCTGTGTTTGTGTCTCCTGTGTGTGTCTCGTGTGTGTGTGTGTCTCCTGTATGTGTGTCTCCTGTATGTGTGTCTCCTGTATGTGTGTCTCCTGTATGTGTGTCTCCTGTATGTGTGTCTCCTGTATGTGTGTGTCTCCTATGGGTGTGTCTCGTGTATGTGTGTGACTCGTGTATGTGTGTGACTCGTGTATGTGTTTGTGTGTGTCGTGCGTGTGTGTGTCTCCTGTGTATGTATGTGTGTCCTGTGTGTTTGTATGTGTCTCCTGTGTGTGTGTCGCCTGTGTGTGTGTGTCCCGTGTGTATGTGTGTCTCCAGTGTGTGTCTCGTGTGTGTAGCTCCTGTGTGTGTGCCCGTGACCTGTGTTTGTGTCTCCTGTGTGTGTGTGTCTCTTGTATGTGTGCCTCCTGTATGTGTGTGTGTCTCCTGTATGTCTGTGTGTGTCTCCTGTATGTGTGGATGTGTGTGTGTCCTGTGTGTCTCTTGTGTGTTTGCGTGTGTGCCTCGTGTATGTGTGTCTCCTTTTGTGTGTGTGTGTCTCCTGTATGTGTGTGTATGTCTCCTGTGCACGTGTGTGTCTCCTGTGTGTGTATGTGTGTGTCTCCGGTGTATGTATGTGTGTGTGTCTCCGGTGTATGTATGTGTGTGTGTCTCCTGTGTATGTATGTGTGTCCTGTGTGTTTGTATGTGTCTCCTGTGTGGGTCGCCTGTGTGTGTGTGTCCCCTGTGTGCGTGTGTGTGTGTGTCTCCTGTGTGTGTCTCCAGTGTGTGTGTCTCGTGTGTGTGGCTCCTGTGTGTGTGCCCGTGACCTGTGTTTGTGTCTCCTGTGTGTCTGTGTGTGTGTGTCTCTTGTGTGTGTGTGCCTCCTGTACGTGTGGATGTGTGTCTCCTGTGTGTGTGTCCTGTGTCTCTTGTGTGTGTGTGCCTCCTGTATGTGTGTGTGTGTGTCTCCTGTATGTCTGTGTGTGTGTCTCCTGTACGTGTGGATGTGTGTCTCCTGTGTGTGTCCTGTGTGTCTCTTGTGTGTTTGCGTGTGTGCCTCGTGTGTGTGTGTGTGTGTCTCCTTTTGTGTGTGTGTGTGTCCTATGTGTGTGTCTCCTGTATGTGTGTGTGTCTCCTGTGTGTGTGCGCGTGTCTCCTGTGAATGTCTCCTGTGTGTATGTCTCTTTTTGTGTGTGTGTGTGTGTCTCTTTGTGTGTGTGTGTGTGTGTCTCCTGTATGTGTGTGTGTGTCTCCTGTATGTGTGTGTGTGTCTCCTGTATGTGTGTGTGTGTCTCCTGTATGTGTGTGTGTGCCTCCTGTATGTGTGTGTGTGCCTCCTGTATGTGTGTGTGTGTGCCTCCTGTATGTGTGTGTGTGTGTCTCGTGTGTGTGTGTGTGTCTCCTGTGTGTGTGTGTGTGTCCTGTGTATGTTTGTGTCCTGTGTGTGTCGTGTGTGTGTGTCTGTGGTGTGTCACCTATATGTGTGTGTGTCCTATGTGTGTATTTGTGTGTGCGTGTATGTATGTGTGTCCTGTGTATGTGCATGTGTCCTGTGTGTGTGTGTGTATATATGTGTGTGTCTCCTGTGTGTGTGCGCATGTGTGTCCCGTGTGTGTGTCTCCTGGGTGTGTGTTCCCATGTGTCTCCTGTGCATGTGTCTCCTGTGGGTGTGTCTCATGTGTATGTGTGACTTGTGTATGTGTGTGTGTCTCCTATGTGTGTTTTTGTGTGTATGAGTGTCTCCTGTGTGTGTCTCCGTGTGTGTGTGTCTCCTGCGTGTGTATGTGTGTCTCCTGTGTGTCTCCTATGTGTGGTGTCTCCTGTGTGTATGTATGTGTGTCTCCTATGTGTGTATGTTTGTGTGGCCTGTGTATGTGTCCCATATGTGTGTCTCCCGTGTGTGTGTCTGTCTCCTGTGGGTGTGTCTCATGTGTATGTGTGTCTCGTGTGTGTGTGTCTCCTGTGTGTGTGTATGTCTCCTATGTGTGTGTGTGTGTGTATGTCTCCTATGTGTGTGTGTGTGTGTGTCCCGTATGTGTATGTGCGTCTCGTGTATGTGTCTCCTGTGTATGTATGTGTGTCCCGTGTGTTTGTATATGTCTCCTGCATGTGTCTGTGTGTGTGTCTCCTGTGTGTGTGTGTGTGTCTCTCCTGTGCGTGTCTCCTGTGTGTGTCCTGTGTGTGTAGCTCCTGTGTTTGTGTCTCCTGTGTGTGTCTCGTGTGTGTGTGTGTGTCTCGTGTGTGTGTGTCTCCTGTATGTGTGTCTCCTGTATGTGTGTCTCCTGTATGTGTGTGTCTTCTATGTGTGTGTCCGTGTCCTGTGTTTGTGTGTCTCCTGTGTGTGTGTGTCTCCTGTGTGTGTGTCTCCTGTGTGTGTGTGTGTCTCCTGTGTGTGTGTGTGTGTGTGTCTCCTGTTTGTGTGTGTGTATCTCCTGTATGTGTGTGTCTCCTGTATGTGTGTGTGTCTCGCGTGTGTGTGGCTCCTGTGCGTGTGTGTTTGTGGTGTCTGTGGTGTCACCTATGTGTGTGTGTGTGTCCTGTGTGTGTGTCTCCTCTGTGTGTGTGGCTCCTGTGTGTGTGTGCATGTGTGTCTCCTATGGGTGTATGTTTGTGTGGCCTGTGTATGTGTGTCCCGTATGTGTGTATGTGTGTGTGACCTGTATGTCTGTCTCCTGTGGGTGTGTCTCATGTGTATGTGTGTCCTGCGTGTGTGTGTCTCCGGTGTATGTATGTGTGTCTCCTGTGTATGTATGTGTCCTGTGTGTTTGTATGTGTCTCCTGTGTGTGTGTGTGTGTGTGTCTCCTGTATGTGTGTGTGTGTGTCTCGCGTGTGTGTGGCTCCTGTGCATGTGTTTGTGTCTGTGTGTGTGTGTGTGTGTGTCACCTATGTGTGTGTGTTCTGTGTGTGTGTGTGTGTGTGTCACCTATGTGTGTGTGTTCTGTGTGTGTGTATGTATGTGTGTCCTGTGTGTGTATGTGTGTGAATACTGTGTGTGTGTGTGTGTGTCCTGTGTATGTGTGTGGGTGTGTGTCTCCTGTGTGTGTGTCTCCTGTGTGTGTGTGTCTCCTGTGTGTGTGTGTGTGTGTGTGTCTCCGCGTGTGTGTGTATGTGTGTCTCCGCGTGTGTGTGTCTCTGCGTGTGTGTCTCTCCTGTGCGTGTATGTGTGTCTCCTGTATGTGTGTATACGTGTCTCCTGTGTATGTATGTGTATGTCTCCTGTGTGTGTGTCTCCTGTGTGTGTGTGTGTGTGTGTGTGTGTGTCCCCTGTGCGTGTGTGCGTCCCCTGTGCGTGTGTGCGTCCCCTGTGCGTGTGTGCGTCCCCTGTGTGTGTGTGCGTCCCCTGTGTGTGTTTGCGTCCCCTGTGTGTGTGTGCGTCCCCTGTGTGTGTGTGCGTCCCCTGTGTGTGTGTGCGTCCCCTGTGTGTGTGTGCGTCCCCTGTGTGTGTGTGCGTCCCCTGTGTGTGTGTGTGCGTCCCCTGTGTGTGTGTGCGTCCCCTGTGTGTGTGCGCGTCTCCTGTGTGTGTGCCCATGTGTCTCCTGTGTGTCTCCTGTGCATGTGTGTCTGTCTCCTGTGGGTGTGTCTCATGTGTATGTGTGTGTGACTCGTGTATGTGTGTGTGTCTCCTATGTGTGTTTGTCTCCTGTGTATGTATGTGTGTGTCTCCTGTGTGTGTGTCTCCTGTGTGTGTGCCTCCTGTGTGTGTGCCTCCTGTGTGTGTGCTCCCGTGTGTCTCCTGTGCATGTGTGTCTGTCTCCTGTGGGTGTGTCTCATGTGTGTGACTCGTGTATGTGTGTGTCTCCGGTGTATGTATGTGTGTGTGTCTCCTGTGTATGTATGTGTGTCCTGTGTGTTTGTATGTGTCTCCTGTGTGTGTGTCGCCTGTGTGTGTGTGTGTGTGTCTCCGGTGTGTATATGTGTGTCTCCTGTGTGTGTGTGTGTCTCGTGTGTGTGCCCGTGACCTGTGTTTGTGTCTCATGTGTGTGTGCCTCCTGTATGTCTGTGTGTGTGTCTCCTGTATGTCTGTGTGTGTGTCTCCTGTATGTGTGGATGTGTGTCTACTGTGTGTGAGTGTGTCCTGTGTGTCTCTTGTGTGTTTGCGTGTGTGCCTCGTGTGTGTGTGTGTGTGTCTCCTTTTGTGTGTGTGTCTCCTATGTGTGTGTCTCCTGTATGTGTGTATATGTCTCCTGTGCACGTGTGTGTGTCTCCTGTGTATGTATGTCTCCGGTGTATGTATGTGTGTTTGTCTCCTGTGTATGTATATGTGTGTCTCTATGTGTGTGTGTGTCTCCTGTGTATGTATCTGTGTCTCCTGTGTATGTATGTGTGTCTCCTGTGTATGTATGTGTGTCCTGTGTGTTTGTATGTGTCCCCTGTGTGTGTGTGTGTCCCCTGTGTGTGTGTGTGTGTGTGTCCCCTGTGTGTGTGTGTGTGTGTGTCCCCTGTGTGTGTGTGTGTGTGTCCCCTGTGTGTGTGTGTGTGTGTCCCCTGTGTGTGTGTGTGCGCGTCCCCTGTGTGTGTGCGTCCCCTGTGTGTGTGCGTCCCCTGTGTGTGTGTTCCCATGTGTCTCCTGTGCATGTGTGTCTGTCTCCTGTGGGTGTGTCTCATGTGTATGTGTGTGACTCGTGTATGTGTGTGTCTCCTATGTGTGTGTGTCTCCTGTGTATGTGTGTGTCTCCTGTGTATGTATGTGTGTTTGTGTGTCGCGTGTGTGCGTCTCCTGTGTATGTATGTGTGTGTGTCTCCTGTGTATGTTTGTGTGTCGCCTGTGTGTGTGTGTGTCCCCTGTGTGCATGTGTGTCTCCAGTGTGTGTGTCTCGTGTGTGTAGCTCCTGTCTGTGTGTCTGTGTGTGTGTGTCTCGTGTGTGTGTCTCCTGTATGTATGTGTGTCTCCTGTGTGTGAGTGTGTCCTGTGTGTCTCTTGTATGTTTGCGTGTGTGCCTCGTGTATGTGTGTCTCCTTTTGTGTGTGTGTGTCTCCTGTGTGTGTGTCTCCTGTGTGTGTGTGTCTCCTGTGTGTGTGTGTGTGTGTGTGTCTCCGCGTGTGTGTGTATGTGTGTCTCCGCGTGTGTGTGTCTCTGCGTGTGTGTCTCTCCTGTGCGTGTATGTGTGTCTCCTGTATGTGTGTATACGTGTCTCCTGTGTATGTATGTGTATGTCTCCTGTGTGTGTGTCTCCTGTGTGTGTGTGTGTGTGTGTGTCCCCTGTGCGTGTGTGCGTCCCCTGTGCGTGTGTGCGTCCCCTGTGCGTGTGTGCGTCCCCTGTGTGTGTTTGCGTCCCCTGTGTGTGTGTGCGTCCCCTGTGTGTGTGTGCGTCCCCTGTGTGTGTGTGCGTCCCCTGTGTGTGTGTGCGTCCCCTGTGTGTGTGTGCGTCCCCTGTGTGTGTGTGCGTCCCCTGTGTGTGTGTGTGCGTCCCCTGTGTGTGTGTGCGTCCCCTGTGTGTGTGCGCGTCTCCTGTGTGTGTGCCCATGTGTCTCCTGTGTGTCTCCTGTGCATGTGTGTCTGTCTCCTGTGGGTGTGTCTCATGTGTATGTGTGTGTGACTCGTGTATGTGTGTGTGTCTCCTATGTGTGTTTGTCTCCTGTGTATGTATGTGTGTGTCTCCTGTGTGTGTGTCTCCTGTGTGTGTGCCTCCTGTGTGTGTGCCTCCTGTGTGTGTGCGTCTCCTGTGTGTGTGTTCCCGTGTGTCTCCTGTGCATGTGTGTCTGTCTCCTGTGGGTGTGTCTCATGTGTGTGACTCGTGTATGTGTGTGTCTCCGGTGTATGTATGTGTGTGTGTCTCCTGTGTATGTATGTGTGTCCTGTGTGTTTGTATGTGTCTCCTGTGTGTGTGTCGCCTGTGTGTGTGTGTGTGTGTCCTGTGTGTGTGTGTCTCCTGTGTGTGTCTCCTGTGTGTGTGTGTGTCTCGTGTGTGTGCCCGTGACCTGTGTTTGTGTCTCATGTGTGTGTGCCTCCTGTATGTCTGTGTGTGTGTCTCCTGTATGTCTGTGTGTGTGTCTCCTGTATGTGTGGATGTGTGTCTACTGTGTGTGAGTGTGTCCTGTGTGTCTCTTGTGTGTTTGCGTGTGTGCCTCGTGTGTGTGTGTGTGTGTCTCCTTTTGTGTGTGTGTCTCCTATGTGTGTGTCTCCTGTATGTGTGTATATGTCTCCTGTGCACGTGTGTGTGTCTCCTGTGTGTGTGCGTCTCCTGTGTATGTATGTCTCCGGTGTATGTATGTGTGTTTGTCTCCTGTGTATGTATATGTGTGTCTCTATGTGTGTGTGTGTCTCCTGTGTATGTATGTGTGTCTCCTGTGTATGTATGTGTCCTGTGTGTTTGTATGTGTCCCCTGTGTGTATGTGTGTCCCCTGTGTGTATGTGTGTCCCCTGTGTGTGTGTGTGTGTGTGTCCCCTGTGTGTGTGTGTGTGTGTGTGTCCCCTGTGTGTGTGTGTGTGTGTCCCCTGTGTGTGTGTGTGTGTGTCCCCTGTGTGTGTGTGTGTGTGTCCCCTGTGTGTGTGTGTGCGCGTCCCCTGTGTGTGTGCGTCCCCTGTGTGTGTGCGTCCCCTGTGTGTGTGTTCCCATGTGTCTCCTGTGCATGTGTGTCTGTCTCCTGTGGGTGTGTCTCATGTGTATGTGTGTGACTCGTGTATGTGTGTGTCTCCTATGTGTGTGTGTCTCCTGTGTATGTGTGTGTCTCCTGTGTATGTGTGTGTCTCCTGTGTATGTATGTGTGTTTGTGTGTCGCGTGTGTGCGTCTCCTGTGTATGTATGTGTGTGTGTCTCCTGTGTATGTTTGTGTGTCGCCTGTGTGTGTGTGTGTCCCCTGTGTGCATGTGTGTCTCCAGTGTGTGTGTCTCGTGTGTGTAGCTCCTGTCTGTGTGTCTGTGTGTGTGTGTGTCTCGTGTGTGTGTCTCCTGTATGTATGTGTGTCTCCTGTGTGTGAGTGTGTCCTGTGTGTCTCTTGTATGTTTGCGTGTGTGCCTCGTGTATGTGTGTCTCCTTTTGTGTGTGTGTGTCTCCTATGTGTGTGTCTCCTGTATATGTGTGTATGTCTCCTGTGCATGTGTGTGTGTGTGTCTCCTGTGTATGTATGTGTGTCGCGTGTGTCGCCTGTGTGTGTGTGGCTCCTGTGTGTGTGCCCGTGACCTGTGTTTGTGTCTCCTGTGTGTCTGTGTGTGTGTGTGTGTCTCTTGTGTGTGTGCCTCCTGTATGTGTGTGTGTGTCTCCTGTATGTCTGTGTGTGTGTCTCCTGTATGTGTGGATGTGTGTCTCCTGTGTGTGAGTGTGTCCTGTGTGTCTCTTGTGTGTTTGCGTGTGTGCCTCGTGTGTGTGTGTGTGTGTGCCTCCTGTATGTGTGTGTATGTCTCCTGTGCATGTGTGTGTGTCTCCTGTGTGTGTGCGCGTGTCTCCTGTGTATGTCTCTTTGTGTGTGTGTGTGTGTGTGTGTGTGTGTGTGTATGTCTCTGTGTGGGTGTCTCTGTGTGGGTGTGTGTCTCCTGTATGTGTGTGTGTGCCTCCTGTATGTGTGTGTGTGCCTCCTGTATGTGTGTGTGTCTCCTGTGTGTGTGTGTGTGTCTCCTGTGTGTGTGTGTGTCTCTCTTTTGTATGTGTCTCTCTTTTTTATGTGTGTCTCTTGTGTGTGTGTGTCTCCTGTTTGTGTGTGTGTGTATCTCCTGTATGTGTGTGTGTCTCGCGTGTGTGTGTGGCTCCTGTGTGTGTGTGTATCTCCTGTATGTGTGTGTGTCTCGCGTGTGTGTGGCTCCTGTGCGTGTGTGTTTGTGTGTGTCTGGTGTCACCTATGTGTGTGTGTCCTGTGTGTGTATTTGTGTGTGCGTGTATGTATGTGTGTTCTATGTGTGTGTGTGTCTCTGTGTGTGTGGCTCCTGTGTGTGTGTGCATGTGTGTCTCCTATGGGTGTATGTTTGTGTGGCCTGTGTATGTGTGTCCCGTGTGTGTGTCTGTGTGTGTGACCTGTATGTCTGTCTCCTGTGTGTGTCCCCATGTGTGTCTCCTGTGCGTGTGTGTGTGTCCTGCGTGTGTGTGTCTCCGGTGTATGTATGTGTGTCTCCTGTGTATGTATGTGTCCTGTGTGTTTGTATGTGTCTCCTGTGTGTCTGTATGTGTGTGTGTCTCCTGTGTGTGTGTGTGTCTCCTGTGTGTGTGTGTGTCTCCTGTGTGTGTGTGTGTGTCTCCTGTATGTGTGTGTGTCTCGCGCGTGTGTGTGGCTCCTGTGCGTGTGTTTGTGTCTGTGTGTGTCCTGTGTATGTGTATTTGTGTGTCGTGTGTGTGTCTGTGGTGTGTCACCTATGTGTGTGTTCTGTGTGTGTGTATGTATGTGTGTCCTGTGTGTGTGTGTGTCCTGTGTATGTGTGTGGGTGTTTGTCTCCTGTGGGTGTTTGTCTCCTGTGTGTGTGTGTCTCCTGTGTGTGTGTGTCTCCTGTGTGTATGTGCGTGTGTCTCCTATGTGTGTGTGTATGTGTGTCTCCGCGTGTGTGTCTCTCCTGTGCGTGTGTGTCTCCTGTGTGTGTGTGTCTCAGTGTGTCGCGTGTGTGTGTCCCCCCTGTGTGTGTGTGTCTCCTGTGTGTGTGCGCTTCTCCTGTGTGTGTTCCCATGTGTCTCCTGTGCATGTGTGTCTGTCTCCTGTGGGTGTGTCTCATGTGTATGTGTGTGTGACTCGTGTATGTGTGTGTGTCTCCTATGTGTGTGTCTCCTGTGTATGTATGTGTGTGTGTCTGTATGTGTGTGTTTGTGTGTGTCGCGTGTGTGTCTCCTGTGTATGTATGTGTGTGTCTCCGGTGTATGTATGTGTGTCCTGTGTGTTTGTATGTGTCTCCTGTGTGTGTCCCCCGTGTGTGTCTCCTGTGTGTGTCCCCTGTGTGCGTGTGTGTGTCTCCTGTGTGTATGTGTATCTCCTGTGTGTGTATGTGTGTCTCCTGTGTGTGTGTGTGTGTCTCCTGTGTGTGCCTCCAGTGTGTGTGTGTCTAGTTTGTGTGGCTCCTGTGTGTGTGCCCGTGACCTGTGTTTGTGTCTCCTGTGTGTCTGTGTGTGTGTGTGTGTGTGTGTGTGTGTGTGTGTGTCTCCTGCGCGTGTGTGTCTCTCCTGCGCGTGTATGTGTGTCTCCTGTGTGTGTCTGCTGTATGTGTGTGTATGCGTGTCCTGTGTGTGTGTGTGTATGTGTGTCTCCTGTGTATGTGTGTCTCTCATGTGTCTCCGTGAGTGTGTGTCTCCTGTGCATGTGTGTGTGTCTCCTGTGCATGTGTGTGTGTCTCCTGTGCATGTGTGTGTGTGTCTCCTGTGTGTGTGCATGTCTCCTGTGTGTGTGTCTCTTTGTGTGTGTGTGTCTCTTTGTGTGTGTGTGTGTGTCTCTTTGTGTGTGTGTGTGTCTCCTGTATGTGTGTGTGTGGCTCCTGTGCGTGTGTTTGTCTCCTGTGTGTGTCTGTCTCTCTGTGTGTGTGTATATGTGTGTGTGTCCTGTGTGTATTTGTGTGTGCGTGTATGTATGTGTCCTGTGTATGTGCATGTGTCCTGTGTGTGTGTGCATCTGTGTGGGTGGGTGTGTCGTGTGTCGTCTGTGTCCTGTGTGTGTGCGTGTCTCCTGTGTGCGTGTGTGCCTCCTATGTGTGCGTCTCCTATGTGTGTATGTGTGTCTCCTGCATGTATGTGTGTGTCTCCTGCGCGCGTGTGTCTCCTGCGCGTGTGTGTCTCTCCTGCGCGTGTATGTGTGTCTCCTGTGTCTGCTGTATGTGTGTGTATGCGTGTCCTGTGTGTGTGTGTGTGTGTCTCCTGTGTATGTGTCTCTCATGTGTCTCCTGTGTGTGTATGTGTGTGTCTCCTGTGTATGTGTGTGACTCCTGTGTGTGTGTGTGTATATGTGTGCGCATGTGTCCCGTGTGTGTCTCCTGGGTGTGTTCCCATGTGTCTCCTGTGCAGGTGTGTGTCTCCTGTGGGTGTGTCTCATGTGTGTGTGTGACTTGTGTATGTGTGTGTGTCACCTGTGTGTGTCTCCTGCGTGTGTGTCTCCTGCGTGTGTATGTGTCTCCTGTGTGTGTATGTATGTGTGTCTCCTGTGTGTGTATGTATGTGTCTCCTGTGTGTATGTATGTGTGTCTCCTGTGTGTGTATGTATGCGTCTCCTGTGTGTGTGTGTGTATGTATGTGTGTCTCCTGTGTGTGTGTATGTCTCCTGTGTGTGTGCATGTGTGTCTCCTATGTGTGTATGTTTGTGTGGCCTGTGTATGTGTGTCCCGTATGTGTGTCTCCTGTGGGTGTGTCTCATGTGTATGTGCGTCTCGTGTATGTGTGTCTCCTGTGTATGTATGTGTCCCGTGTGTTTGCATGTGTCTCCTGGATGTGTCTGTGTGTGTCTCCTGTGTGTGTGTGTGTGTCTCCTGTGCGTGTGTAGCTCCTGTATGTGTGTGTCTCCTGTATGTATGTGTGTCTCCTGTGTGTCTCTGTGTGTGTGTCTCTTTTGTATGTGTGTCTCCTGTATGTGTGTGTGTGTCTCCTGTATGTGTGTGTGTGTCTCCTGTATGTGTGTGTGTCTCCTGTATGTGTGTGTGTCTCGCGTGTGTGTGGCTCCTGTGCGTGTGTGTTTGTGTATCGTGTGTGTCTGTGGTGTCACCTATGTGTGTGTCCTGTGTGTGTATTTGTGTGTGCGTGTATGTATGTGTCCTGTGTGTGTGTGCATGTGTGGGTGTCTCCTGTGTGTGTGTGTGTGTGTGTGGCTCCTGTGTGTGTGTGTGTGCACGTGTGGCTCCTATGGGTGTATGTTTGTGTGGCCTGTGTACGTGTCTGTGTGTGTGACCTGTATGTCTGTCTCCTGTGTGTGTGTCTCCTGTGTGTGTTCCCATGTGTGTCTCCTGTGCGTGTGTGTCTCATGTGTATGTGTGTGTGTGTGTGTGTGTGTGCGCCTCCGGTGTATGTATGTGTGTCTCCTGTGTGTCTGTATGTGTGTCTCCTGTGTGTGTGTATGTGTGTGTGTCTCCTGTATGTGTGTGTGTGTCTCCTGTGTGTGTGTGTGTATGTGTGTGAATACTGTGTATGTGTGTCCTGTGTATGTGTGTGTCTCCTGTGTGTACGTGTGTGTGTCTCCTGTGTGTATGTGCGTGTGTCTCCTGTGTGTATGTGCGTGTGTCTCCTATGTGTGTGTATGTGTGTCTACGCGTGTGTCTCCTGCGCGTGTATGTGTCTCCTGTATGTGTGCATACATGTCTCCTGTGTGTGTCTCCTGTGTGTGTGTCTCTCTCCTGTGTACGTGTGTCTCTCCTGTGTGTGTGTATGTGTGTCTCCTGTGTGTGTGTCTCCTGTGTGTGTGTGTCTCCTGTGTGTCTCCTGTGTATGTATGTGTGTCTCCTGTGTATGTATGTGTGTGTCTCCTGTGTATGTATGTGTGTGTCTCCTGTGTATGTATGTGTGTGTCTCCTGTGTATGTATGTGTGTCTCCTGTGTATGTATGTGTGTGTCTCCTGTGTATGTATGTGTGTGTCTCCTGTGTATGTATGTGTGTGTCTCCTGTGTATGTATGTGTGTGTCTCCTGTGTATGTATGTGTGTGTCTCCTGTGTATGTATGTGAGTGTCTCCTGTGGGTGTCTGTCTCCTGTGGGTGTCTGTCTCCTGTGGGTGTGTCTCATGTGTATGTGAGTGACTCATGTGTGTGTGTCTCCTGTGTGTGTGTATACGTATGTACGTGGGTGTGTGTATGTACATGTGTGCGTGTGTGTATGTATGTGTGTGTCTCCTGTGTGTGTGTGTGTTTCATGTGTGTGTGGCTCCTATCTGTGTGTGTGTGTGTGTCTCCTGTGTGTGTGTGTGTGTGTCTCTTTTGTATGTGTGTCTCTTGTATGTGTGTGTGTGTCTCCTGTTTGTGTGTATGTGTATCTCCAGTATGTGTGTGTCTCCTGTATGTGTGTGTGTGGCTCCTGTGCGTGTGTGTTTGTGTGTGTGTCTGTGGTGTCACCTCTGTGTGTGTATTTGTGTGTGCGTGTATGTGTGTGTCCTGTGTGTGTGTGCATGTGTGTGTGTCTCCTCTGTGTGTGTGTGTGTGTGTGTGTGTGTGTGTTTGTGTGGCTCCTGTGTGTGTGTGCATGTATGTCTCCTATGGGTGTATGTTTGTGTGGCCTGTGTATGTGTGTCCCATGTGTGTGTCTGTGTGTGTGACCTGTATGTCTGTCTCCTGTGTGTGTCCCCATGTGTGTCTCCTGTGCGTGTGTGTCTGTCTCCTGTGGGTGTGTCTCATGTGTATGTGTGTCCTGCGTGTGTGTGTCTCCGGTGTATGTATGTGTCTCCTGTGTATGTATGTGTCCTGTGTGTTTGTATGTGTCTCCTGTGTTTCTGTATGTCTCCTGTATGTGTGTGTGTCTCGCGTGTGTGGCTCCTGTGCGTGTTTGTGTCTGTGTATGTGTGTGTGTATATGTGTGTGTCTTGTGTATGTGTATTTGTGTGTCGTGTGTGTGTCTATGGTGTGTCACCTATGTATGTGTGTCCTGTGTGTGTATGTGTGTGAATACTGTGTGTGTGTGTGTGAATAGTGTGTGTGTCTCCTGTGTGTGTGTCTCCTGTGTGTACGTGTGTCACCTATGTGTGTGTAAGTGTGTCTCCGCGTGTGTGTGTGTCTCCGCGTGTGTGTGTCTCCTGTATGTGTGTATACGTGTCTCCTGTGTGTGTGTCTCCTGTGTGTGTCGCATGTGTGTGTGTGTGTCTCCTGTGTATGTGTGTCTCCTGTATGTGTGTCTCTCCTGTGTGTGTGTGTGTGTGTATGTGTATCTCTCCTGTGTACGTGTGTCTCTCCTGTGTGTGTGTATGTGTATCTCTCCTGTGTACGTGTGTCTCTCCTGTGTGTGTGTGTGTATGTGTGTCTCCTGTGTGTGTGTGTGTCTCCTGTGTATGTGTCTCCTGTATGTGTCTCTCCTGTGTGTGTGTATGTGTATCTCTCGTGTGTACGTGTGTCTCTCCTGTGTGTGTATGTGTATCTCTCCTGTGTACGTGTCTCTCGTGTGTGTGTGTGTGTCTCCTGTGTGTGTGTGTCTCATGTGTGTCTCCTGTGTGTGTCTCATGTGTGTCTCCTGTGTGTGTGTCTCATGTGTGTCTCCTGTGTATGTATGTGTGTGTCTCCTGTGTATGTATGTGTGTCTCCTGTGTATGTATGTGAGTGCCTCCTGTGTGTCTGTCTCCTGTGTGTCTGTCTCCTGTGTGTGTCTGTCTCCTGTGTGTGTCTCATGTGTATATGAGTGACTCATGTGTATGTGTCTCCTCTGTGTGTGTGTGTGTGTGTGTGTGTATACGTATGTACGTGGGTGTGTGTATGTATGTATGTGTGTGTCTCCTGTGTGTGTGTGTGTGGCTCCTATGTGTGTGTGTGTGTGGCTCCTGTGTGCATGTGTGTCTCCTATGGGTGTATGTTTGTGTGGCCTGTGTATGTGTGTCTGTCTCCTGTGGGTGTGTCTCGTGTATGTGTGTGTGTCTCCTGTGTACGTATGTGTGTCTCCTGTGTATGTATGTGTCCTGTGTGTTTGTATGTGTCTCCTGTGTGTCTGTATGTGTGTGTGTCTCATGTGTGTCCGTGTATGTGTGTCTCGTGTGTGTGTTTGTCTCCTGTGTGTGTGGCTCCTGTGTGTGTCCGTGTCTCGTGTGTGTGTGTCTCTTGTATTTGTGTGTGTGTCTCTCTAAGTGTGTATGTGTCTCCTGTGTGTGTCTGTTTGTGTCCTGTGTGTCTCTTGTGTGTATGCGTGTGTGCCTCCTGTGTGTGTGTGTATGTGGGTGACTCCTTTTGTGTGTATGTGTCTCCTATGTGTGTGTCTCCTGCATGTATGTGTGTGTCTCCTGTGTGTGTGTCCGTGTCTTGTTTGTGTGTGTCTCCTGTGTGTCTCCTGTGTGTCTCCTGTGTGTCTCCTGTGTGGCTCCTGTGTGGCTCCTGTGTGGCTCCTGTGTGTCTATTGTGTGTGTCTCTTGTATGTATGTGTGTGTGTGTGTCTCGCGTGTGTGTGGCTCCTGTGCGTGTGTCTGTCCTGTGTATGTTTGTGTGTCGTCTGTGGTGTGTCACCTGTGTGTGTGTATTTGTATGTGCGTGTATGTATGTGTCCTGTGTGTGTATCTGTGTGAATACTGTGTGTGTGTCCTGTGTATGTGCATGTGTCCTGTGTGTGTGTCTCCTGTGTGTGTGTCTGTGTGTCTCCTGCATGTATGTGTGTCTCCGCGTGTGTGTCTCTCCTGCACGTGTATGTGTGTCTCCTGTGTGTGTGTGTGTATATACGTGACTCCTGTGTGTGTGTGTGTCTCCTGTGTGTGTGCGTCCCCTGTGTGTGTGCGTCCCCTGTGTGTGTGTTCCCATGTGTCTCCTGTGCATGTGTGTCTGTCTCCTGTGGGTGTGTCTCATGTGTATGTGTGTGACTCGTGTATGTGTGTGTCTCCTATGTGTGTGTGTCTCCTGTGTATGTGTGTGTCTCCTGTGTATGTATGTGTGTTTGTGTGTCGCGTGTGTGCGTCTCCTGTGTATGTATGTGTGTGTGTCTCCTGTGTATGTTTGTGTGTCGCCTGTGTGTGTGTGTGTCCCCTGTGTGCATGTGTGTCTCCAGTGTGTGTGTCTCGTGTGTGTAGCTCCTGTCTGTGTGTCTGTGTGTGTGTGTCTCGTGTGTGTGTCTCCTGTATGTATGTGTGTCTCCTGTGTGTGAGTGTGTCCTGTGTGTCTCTTGTATGTTTGCGTGTGTGCCTCGTGTATGTGTGTCTCCTTTTGTGTGTGTGTGTCTCCTGTGTGTGTGTCTCCTGTGTGTGTGTGTCTCCTGTGTGTGTGTGTGTGTGTGTGTGTGTCTCCGCGTGTGTGTGTATGTGTGTCTCCGCGTGTGTGTGTCTCTGCGTGTGTGTCTCTCCTGTGCGTGTATGTGTGTCTCCTGTATGTGTGTATACGTGTCTCCTGTGTATGTATGTGTATGTCTCCTGTGTGTGTGTCTCCTGTGTGTGTGTGTGTGTGTGTGTGTGTGTGTCCTGTGCGTGTGTGCGTCCCCTGTGCGTGTGTGCGTCCCCTGTGCGTGTGTGCGTCCCCTGTGTGTGTTTGCGTCCCCTGTGTGTGTGTGCGTCCCCTGTGTGTGTGTGCGTCCCCTGTGTGTGTGTGCGTCCCCTGTGTGTGTGTGCGTCCCCTGTGTGTGTGTGCGTCCCCTGTGTGTGTGTGCGTCCCCTGTGTGTGTGTGCGTCCCCTGTGTGTGTGTGTGCGTCCCCTGTGTGTGTGTGTGCGTCCCCTGTGTGTGTGTGCGTCCCCTGTGTGTGTGCGCGTCTCCTGTGTGTGTGCCCATGTGTCTCCTGTGTGTCTCCTGTGCATGTGTGTCTGTCTCCTGTGGGTGTGTCTCATGTGTATGTGTGTGTGACTCGTGTATGTGTGTGTGTCTCCTATGTGTGTTTGTCTCCTGTGTATGTATGTGTGTGTCTCCTGTGTGTGTGTCTCCTGTGTGTGTGCCTCCTGTGTGTGTGCCTCCTGTGTGTGTGCGTCTCCTGTGTGTGTGTTCCCGTGTGTCTCCTGTGCATGTGTGTCTGTCTCCTGTGGGTGTGTCTCATGTGTGTGACTCGTGTATGTGTGTGTCTCCGGTGTATGTATGTGTGTGTGTCTCCTGTGTATGTATGTGTGTCCTGTGTGTTTGTATGTGTCTCCTGTGTGTGTGTCGCCTGTGTGTGTGTGTGTGTGTCCTGTGTGTGTGTGTCTCCTGTGTGTGTCTCCTGTGTGTGTGTGTGTCTCGTGTGTGTGCCCGTGACCTGTGTTTGTGTCTCATGTGTGTGTGCCTCCTGTATGTCTGTGTGTGTGTCTCCTGTATGTCTGTGTGTGTGTCTCCTGTATGTGTGGATGTGTGTCTACTGTGTGTGAGTGTGTCCTGTGTGTCTCTTGTGTGTTTGCGTGTGTGCCTCGTGTGTGTGTGTGTGTGTCTCCTTTTGTGTGTGTGTCTCCTATGTGTGTGTCTCCTGTATGTGTGTATATGTCTCCTGTGCACGTGTGTGTGTCTCCTGTGTGTGTGCGTCTCCTGTGTATGTATGTCTCCGGTGTATGTATGTGTGTTTGTCTCCTGTGTATGTATATGTGTGTCTCTATGTGTGTGTGTGTCTCCTGTGTATGTATGTGTGTCTCCTGTGTATGTATGTGTCCTGTGTGTTTGTATGTGTCCCCTGTGTGTATGTGTGTCCCCTGTGTGTATGTGTGTCCCCTGTGTGTGTGTGTGTGTGTGTCCCCTGTGTGTGTGTGTGTGTGTGTGTCCCCTGTGTGTGTGTGTGTGTGTCCCCTGTGTGTGTGTGTGTGTGTCCCCTGTGTGTGTGTGTGCGCGTCCCCTGTGTGTGTGCGTCCCCTGTGTGTGTGCGTCCCCTGTGTGTGTGTTCCCATGTGTCTCCTGTGCATGTGTGTCTGTCTCCTGTGGGTGTGTCTCATGTGTATGTGTGTGACTCGTGTATGTGTGTGTCTCCTATGTGTGTGTGTCTCCTGTGTATGTGTGTGTCTCCTGTGTATGTGTGTGTCTCCTGTGTATGTATGTGTGTTTGTGTGTCGCGTGTGTGCGTCTCCTGTGTATGTATGTGTGTGTGTCTCCTGTGTATGTTTGTGTGTCGCCTGTGTGTGTGTGTGTCCCCTGTGTGCATGTGTGTCTCCAGTGTGTGTGTCTCGTGTGTGTAGCTCCTGTCTGTGTGTCTGTGTGTGTGTGTGTCTCGTGTGTGTGTCTCCTGTATGTATGTGTGTCTCCTGTGTGTGAGTGTGTCCTGTGTGTCTCTTGTATGTTTGCGTGTGTGCCTCGTGTATGTGTGTCTCCTTTTGTGTGTGTGTGTCTCCTATGTGTGTGTCTCCTGTATATGTGTGTATGTCTCCTGTGCATGTGTGTGTGTGTGTGTCTCCTGTGTATGTATGTGTGTCGCGTGTGTCGCCTGTGTGTGTGTGGCTCCTGTGTGTGTGCCCGTGACCTGTGTTTGTGTCTCCTGTGTGTCTGTGTGTGTGTGTGTGTCTCTTGTGTGTGTGCCTCCTGTATGTGTGTGTGTGTCTCCTGTATGTCTGTGTGTGTGTCTCCTGTATGTGTGGATGTGTGTCTCCTGTGTGTGAGTGTGTCCTGTGTGTCTCTTGTGTGTTTGCGTGTGTGCCTCGTGTGTGTGTGTGTGTGTGCCTCCTGTATGTGTGTGTATGTCTCCTGTGCATGTGTGTGTGTCTCCTGTGTGTGTGCGCGTGTCTCCTGTGTATGTCTCTTTGTGTGTGTGTGTGTGTGTGTGTGTGTGTGTGTATGTCTCTGTGTGGGTGTCTCTGTGTGGGTGTGTGTCTCCTGTATGTGTGTGTGTGCCTCCTGTATGTGTGTGTGCCTCCTGTATGTGTGTGTGTCTCCTGTGTGTGTGTGTGTGTCTCCTGTGTGTGTGTGTGTCTCTCTTTTGTATGTGTCTCTCTTTTTTATGTGTGTCTCTTGTGTGTGTGTGTCTCCTGTTTGTGTGTGTGTGTATCTCCTGTATGTGTGTGTGTCTCGCGTGTGTGTGTGGCTCCTGTGTGTGTGTGTATCTCCTGTATGTGTGTGTGTCTCGCGTGTGTGTGGCTCCTGTGCGTGTGTGTTTGTGTGTGTCTGGTGTCACCTATGTGTGTGTGTCCTGTGTGTGTATTTGTGTGTGCGTGTATGTATGTGTGTTCTATGTGTGTGTGTGTCTCTGTGTGTGTGGCTCCTGTGTGTGTGTGCATGTGTGTCTCCTATGGGTGTATGTTTGTGTGGCCTGTGTATGTGTGTCCCGTGTGTGTGTCTGTGTGTGTGACCTGTATGTCTGTCTCCTGTGTGTGTCCCCATGTGTGTCTCCTGTGCGTGTGTGTGTGTCCTGCGTGTGTGTGTCTCCGGTGTATGTATGTGTGTCTCCTGTGTATGTATGTGTCCTGTGTGTTTGTATGTGTCTCCTGTGTGTCTGTATGTGTGTGTGTCTCCTGTGTGTGTGTGTGTCTCCTGTGTGTGTGTGTGTCTCCTGTGTGTGTGTGTGTGTCTCCTGTATGTGTGTGTGTCTCGCGCGTGTGTGTGGCTCCTGTGCGTGTGTTTGTGTCTGTGTGTGTCCTGTGTATGTGTATTTGTGTGTCGTGTGTGTGTCTGTGGTGTGTCACCTATGTGTGTGTTCTGTGTGTGTGTATGTATGTGTGTCCTGTGTGTGTGTGTGTCCTGTGTATGTGTGTGGGTGTTTGTCTCCTGTGGGTGTTTGTCTCCTGTGTGTGTGTGTCTCCTGTGTGTGTGTGTCTCCTGTGTGTATGTGCGTGTGTCTCCTATGTGTGTGTGTATGTGTGTCTCCGCGTGTGTGTCTCTCCTGTGCGTGTGTGTCTCCTGTGTGTGTGTGTCTCAGTGTGTCGCGTGTGTGTGTCCCCCCTGTGTGTGTGTGTCTCCTGTGTGTGTGCGCTTCTCCTGTGTGTGTTCCCATGTGTCTCCTGTGCATGTGTGTCTGTCTCCTGTGGGTGTGTCTCATGTGTATGTGTGTGTGACTCGTGTATGTGTGTGTGTCTCCTATGTGTGTGTCTCCTGTGTATGTATGTGTGTGTGTCTGTATGTGTGTGTTTGTGTGTGTCGCGTGTGTGTCTCCTGTGTATGTATGTGTGTGTCTCCGGTGTATGTATGTGTGTCCTGTGTGTTTGTATGTGTCTCCTGTGTGTGTCCCCCGTGTGTGTCTCCTGTGTGTGTCCCCTGTGTGCGTGTGTGTGTCTCCTGTGTGTATGTGTATCTCCTGTGTGTGTATGTGTGTCTCCTGTGTGTGTGTGTGTGTCTCCTGTGTGTGCCTCCAGTGTGTGTGTGTCTAGTTTGTGTGGCTCCTGTGTGTGTGCCCGTGACCTGTGTTTGTGTCTCCTGTGTGTCTGTGTGTGTGTGTGTGTGTCTCCTGCGCGTGTGTGTCTCTCCTGCGCGTGTATGTGTGTCTCCTGTGTGTGTCTGCTGTATGTGTGTGTATGCGTGTCCTGTGTGTGTGTGTGTATGTGTGTCTCCTGTGTATGTGTGTCTCTCATGTGTCTCCGTGAGTGTGTGTCTCCTGTGCATGTGTGTGTGTCTCCTGTGCATGTGTGTGTGTCTCCTGTGCATGTGTGTGTGTGTCTCCTGTGTGTGTGCATGTCTCCTGTGTGTGTGTCTCTTTGTGTGTGTGTGTCTCTTTGTGTGTGTGTGTGTGTCTCTTTGTGTGTGTGTGTGTCTCCTGTATGTGTGTGTGTGGCTCCTGTGCGTGTGTTTGTCTCCTGTGTGTGTCTGTCTCTCTGTGTGTGTGTATATGTGTGTGTGTCCTGTGTGTATTTGTGTGTGCGTGTATGTATGTGTCCTGTGTATGTGCATGTGTCCTGTGTGTGTGTGCATCTGTGTGGGTGGGTGTGTCGTGTGTCGTCTGTGTCCTGTGTGTGTGCGTGTCTCCTGTGTGCGTGTGTGCCTCCTATGTGTGCGTCTCCTATGTGTGTATGTGTGTCTCCTGCATGTATGTGTGTGTCTCCTGCGCGCGTGTGTCTCCTGCGCGTGTGTGTCTCTCCTGCGCGTGTATGTGTGTCTCCTGTGTCTGCTGTATGTGTGTGTATGCGTGTCCTGTGTGTGTGTGTGTGTGTCTCCTGTGTATGTGTCTCTCATGTGTCTCCTGTGTGTGTATGTGTGTGTCTCCTGTGTATGTGTGTGACTCCTGTGTGTGTGTGTGTATATGTGTGCGCATGTGTCCCGTGTGTGTCTCCTGGGTGTGTTCCCATGTGTCTCCTGTGCAGGTGTGTGTCTCCTGTGGGTGTGTCTCATGTGTGTGTGTGACTTGTGTATGTGTGTGTGTCACCTGTGTGTGTCTCCTGCGTGTGTGTCTCCTGCGTGTGTATGTGTCTCCTGTGTGTGTATGTATGTGTGTCTCCTGTGTGTGTATGTATGTGTCTCCTGTGTGTATGTATGTGTGTCTCCTGTGTGTGTATGTATGCGTCTCCTGTGTGTGTGTGTGTATGTATGTGTGTCTCCTGTGTGTGTGTATGTCTCCTGTGTGTGTGCATGTGTGTCTCCTATGTGTGTATGTTTGTGTGGCCTGTGTATGTGTGTCCCGTATGTGTGTCTCCTGTGGGTGTGTCTCATGTGTATGTGCGTCTCGTGTATGTGTGTCTCCTGTGTATGTATGTGTCCCGTGTGTTTGCATGTGTCTCCTGGATGTGTCTGTGTGTGTCTCCTGTGTGTGTGTGTGTGTCTCCTGTGCGTGTGTAGCTCCTGTATGTGTGTGTCTCCTGTATGTATGTGTGTCTCCTGTGTGTCTCTGTGTGTGTGTCTCTTTTGTATGTGTGTCTCCTGTATGTGTGTGTGTGTCTCCTGTATGTGTGTGTGTGTCTCCTGTATGTGTGTGTGTCTCCTGTATGTGTGTGTGTCTCGCGTGTGTGTGGCTCCTGTGCGTGTGTGTTTGTGTATCGTGTGTGTCTGTGGTGTCACCTATGTGTGTGTCCTGTGTGTGTATTTGTGTGTGCGTGTATGTATGTGTCCTGTGTGTGTGTGCATGTGTGGGTGTCTCCTGTGTGTGTGTGTGTGTGTGTGGCTCCTGTGTGTGTGTGTGTGCACGTGTGGCTCCTATGGGTGTATGTTTGTGTGGCCTGTGTACGTGTCTGTGTGTGTGACCTGTATGTCTGTCTCCTGTGTGTGTGTCTCCTGTGTGTGTTCCCATGTGTGTCTCCTGTGCGTGTGTGTCTCATGTGTATGTGTGTGTGTGTGTGTGTGTGTGTGTGCGCCTCCGGTGTATGTATGTGTGTCTCCTGTGTGTCTGTATGTGTGTCTCCTGTGTGTGTGTATGTGTGTGTGTCTCCTGTATGTGTGTGTGTGTCTCCTGTGTGTGTGTGTGTCTCCTGTGTGTGTGTGTGTATGTGTGTGAATACTGTGTATGTGTGTCCTGTGTATGTGTGTGTCTCCTGTGTGTACGTGTGTGTGTCTCCTGTGTGTATGTGCGTGTGTCTCCTATGTGTGTGTATGTGTGTCTACGCGTGTGTCTCCTGCGCGTGTATGTGTCTCCTGTATGTGTGCATACATGTCTCCTGTGTGTGTCTCCTGTGTGTGTGTCTCTCTCCTGTGTACGTGTGTCTCTCCTGTGTGTGTGTATGTGTGTCTCCTGTGTGTGTGTCTCCTGTGTGTGTGTGTCTCCTGTGTGTCTCCTGTGTATGTATGTGTGTCTCCTGTGTATGTATGTGTGTGTCTCCTGTGTATGTATGTGTGTGTCTCCTGTGTATGTATGTGTGTGTCTCCTGTGTATGTATGTGTGTGTCTCCTGTGTATGTATGTGTGTGTCTCCTGTGTATGTATGTGTGTGTCTCCTGTGTATGTATGTGTGTGTCTCCTGTGTATGTATGTGTGTGTCTCCTGTGTATGTATGTGAGTGTCTCCTGTGGGTGTCTGTCTCCTGTGGGTGTCTGTCTCCTGTGGGTGTGTCTCATGTGTATGTGAGTGACTCATGTGTGTGTGTCTCCTGTGTGTGTGTATACGTATGTACGTGGGTGTGTGTATGTACATGTGTGCGTGTGTGTATGTATGTGTGTGTCTCCTGTGTGTGTGTGTGTTTCATGTGTGTGTGGCTCCTATCTGTGTGTGTGTGTGTGTCTCCTGTGTGTGTGTGTGTGTGTCTCTTTTGTATGTGTGTCTCTTGTATGTGTGTGTGTGTCTCCTGTTTGTGTGTATGTGTATCTCCAGTATGTGTGTGTCTCCTGTATGTGTGTGTGTGGCTCCTGTGCGTGTGTGTTTGTGTGTGTGTCTGTGGTGTCACCTATGTGTGTGTGTCCTGTGTGTGTATTTGTGTGTGCGTGTATGTGTGTGTCCTGTGTGTGTGTGCATGTGTGTGTGTCTCCTCTGTGTGTGTGTGTGTGTGTGTTTGTGTGGCTCCTGTGTGTGTGTGCATGTATGTCTCCTATGGGTGTATGTTTGTGTGGCCTGTGTATGTGTGTCCCATGTGTGTGTCTGTGTGTGTGACCTGTATGTCTGTCTCCTGTGTGTGTCCCCATGTGTGTCTCCTGTGCGTGTGTGTCTGTCTCCTGTGGGTGTGTCTCATGTGTATGTGTGTCCTGCGTGTGTGTGTCTCCGGTGTATGTATGTGTCTCCTGTGTATGTATGTGTCCTGTGTGTTTGTATGTGTCTCCTGTGTTTCTGTATGTCTCCTGTATGTGTGTGTGTCTCGCGTGTGTGGCTCCTGTGCGTGTTTGTGTCTGTGTATGTGTGTGTGTATATGTGTGTGTCTTGTGTATGTGTATTTGTGTGTCGTGTGTGTGTCTATGGTGTGTCACCTATGTATGTGTGTCCTGTGTGTGTATGTGTGTGAATACTGTGTGTGTGTGTGTGAATAGTGTGTGTGTCTCCTGTGTGTGTGTCTCCTGTGTGTACGTGTGTCACCTATGTGTGTGTAAGTGTGTCTCCGCGTGTGTGTGTGTCTCCGCGTGTGTGTGTCTCCTGTATGTGTGTATACGTGTCTCCTGTGTGTGTATGTCTCCTGTGTGTGTGTCTCCTGTGTGTGTCGCATGTGTGTGTGTGTGTCTCCTGTGTATGTGTGTCTCCTGTATGTGTGTCTCTCCTGTGTGTGTGTGTGTGTGTATGTGTATCTCTCCTGTGTACGTGTGTCTCTCCTGTGTGTGTGTATGTGTATCTCTCCTGTGTACGTGTGTCTCTCCTGTGTGTGTGTGTATGTGTGTCTCCTGTGTGTGTGTGTGTCTCCTGTGTATGTGTCTCCTGTATGTGTCTCTCCTGTGTGTGTGTATGTGTATCTCTCGTGTGTACGTGTGTCTCTCCTGTGTGTGTATGTGTATCTCTCCTGTGTACGTGTCTCTCGTGTGTGTGTGTGTGTCTCCTGTGTGTGTGTGTCTCATGTGTGTCTCCTGTGTGTGTCTCATGTGTGTCTCCTGTGTGTGTGTCTCATGTGTGTCTCCTGTGTATGTATGTGTGTGTCTCCTGTGTATGTATGTGTGTCTCCTGTGTATGTATGTGAGTGCCTCCTGTGTGTCTGTCTCCTGTGTGTCTGTCTCCTGTGTGTGTCTGTCTCCTGTGTGTGTCTCATGTGTATATGAGTGACTCATGTGTATGTGTCTCCTCTGTGTGTGTGTGTGTGTGTGTGTGTGTATACGTATGTACGTGGGTGTGTGTATGTATGTATGTGTGTGTCTCCTGTGTGTGTGTGTGTGGCTCCTATGTGTGTGTGTGTGTGGCTCCTGTGTGCATGTGTGTCTCCTATGGGTGTATGTTTGTGTGGCCTGTGTATGTGTGTCTGTCTCCTGTGGGTGTGTCTCGTGTATGTGTGTGTGTCTCCTGTGTACGTATGTGTGTCTCCTGTGTATGTATGTGTCCTGTGTGTTTGTATGTGTCTCCTGTGTGTCTGTATGTGTGTGTGTCTCATGTGTGTCCGTGTATGTGTGTCTCGTGTGTGTGTTTGTCTCCTGTGTGTGTGGCTCCTGTGTGTGTCCGTGTCTCGTGTGTGTGTGTCTCTTGTATTTGTGTGTGTGTCTCTCTAAGTGTGTATGTGTCTCCTGTGTGTGTCTGTTTGTGTCCTGTGTGTCTCTTGTGTGTATGCGTGTGTGCCTCCTGTGTGTGTGTGTATGTGGGTGTCTCCTTTTGTGTGTATGTGTCTCCTATGTGTGTGTCTCCTGCATGTATGTGTGTCTCCTGTGTGTGTGTCCGTGTCTTGTTTGTGTGTGTCTCCTGTGTGTCTCCTGTGTGTCTCCTGTGTGTCTCCTGTGTGGCTCCTGTGTGGCTCCTGTGTGGCTCCTGTGTGTCTATTGTGTGTGTCTCTTGTATGTATGTGTGTGTGTGTGTCTCGCGTGTGTGTGGCTCCTGTGCGTGTGTCTGTCCTGTGTATGTTTGTGTGTCGTCTGTGGTGTGTCACCTGTGTGTGTGTATTTGTATGTGCGTGTATGTATGTGTCCTGTGTGTGTATCTGTGTGAATACTGTGTGTGTGTCCTGTGTATGTGCATGTGTCCTGTGTGTGTGTCTCCTGTGTGTGTGTCTGTGTGTCTCCTGCATGTATGTGTGTCTCCGCGTGTGTGTGTCTCTCCTGCACGTGTATGTGTGTCTCCTGTGTGTGTGTGTGTATATACGTGACTCCTGTGTGTGTGTGTGTCTCCTGTGTGTGTGTGTCTGTCTCCTGTGGGTGTGTCTCATGTGTATGTGAGTGACTCGTGCATGTGTGTGTATGTCTCCTCTGTGTGTGTGTGTGTGTGTGTGTGTGTGGCTGTGTATCTCCTGCGTGGCTGTGTCTCCTGTATGTATGTGGGTGGGTGCCGTATGTGGGAGTGTTTTGTGTGTGTGTGTGTCTTGTGTGTGTGTGTGTCTCCTGTGTGTTTGTATGTGTCTCCTGTGTGTGTGTCTGTATGTGTGTGTTTGTGTCCTGTGTGTTTGTATGTGTCTCCTGTGTGTGTGTGTGTGTGTCCCCTGTGTGTGACTCCTGTGCCCGTGTCCTGTGTGTGTGTCTCGTGTGTGTGTGTGTCTCCTATATGTGTAAAGGTGTGTCTCCTGTGTGTGTCTCTTGTGTGTGAGTGACTGTGTGTCCTGTGTGTCTCTTGTGTGTATGCGTGTGCCTGCTGTGTGTGTGTGTCTCCTATGTGTGTGTCTCCAGCGCGTGTGTCTCCTGCGCGCGTGTGTGTGTGTTACTCCTGTGTGTGTGTGTGTCTCCTGTGTGTGTGTGTCTCCTGTGTGTGTGTGTCTCGTGTGTGTGTCTCTTTGTGTGTGTGTGTGTCTCCTGTGTGTGTGTGTGTCTGTGGTGTGTCACCTATGTGTGTGTCATGTGTGTGTATTTGTGTGTATGTATGTGTGGATACTGTATGTGTGTCCTGTGTGTGTGTGCATGTGTGTGGATGGGTGTCTCCTGTGTGTGTATGTCTCCTGTGTGTGTCTCCTGTATGTGTGTATGTGTCTCCTGCATGTATGTGTGTGTGTCTCCTGCATGTATGTGTGTGTCTCCTGCGCGTGTGTGCGTCTGTCCTGCGCGTGTATGTGTGTGTCTCCTATATGTGTGTGTATACGTGACTCCTGTGTGTGTGTGTATCTCCTGTGTGTGTGCCTCTCCTGTGTGTGTGTGTGTGTGTGTATGTCTCCTGTGTGTGTGCGTCTCGTATGTGTGTCTCCTGCATGTATGTGTGTCTCCTGCGCGTGTGTGTTTCTCCTGCGCGCGTGTGTTTCCTGTGTGTCTCCTGTATGTGTGTGTATACGTGACTCCTGTGTGTATGTGTGTCTCCTGTGTGTGTGTCTGTGTGTCTCCTGCATGTATGTGTGTCTCCTGCGCGTGTGTGTGTCTCCTGCGCGTGTGTGTGTCTCTCCTGCACGTGTATGTGTGTGTCTCCTGTGTGTGTGTCTCCTGTATGTGTGTGTATACGTGACTCTGTATGTGTGTGTCTGTCTCCTGTGGGTGTGCCTCATGTGTATGTGAGTGACTCGTGTATGTGTGTGTATGTCTCCTCTGTGTGGGTGTGTGTGTGTGTGTGTGTGTGTGTGGCTGTGTATCTCCTGCGTGGCTGTGTCTCCTGTGTGTGTGTCTCCTGTATGTATGTGGGTGGGTGCCGTATGTGGGTGTGTTTTGTGTGTGTGTGTGTCTTGTGTGTGTGTCTCCTGTGGGTGTGTTTGTGTCCTGTGTGTTTGTATGTGTCTCCTGTGTGTGTGTGTGTGTGTGTGTGTGACTCCTGTGTCCGTGTCCTGTGTGTGTGTGTCTCCTATATGTGTAAAGGTGTGTCTCCTGGGTGTGTGTCTCTTGTGTGTGAGTGACTGTGTCCTGTGTGTCTCTTGTGTGTATGCGTGTGTGTCTCCTTTTGTGTGTCTCCTATGTGTGTGTCTCCTGCATGTATGTGTGTCTCCTGCACGCGCGTGTGTGTGTTACTCCTGTGTGTGTGTGTGTGTGTGTCTCCTGTGTTTGTGTGTCTCCTGTGTTTGTGTGTGTCTCGTTTGTGTGTCTTTGTGTGTGTGTGTGTCTCCTGTATGTGTGTGTCGCGTGTGTGTGTATATATGTGTGTGTCCTGTGTATGTGTATGTTTGTGTGTGTGTGTGTCTGTGGTGTGTCACCTATGTGTGTATTTGTGTGTGTATGTATGTGTGGATACTGTATGTGTCCTGTGTATGTGCATGTGTCCTGTGTGTGTGTGCATGGGTGTCTCCTGTGTGTGTGCGCGTGTGCCTGCCTGCCTCCGGTGTGTATGTGCGTGTGTCTCCTATGTGTGTGTATGTGTGTCTCCTGCATGAATGTGTGTGTCTTTCCTGCGCGTGTATGTGTGTGTCTCCTGTATGTGTGTATACGTGACTCCTGTGTGTGTATGTGTGTCTCATGTGTGTATCTCCTGTGTGTGCCTCTCCTGTGTGTGTGTGTGTGTGTCTCCTGTGTGTGTGTGTGTCTCCTGTGTGTGTGTATGTCTCCTATGTGTGTGTATGTGTGTCTCCTGCATGTATGTGTGTGTGTCTCCTGCGCGTGTGTGTTTCTCCTGCACGTGTATGTGTGTGTTTCCTGTGTGTGTCTCCTGTATGTGTGTGTATACGTGACTCCTGTGTGTGTGTGTCTCCTGTATGTGTGTATATGTGACTCCTGTGTGTGTGTGTCTCTCCTGTGTATGTGTGCCTCCTGTGTGTGTGTGTGTATGTGTCTCTCCTGTGTGTGTATGTGTGTCTCCTGTGTGTGTGTCTCCTGTGTGTATGTTTGTGTGTCCCGTGTGTGTGTTTCCTGTGTGTGCCTTGTGTGTCTCCTGTATGTGTGTATATGTGACTCCTGTGTGTATGTGTATCTCCTGTGTGTGTCTCTCCTGTGTATGTGTGCCTCCTGTGTGTGTGTGTGTATGTGTCTCTCCTGTGTGTGTATGTGTGTCTCCTGAGTATGTATGTGTGTGTCTCCTGTGTGTGTGTCTCCTGTGTGTATGTTTGTGTGTCCCGTGTGTGTGTTTCCTGTGTGTGCCTTGTGTGTCTCCTGTGTGTGTGAGTGACTCGTGTATGTGTGTGTCTCTGTGTGTGTGTGTGTGTGTGTGTGTCTCCTGCGTGACTGTCTCTCCTGTGTGGGTGTCTCCTGTGTGTGTGTGTGTCTCCTGTATGTATGTGGGTGGGTGCCGTATGTGGGTGTGTTTTGTGTGTGTGTGTCTCCTGTGTGTTTGTGTCCTGTATGTTTGTATGTGTCTCTGTGTGTGTCTCCTGTGTTTGTATGTGGCTCCTGTGTCCGTGTCTTGTGTTTGTGTCTCCTGTGTGTGTGTGTGTGTGTGTGTGTCTCCTGTGTGTGTGTGTCTGTATGTGTGTGTGTCCCCTGTGTGTGTGGCTCCTGTGTCCGTGTCCTGTGTTTGTGTCTCCTGTTTGTGTGTGTGTCTCGTGTGTGTGTGTGTGTCTCCTATATGTGTATATGCGTGTCTCCTGTGTGAGTGTCTGTTTGTGTGTCCTGTGTGTCTCTTGTGTGTATGCGTCCTGTGTGTGTGTCTCTTTGTGTGTGTATGTCTCCTGTATGTTTGTGTGTCTCGCGTGTGTGTGGCTCCTGTGCGTGTTTGTGTCTCCTGTGAGTGTGTGTCTGTGTGTGTATATATGTGTGTCCTGTGTATGTGTATGTTTGTGTGTCATGTGTGTGTCTGTGGTGTCACCTAAGTGTGTGTCCTGTGTGTGTATTTGTGTGCATGTATGTATGTGTGTCCTGTGTGTGTGTGTCTCCTGTGTGTGTCTCCTGTATGTGTGTGTATACGTGTCTCCTGTGTGTGTGTGTCTCCTGTGGGTGTGTCTCATGTGTATGTGAGTGACTCGTGTATGTGTGTGTATGTCTCCTCTGTGTGTGTGGCTGTGTATCTCCTGCGTGGCTGTGTCTCCTGTGTGTGTGTCTCCTGTATGTATGTGGGTGGGTGCCGTATGTGGGTGTGTTTTGTGTGTGTGTGTCTTGTGTCTTGTGTGTGTCCTGTGTGTTTGTATGTGTCTCCTGTGTGTGTGTCTCCTGTGTGTGTGTTTGTGTCCTGTGTGTTTGTATGTGTCTCCTGTGTGTGTGTCTGTGTGTCTGTGTGTGTGTGTGTGTGTGTGTGTGTGTGTATGTGTGTGTGTCCCCTGTGTGTGACTCCTGTGTTTGTGTGTGTGTGTCTCCTATATGTGTAAAGGTGTGTCTCCTGTGTGTGTCTCTTGTGTGTGAGTGACTGTTTGTGAGTCCTGTGTGTCTCTTGTGTGTATGAGTGTGCCCCCTGTGTGTGTGTGTGTATGTGTGTCTCCTTTTGTGTATATGTCTCCTGCATGTATGTGTGTGTCTCCAGCGCGTGTGTCTCCGCGCGTGTGTGTGTTACTCCTGTGTGTGTGTTACTCCTGTGTGTGTCTCCTGTGTGTGTATGTGTGTGTGTCCCCTGTGTGTGACTCCTGTGTTTGTGTGTGTGTGTCTCCTATATGTGTAAAGGTGTGTCTCCTGTGTGTGTCTCTTGTGTGTGAGTGACTGTTTGTGTGTCCTGTGTGTCTCTTGTGTGTATGCGTGTGCCCCCTGTGTGTGTGTATGTGTGTGTCTCCTTTTGTGTGTATGTGTCTCCTGCATGTATGTGTGTGTCTCCTGCGCGCGCGTGTGTGTGTGTGTTACTCCTGTGTGTGTGTGTGTGTGTGTGTGTCTCTCCTGTGTTTGGTGTGTCTCGTGTGTGTGTCTCCTGTATGTGTGTGTGTCGCGTGTGTGTGTCTCCTGTATGTGCGTGTGTCGCGTGTGTGTGGCTCCTGTGTGTGTATATATGTGTGTCCTGTGTATGTGTATGTTTGTGTGTCGTGTGTGTGTGTGTCTGTGGTGTATCACCTATGTGTGTCATGTGTGTGTATTTGTGGGTGTATGTATGTGTGGATACTGTGTATGTGTGTCCTGTGTATGTGCATGTGTCCTGTGTGTGTGCATGTGTGTGTGTGTGTGTCTCCTGTGTGTGCCTCCTGTGTGTATGTGCATGTGTCTCCTGTGTGTCTCCTATGTGTGTGTATGTGTGTCTCCTGCAAGTATGTGTGTGTGTCTCCTGCGCGTGTGTGTGTTTCTCCTGCACGTGTATGTGTGTTTTATGTGTGTGTATACGTGACTCCTGTGTGTGTAAGTGTGTCTCCTGTATGTGTGTATACGTGACTCCTGTGTGTATGTGTCTCTCCTGTGTGTGTGTGTGTGTGTCTCTCCTGTGTGTGTATGTGTGTCTCCTGAGTATGTATGTGTGTGTCTCCTGTGTGTGTGTCTGTCTCCTGTGGGTGTGTCTCATGTGTATGTGAGTGACTCGTGTATGTGTGTGTGTGTGTGTGTGTGTGTGTGTCTCCTGCGTGGCTGTGTCTCCTGTGTGGGTGTGTCTCCTGTGTGTGTGTCTCCTGTATGTATGTGGGTGGGTGCCGTATGTGTGTGTTTTGTGTGTGTGTGTGTCTCCTGTGTGTTTGTGTCCTGTGTGTTTGTATGTGTCTCCTGTGTGTGTCTGTATATATGTGTGTGTGTCTCCTGTGTGTTTGTATGTGTCTCCTGTGTGTGTCTGTATGTGTGTGTGTCCGTGTCCTGTGTTTGTGTCTGTGTGTATCTCCTATATGTGTATATGCGTGTCTCCTGTGTGAGTGTGTTTGTGTGTCTCTTGTGTGTATGCGTGTGTGCGTCCTGTGTGTGTGTATGTGTCTCCTGTGTGTGTGTCTCCTGTGTGCGTGTCTCCTGTGTGCCTCCTGTGTGTGTCTCCTGTATGTTTGTGTGTCTCGCGTGTGTGTGGTTCCTGTGCGTGTGTTTGTGTCTCCTGTGAGTGTGTGTCCGTGTCCGTGTGTATATATGTGTGTGTGTCCTGTGCATGTGTGTGTGTCTGTGGTGTCACCTATGTGTGTGTCCTGTGTGTGAATACTGTGTTTGTGTGTGTCCTGTGTACGTGCCTGTCCTGTGTGTGTGCATGTGTGTGGATGGGTGTCTCCTGTGTGTGTCTCCTGTGTGTATGTCCGTGTGTCTCCTGTGTGCGTGTGCCTCATGGGTGTCTCCTATGTGTGTGTATGTGTGTCTCCTGCATGTATGTGTGTGTCTCTCCTGCGCATGTGTGTGTGTCTCCTGTATGTGTGTGTATACCTGTCTCCTGTGTGTGTATGTGTGTCTCCTGTGTGTGTGTGTCTCCTGTGTATGTGTATCTCCTGTATGTGTATCTCCTGTGTGTGTGTGTATGTGTCTCCTGTGTGTATGTTTGTGTGTCTGTCTCCTGTGTGTGTGTCTGTCTCCTGTGGGTGTGTCTCATGTGTATGTGAGTGACTCGTGTATGTGTGTGTCTCCTCTGTGTGTGTGTGTGTGTGTGTGTGTCTCCTGTGTGCGTGTCTCCTGTGTGCCTCCTGTGTGTGTGTCTCCTGTATGTTTGTGTGTCTCGCGTGTGTGTGGTTCCTGTGCGTGTGTTTGTGTCTCCTGTGAGTGTGTGTCTGTGTGTGTGTGTGTGTGTATATATGTGTGTGTGTCCTGTGCATGTGTGTGTGTCTGTGGTGTCACCTATGTGTGTGTCCTGTGTGTGAATACTGTGTTTGTGTGTGTCCTGTGTACGTGCCTGTCCTGTGTGTGTGCATGTGTGTGGATGGGTGTCCCCTGTGTGTGTCTCCTGTGTGTATGTCCGTGTGTCTCCTGTGTGCGTGTGCCTCCTGTGTGTCTCCTATGTGTGTGTATGTGTGTCTCCTGCATGTATGTGTGTGTCTCTCCTGCGCATGTGTGTGTGTCTCCTGTATGTGTGTGTATACCTGTCTCCTGTGTGTGTATGTGTGTCTCCTGTGTGTGTGTGTCTCCTGTGTATGTGTATCTCCTGTATGTGTATCTCCTGTGTGTGTATGT
The DNA here is from genome assembly GCF_047496885.1 of Scyliorhinus torazame. Classification (NCBI taxonomy): domain Eukaryota; kingdom Metazoa; phylum Chordata; class Chondrichthyes; order Carcharhiniformes; family Scyliorhinidae; genus Scyliorhinus; species Scyliorhinus torazame. The sequence continues at coordinate 191,313,191 of NC_092716.1, forward strand.
GTCTCCTGTGTGTATGTTTGTGTGTCTGTCTCCTGTGTGTGTGTCTGTCTCCTGTGGGTGTGTCTCGTGTATGTGAGTGACTCGTGTATGTGTGTGTCTCCTCTGTGTGTGTGTGTGTCTCCTGTGTGGGTGTGTCTCCTGTGTGTGTGTGTCTCCTGTATGTATGTGGGTAGGTGCCGTATGTGGGTGTGTTTGTGTGTGTCTCCTGTGTGTGTGTGTGTGTCTCCTGTGTGTATGTTTGTGTGTCCCATGTGTGTTTCCTGTGTGTGTGTCTCCTGTGGGTGTGTCTGTCTCCTGTGGGTGTGTCTCATGTGTATGTGAGTGACTCGTGTATGTGTGTGTGTCTCCTGCGTGGCTGTGTCTCCTGTGTGGGTGTGTCTCCTGTGTGTGTGTCTCCTGTATGTATGTGGGTGGGTGCCGTATGTGGGTTTGTTTTGTGTGTGTGTCATGTGTGTGTGTCTCCTGTGTGTGTGTGTTTGTGTGTCCTGTGTGTATGTTTGTGTCTCTTGTGTGTGTGTCCTGTGTGTGTGTGTGTGTGTGTGTGTGTCTCCTCTGTGTGTGTCTCCTGTGTGTGTGTGTGTGTGTGTCTCCTGTGTGTGTGTGTGTCCTGTGTATGTGTCCTGTGTGTGTGTGTCTCTCCTGTGTGTGTGTGTGTGTCTGTCTCCTGTGTGTGTCGGTGTGTGTATGTACGTGTGTGTGTGTATACGTGTGTATGTATGTGTGTCCTGTGTGTGTGTGTGTGTGCGTGGGTGACCTGTGTGTGTGATCTTCCATCAATTCACAGTGAGACCATATGAACAAGTGAACAAAGGCTTTATTACACAAAGAACTGTGCCAGTGACTTCTGTAAAATTGAGCACCACCCACTGGGCGCAGGACTATATACTGTCCCCGGGGTGGCGGAGCCCACCGGGGTTCCAGCTTAATCCTTAAAGGTTAATGCTTACACAGGCGCCACATCTCCTGGTGAATACATTTCACCACATTCACCCCCTGTTTTAAAAAAACAGTCCATGCTCCATGTTCGCAATGCGGGGGAGGGGGTACGCATCTAGTTGCGTGAACCGGTTAATGGTCTGGCTGTAGTCCACCACCATCCGGTTCTTTTCCCCAGTCCTGACAACCACCACTTGAGCTCTCCATGGGCTGTTGCTGGCCTCGATGACCCCCTCAAGAGTCGCTGGACCTCTGACTTGATGAAAGTCATATTATGTGCTCCTGAAGGCGACGGGCTTACAGTCGGGGGTGAGGTTCGCAAAGAGCAAGGGGGGGGGGGTGATCTTAAGGGTCGTGAGGCTACATACCGTGAGGGGGGTAAGGGTCCGCCGAACTTCAGGGTCTGGGTTGGGTGACTGCATCGGAAGTCCAGTCCAAGAAATAGAGGAGCACAGAGGTGAGGGAGGACATACAGCTTAAAAAGGGCATACTCAGCGCCCTGTATCGCGAGGTTCGTGACACAGTACCATTGGATCCGGATCGAATGGGATCCGGAGGCGAGGGAGATCGTTTGGGATGCGGGGTAGATGCGCAGGGAGCAGCACATTACCGTTTCGGGGTGTACGAAGCTCTCCGTGCTCCCGGAGTCGAAGAGACAGAGGGTCTCATGCCCGTTGACCCGGACGACCATCATGGAACTCCTCAGGTGCTTCGGCTGCGACTGGTCGAGGGTGACGGCGCTGAGCTGCGGGTAATCAGTGTAGTCGGATGAATCTAGGTCATAAAATAGCAGCCCCCACGAGTCGCACGTGTCTGATTGAGCAGAAGATGGCCGCCCCCACGGTTTGCACGTGGCTGATGACGTGTCTGAAGGGGGCATTTCCGGCAGGCACGCAGGCACATTACGGGGTCTGCGGGCCTGTGAGTCCATGGGTCAGGCCTGAGGAGCCTTCGGCTTCTGGGCTTTCGATCTGGCCAGACAGACTCTGGCGAAGTGACCCTGTTTGCCGCAGTCCCTGCATGTCGCGGAGTGGGCTAGGCAACGCTGCCGTGGGTGTTGGCCCAGGCCGCAGAAGTAGCACGACGGTCCCCCGGTCTGGGCGGGCAGTCGCGCAGCACAGGCCTGTGGCGTGGCCGGGTCTGGCGACATCCGCGTCGGCGGGGCCCACGTGGGGCTCACTGGGTCCGCGGGGAACACGCTGAGGCTCTGGTAGGCCACCTCTAACGAGGTGTCTTGTTTTACCGTGTCCTGCAGGTCATTGGTCCCGTTTTCCAGCAGTCATTGCATGACGTGATTAGAGCGGACCCCAGCCACATAGGTGTCCCGGATCTGCAGCTTCATGTGCTTCTCAGCCGTCACGTCTTAATAATGACAGTTTCTGGCGAGTAGGGTCAGGTTTTCCAGATATTCGTCCAGAGATTCTCCTGCGCGCTGCCGGCGGGTAGTGAGCAGATGCCGCGCAAACACCTCGTTTACAGGCTTGATGAAGCGCTTCTTCGGAATCGTGACCGCTGCCTCGTACGTGGCCGCCTTTTTGATAAAAACTGAAATTTGATGGCTCACCCGGGCGTGGAGGAGTTGCAGCTTGCGAGCTTCGGAGATAGGCGCTTCGGAGGAGCCGAGGTAGGCCTCGAAGCAGCGGAGCCAGTGAGAGAAGATCCCCATGGCTTCTGGGGCACGGGCGTCTAAGCCAAGTTTTTCTGGCTTGAGAGCGGCGTCCATAGTGACGTTGTTTGTGTAATAAATTGATATACCATCAATTCACAGCAAGACCATATGAACAAGTGAATGAAGGCTTTATTATACAAAGAACTAGCCTGCCAGTGACTTCTGTACAAATGAGCGCCACCACTGGGCGCAGGACTGTATACTGTACCGAGGGGGGGGGGGGGGGAGCCAGAGGCGGAGCCCACCGGGGTTCCAGCTCAATCCTTAAAGGTTACACAGGCACCACATCTCCTGGTGAATACATTTCACCACTGTGTATGTGAGTGTGGCCCGTGTATGTGTGTCCTGTGTGTGTGTGCGCCTCTCCTGTGTTTGTGTGTGTGTCTCCTGTGTGTATGTGTGTGTGTCCTGTGCGTGTGTGTCTCCTGTGTGTCTTGTCTGTGTATGTGTGTCTCCTGTGTGTGTGTGTGTCTCCTGTGTGTGTGTGTCTCCTCGCCTGTGGTCTCAAGTGTGTCTCCTCGAGTGTGTGCGTGTCTCCTCATGCGTGTATGTCTCTCAAGTGTGTGTGTGTGTCTCTCCTCGCGACTGCGTGTGTCACGGGCAGTGCTGTAGCACAAGTGGTTTGCACTGGCTTCACAGGGCCAGGATCGATTCCCCACTGGGTCACTGTGCGGAGTCAGCACGTTCTCCATGTGTCTGCGTGGGTTTCCTCTGGGTGTGTGTCTCTCTCCTCGTGCGTGTTTGTGTCTTGTGTCTGTGTTTGTGCGTCTTTGTGTTTGTCCAAGTCTGTGTATTTCTGCATCAGTCTGTGTTTGTGTCTCTCTGCGCGTCAGGGCACCTGTCCCTGTGTGTGATTCTGTTCACCCTCTCGCTCTGTCTCTTTTCTCTCTCTCTCTGCATCTGTCTCTATGCGCCTCCATGAGCGAGACGCTCTTCCTCCCTGAATGCCTATGTGTTTGCCTCTGTCTCTCCCTCTCCTTTAGTCTCTCTTCTACCCTTCTCGATCTCTTTTCCCGTCTCCTTCTCCCACGCTTCCACCCCCATCCTTTCTGTCTCACCATCTTCCCCCACCTCTCTGTCCCTCTGTGATGAATCTCAAAAAGCCAGACTGTCTGTGGCTGCAGTCGACATCTGGTTTTCTCTCTATTCACCTGTTACGTAAAATGCAAATACAGAAGTGCACTATTGCCCCCGGAGCCGTGCAAATTCATGCTAATGACCATTTGTCAAACAGCGCTGGCAATCTCGTTCTGTGGTGATCCATTGTTATTTAAGCAACAGGCAGCACAGGTTCTGACAACATATGGTTAGTGTATGCTTCAGATAAGCTGCCTGTTAATTTTGCTTATCAATAGCATTTTTGATATGCCTCATGTCTGGGTTGCCAACCGCCTCTGCCTCACGCTTGAATGCTTCTATAAAAGCAGGTTTGCACAGACGTTCCTGGTCCCTCAATGGAATCTCTTCATTCCTTTGTGTTAATTGTTGCCCCGTTCTGGCATTTTAATAACAATTTTGAAGTTTTGGAGTATCAGTGATATACAATGTGTAGCTGCATTGTGTTGGGCGTACGCGCGTGTGTGTGTTTATAATAATACATAAATACAAAAGCATTTTGCTGCAGTCAATTAAGTGACTTGTTTTAAGCAGTGGCATTCCATGTAAATTTCCTCTTTCAAAGGGGGATTGTATGTAATTGTCAGAACTGGAAGCTTACGGACACTTCAGAACCTAAAGGTAGCATGGGACGAGCTTGTGTAGTGTGCAAAAATAAAGTTATTCCACACTAGCAATTCAAAGATAATTCAGGGGGGGTGTGCAATCCAATCTGACTTGAATGCTTGCGTTTATGTTTTGTTCCTGACTTTGCAAAATTGGGAGTTTTTTTGCCTCCGCGTGCGCATTTGTGTTGCTATACATTTCGAACGTCTATGCACCCTGTTGGACAGCAATCCTATAAAACACCATGTGGGAAAAGTCTGCAGGGACTCTAGTTACACTGCAAATCGGAAATTATTCCCCAGCTTTCTTAAAATGTTAATTGCACAAAGTTGCCTTTTTCGAGGTAAGATTTTGTGCGCGTGACCTACTTTAGAGGTAGATAGTAACGCGTGACTCCTGCAAAATCTTGTAGGAATACTTACCGTATGTGTCAATGATAATGTCGATGTTGGTAGTCGCGAACGTTCACTTGTGTCTGTCCTGAGCTCACGCATTGAGAGGATCAATTCTTCTGGAAAAATAAACGTTCAGAAAGGAGCAGTGGTGCATCTGAACTGCCAAATGCTTAAAGTCACGTTGGGAATTTTCTGGGTTGGAAGGTCAGGACTTCACTAGGGCGATTTTTAAATCCTCGCGGAAAAGCCGCTATGGAAACATCTGTATTAAATGCAGCTTGAATCAATTTGCCCGTGTCCCTGTTTTGCGGTTTAGTCATTGAATGATCGGCTGCGAGTGTTCCGTGAAACGTCTACTGATTGCTGAAGTGAAATGTGCATTTCTTTTTGTGCAAGTAACTCCAGTTTGTCCTTAGATCTATCAGTCAGTGAGTGGACTGATTAGGATTCCGACAATTACAGCATTCAAATGGGGAATGAATGAATCACAACTTTGCCATTTGATTAAAGATTTGCTGGTAGCACCCACCCCCCTCCTCGCCCCGATCTTCACGCCCTCCAATTCTAGTCTCTTGAGCATCCATCAGTTTCCATCTTCCCTCCATTGGTGGATCTGCCTTCAGCTTCTTGGGTCCTAAACCGTGGAACCCCCCCCCATATTCCCAACGACACACATTCTTTCTCCAACTTTACTCAACAATGACTGATCTGACTGATGGTGGGAGGGGGGAGAGAGGGAAAGGGACAGCCGGACCTTGCTGTTAACGTTTCATTGGCAAGATGGCACCACTGACAGGTCAGCACTCCTTCAGTACTGGCACTGTGCGTCAGCCTATAGAATGCACTCAAATGTAGGGTGTGGGACTTGAACCCCGCCCCCCCCTCCAACCTTCTAACTAGTGCTACCCATGGCTAGTGAATCTTGGAGCTTGTGTCTGAAGAACAACCACTGGGTTGGGGGGGATAACCGGGTCATCTGATGACCTTGGAACTATTCCCAGGAAGCATTAAGGACCATGGGTGGGGTTAGAGTTGGGTGTCTTTTTTTGTGAGGTTTGAGGTTGCAGGGGAAGAAGATAAGGGTACTTATTGGTTATTTCTGCTCGAGAGTTGGACCTTTTCTTTTGGTAGTCTAGATTTCTCTTCCTGATCATCTGCTGTGGTAGGGGAGATAGCAGAGGGAGTGAGAAACAGCTGCTGTCCTTGTTTGATGTTTTGCACAGGGATATTGCAGCAGGTAATATTGTTGCCGAATGTTGTTGTTACATGGGTTCAACTGTGATTGTTAAGTAAATTGTTGAAAACGTTCTCCCCGTGTGTGCATTGGTTTCCTCCTGGTCCAAAGATGTGCAGGTTAGGTGGATTGGCCATGCTAAAATTTCTCCATAGTGTCCAAAAGGTTAGGTGGGGTTACGGGGATAGGGCGCAGATCTGGTTGGGTGCTCTTTCGGTGAGTCAACGGGGCCGAATGGCCTCCTTCTGCACTATGATTGTTCACTGGGTTCCAGTATGGCTCTTCTGGTTTTAAAATGGCCTGTTGTAATGAAGCCCTTGCAAATGTGGAATTTTGGAGCAATTTTTCATTGCATTGTTGACTTAGATGTTTAATTTGCTACTTCTTTCATATCTGCAAATCAAACTGAAAGTTTTTCTGCCTTGAATATGCTTTTGCACGATGCAATAAGTATCTAAAATAGCTATAGCGAAAAGAAACGCCTATCATGACTCAGGACGTCGCCAAACACTTTACAGCCAATGAAGTAAGTGTGTTGGTTCAAATGTAACATGCATTTAAAGCAGTTAGTTTTGTCTAGTTGTTTGCTGAATTTCCCGATCTCCACCCCATCCCCTTAAAAAAAAAAATCTCCTTTGCTGAAATGAGAACAACTAATGTCATTGTTGCCCAGAAAATAAATTCTTTGCAAAAGCTGAGGCAGCTGAACTTTGCCACCTTACGCATGTAACATCCCTGCTATTTTGGTGACTTTAACATGACAAAGTGATGGTGGAGTAAAGAGGGAGGGACTTTCCAGTGGGTGGAGGTGGGGGGGAGGAGGAGGAGGAAAGGAACCTGAGGATTCTGATTTTAGATATTTAGCAACAAAACCAGGGGGGAGATGAAACAATTTATTTTTGCACAAGTCATGGTGACCGTGAACGCATTGCCTGAGAAGGCGGTGGAAGCAGGTTCAATGTTAACTTTCAAAAGGGAATTGGATAAATAGTTGAAGGGAAAGATTAAAGGGCTATGGGGAGAAAAAGCAACAAAGGAGTAGAGCTAATTAGATGGTTAGGAGTAGAGCTAATTAGATGGTTCTTTCAAAGAGCTGGCACAGACACGATGGGCTGAATGGCCTCTCCATGTGCTGTGTTATTGGTAATGTCTCCGCTTTACCCCCTGACCTCCCATTCTCTGTTCAGCTCCATGTCTCCCCCCCCCCCCCCCTGTCTTTCATGTAGTATGCCAGACATGAAGAGAGAACAAAAGCTGGAAACCTGTGAGGCACAAAGGGTGGAAAATGGAGACAAGGCGAGGCTTGCAGAAGCGGGGAAGAGTGTGAGCAAGAGACCAATCAGATCTTGTAGAGACAATCCAGTCACAAAGTGTTAATAATGAAAATGCCCACCAAGTTCAATTTGCTCAAAATTTACAATCCCTCTAATTGCTACATTTAATTAACTTGCGGCCAACGTTTAACAACTGCTACATTGCCAAATACACAAAGAAGCAGATTTTGTTATCTCTACCATTAAGAATGACATTTGCCTTTTTTTTCATCTTCAGATTTGTCGTAGACTCTGCTTTTTGTCTTAACTATCGATTCCCTAAACTTTTCACCAGTGTCCAGGATTCAATGTTTCCCTTGTGGCTAGCCTGAATGCATATTTTGTTTAGGCTTTGATATGACATCAGCTGTATGGTGTGGAGGCAATGTTTTATGCAGTTTATCGGACGATAGTGATTAAAAATGGAATACTTAGAATCCCTACAGTGCAAAAGGAGGCCATTCAGCCCATCGAGTTTACACCGACCCTCCGAAAGAGCACTCTATCTGAGCCTACTCTGCCACCCACCCGGCCACCTCGCTGTAACCCCGTAACCTAACATGCACATCCCTGGGCATTAAGAGCATTTTGTCATGGCGAATCCACCTAAACTGCAAAACTTTTGACTGTGGGAGGAAACCAGAGCACCCGGCAGAAACACGTGCAGACACTGGGAGAACGTGCACACAGGCGAGGCTGGAATCGCACCCGGGTCCTGGTGCTGTGAGGCAGAAGTGCTAACCACTGTAACATCAAATGGCCCATCTATGTAGACAAAGGAAACGGATTGATCACTTTTTTTCCTCATGCCCAGCAATTCAAAAACCTGCAAACACCACGATCCTGGTCAAAAAAATCACGATAAACAATTTTTTAAAAAGGGATTGTACCAACTTTTCTGGTTATTTTCCCAACCACCCATTAGTTACCGTCTAAAAGTTACGTTTGCTGCACAATTGCATCTGAAGTAATTTCTCAACAAAAAAATTGATTTACTGATAGATCTGCCTATTTTTAGTTTTAGAAATCCCTGAAACAAGTTTCCTTTACATACGTCATCCCCTTTTCTCTCTGGGAGGAAGTTGGGATTGCTGCCAGGCTGCCAGTGTTCATGGAGTTTGCATGAACTTCTGATTTATTTCCCCAAGCTCCTGGCATGCTCCATGTTAATTTGCAGGCTCTGATAATTGGGACATGCTACATAGAATTTTACAACACACAGGCGATTTAGCCTAACTGGTCCATGCAGATCACTCGCCATATCAACGTAACCCTCTACTCTGTTCATCCTTCTGCTAATCTAGTTTACCCATAAGTGCATCCATGGTATTTTCCTCAGCTACTCATGGTAGCGAATTCGGCATTATCACCACTTTCCTGGCAGCTTTCACTGCTTGGGCTGATGGCTGAGATGGGATGTGCATTCTTTATGGTCCCTCCCCTCCCCATTTATCATCGCACCTGACTCCATTGGTAGTCACCGTAAAGTCTGGATGCGATGCCAACCGTGGCCCCGCTTGGACCAGAGAGCCTCTGACTATTTGATTGACCGGAAGTTGTTGGAGGTGGGACTTCCTCCCCAGAGTGGTGAGCTGTGGGGGAGGGGCTGGTGGTTGGGGGGGGGGGGGGGGGGGGGGGGGTGCTGGTGGTGGTGTACCGTGGGGCGTGATGCAAAGCTCGCAGTCCCGACGGTAAATTCCAGTCCTTAGTTACACTCTGCTTTCTTTTGTTTGAAAGAAAGGCACTATCAATTTCCGAGTAGTGTGTGGTGGTTACCATCTTGTGTTTGTGTGCCTGAGGTGCACAGAACTCCATTTCAGAAAGTGAATGTTGTCAATTTTCTTCTTGTGTTGTTTTGGGATCCATTTTTGCTTTCAGAAACAGCCAGCAGAGAGAATACTAGTGCGATAGAGGCTGGAATTCAGCCCAGTGCTGTCTAACAAATTCATTATAAAACCATGGATGAAAGGTGTCTGCCATCCTAAGATTGTACTTTGATTTTTTCTCTCGCCGCTATCGTTATATTTTCAGCTACTGATAATTTCTCAGCAGATGCAATATGGCACTAGAATGTAATATCCTTTCAGATAAAGGTTCTGTTGCAAACGACTCCTATTTCATAGACATGATGTTTCATTATCACAGTGCTTTTTGTGGGAGCTTGCTGTGCACATTTTGTCTGCCTTATTTGTAACATTACCATGGTGACTACGCTTCAGTAAAAAATTGGATATGAAATACTTTGGAGTATCCTATGGTTGTGAAAGATGCCATAGGGTGGCACAGTGCTGTCTCACAGTGCCAGGGACCTGGTTCAATTCTCGCCTTGGGTGACTGTCGGTGTGGGGTTTGCAAAGTCTCCCTGTGTCTGTGTGGGTTGCCTCTGGGTGCTCCGGTTTCCTCTTACAGTCCAAAGATGTGCAGGTTAGGTGGATTGACCATGCTAAATTGCCCCTTTGTGTCCAGGGATGTACAGGTTAGGTTATGGAGATAGGGTGGAGCAGTGGACCTGGATTAGAGTGCTCTTTCGGAGGGTCGGGGTAAACTCGATGGGCCGAATGGCCTCCTGTACTCTAGGGATTCTATGGAACAGCACATCTTTCTTCAATATATTTGAGCTTTTGTCACTTCTCAATAGTTTTGGTCCCTTTGCTGCTGACATATGAAATAATATTTTTAAAAATTCATTAATCAGGGCATCTGACAAGGCAAGGCATTTACCCCCCTTTAGTTATTTTTGGGGTGGCGTGGGCTGCTGGTTGAGGTACATACAACTCAGTGGTTTGCTCAGCTGTTTCAGTGGTTTGCTGGCTGTTTCACAGGTCAGTTAAAAGTCAACTATATTGATGTGGGACTGGTGATGGGTATGCACATCCTAATAGAGTTCACTAGACTGTGGTGAATGAACAGAAAACGGGGCAGCTTCAAAAACACGTTTTCAAAATATCACACTGCAAGTGTGAGATTTGCGCTGATGTTCTCTGGCTCATGAGTCTTGGAATAGGAATTCCAGTGGTAAAAATTTGACACTGAACCATGTTAAGGCGATACGTCAGGTGAGCATAAAGCTTGATCAAAGAGCCGTAAAGGAGAATAGAAAGTTGGAGAGAGAAAGGGAGGGAATTCTAGAATATAGGGCCCAGGCAGCGCCAGGCATGGCTGGCAATGATGGAGGAAAGGAAATGTGAAATGCTCATGAAGTCAGAATTTGGGGAACCTGGAGAAAGTTGGATTTTGAAACTGTATTACTCGACTATTGTTGCAAGATGAGTTTTTCTCTACTGCGTTGGTGATCTCAGTTTCGCAAGAAATGGGTGTGAACAAAATTAAAATTTTCTATCTTCACCATCGCCCGATGAGAAAGGTTGTTTCCTCTTCCGCAGTGAGGTCTGATGCTGGAATGTGTGCACTCTTGCCACTTTGCTCTCTTTTCCCCCACTCCCCAAACTGGTTTTGATCGCAGAGTTCAGGTGCCCCAGGATTATGTTTGTGCTTCGTGGCTCGCTGAGTTTCTTGTGTTTTGAAAACAAAATTCACGTCTGACACTCCAGTGCAGCACTTTCGCAAGTGTTATCTTTTTGATTAGATGTTAAACTGAGTGAGGTTCCATCTACCCCCTCAGGTAAATGTAAAAGATCCCATGGCACTAATTTGGAAAAGAGTAGGGGAGATCTGGGCAACATTTATTGATTTCTTGATTAATATGGGGATCAGGGGTTATGGGGAAAAAGCAGGAGGACGGGGATGAGGAACATTTCAGCCATGATCGAATGGCAGAGCAGACTTGATGGGCCAAATGGCCTTATTATGCTCTTATATTTTATGGTCTTGTCCCACATCAATATAGTTGACTTTTAACTGACCTGTGAAACAGCCAGTAAACCACTGAAACAGTCTAGCAAACCACTGAGTTGTATGTACCTCAACCAGCAGCCCACGCCACCCCAACAACAACTAAAGGGAGGGTAAATGCCTTGCCTTGTCAGGTGCCCTGATTAATGAAATTTTAAAAAAATTATTTCATATGTCAACAGCCAACTTCACAATGTAGGCTATCAGTCATTGCTGTTTGAAGGAGTTTGCTGTGTGTAAATTGACTGGTACCTTTTCTACAATACAACAGTGGCTGCACTTCAAAAAGTACTTTGTTGGGTGTAACTTGCTTTGGGCTCTCTGTTGCTCATGAAAATGCAAGTTTTTTTAACTTGCATTTCATGGAATCTGAAGGATTGAGAAAAGACTGCTTTTAGCCTCATTATTGGTTAACCCTTGGTCAGAATTTTCTGTTACTTTCTGGTAATATATGTAATCTCACAAAGACAAAAGCCCTGGAGAGATACATTTCTGTAATTCATTTCTTTTAGTTTGCAATCATTTTCCTGGGAAAATCTTCAGGTTCTGCAGTCTTGGGAATTAAGTGAATATGTTCTGGTCAACTCCCAGGATGATTGGCTCAGGAGGAGGATGGTAGAGGTGTGAGAGTGCAGTTCTATTTCTTGATAATCTCTGGGTGACAGATCAAGGCCCAGTGCAGGACAATAGACCATTGCAGATAGCTGCTAAATGCAGTTTAAAATAAATCACTTCAGGTAAACGCTGGCAACTCTCCAGGATTATCCTGCCGCCTCCAGAAATTTAAGATTAATCTCCTGGACACACACTAGAGATGCCAGGGAAATTAAAAAAAAACATTGGGACAATAAAAAAAGTCATGTTTTCATTTTCTTTCAAAGCTGTTGTTACATATTGGCGCTGCGCGGAAAGTCACATTCTCCAGAATTCTCATTCAGTGAATTCTCCAATAACTGGCAATCCCAAGTTTCAGAGAGCTATTTTAAGCGGTGTGTGCGCGCAGTGGTTTTCTTTGTTTGCATATACCTTGGAGGGAGGAACAACATGTTGTGAAACCAGGAAGATTCACCCAAACTCAGCGTTTCCATGTTTGTTATTTACGTGCTATTGACGCCAGTGCCTGTTCGCAGTGATGAATCATTCGATGAGTCAGATCTTGAACCTCAAATGAGTGTTTCAGTTCTCGGGTTGTTACCAAAGGCAGGAAAAGTCTTGGTTTCCAGCGGTGCATTCAGAGATTTGAATGACTTCCTTTCTCGGTATTGACCATGAGCGGAGTTGGTGGTTACTTTGCGGTGTGCAGCAAGCAATAGGCAGATATCATATGGCTACAGAACAAAGCAAAATCCGGTTACTTAGTGACTGCGTGTTGCAAAGTATTTTTAAATGTCGGTCGGTTTTGATGTTCCTTTGATTGGAATTTGCTCCTTTTTATGCTTCCCCGGTCCGTCAAAAGTATAGACGGCCTCACCACTTAAAACATCAGCATTTAAAATGGCCAGTCGTGTAGTCAGAGAGCAATAATCATTACCTATGTACTTTAACCTCCGTTTCAGAGTTATTGGTTACAGCATGCTCTGTTTACTTTGTACAGAAACAGCTGTGTTTACACACCTGCGATATTGCATGAATGAAGTGCATATGAAAAGCTGATGCATGTCTTTAAAGAAAATATATCTTTATATTTAACAAAAATAACTTCATGTGCATTAATCCCAGCAGCTGATATTTAGTGCACTCATGATGTATTAGTGTATCCTGCGGCAGAGAAGGAGGCCATTCGGCCCGCTGTGCTTGTGCTGGCCCGTTGAAAGTCCTGCCCAATTAGTACTCTGCTCCTTCTCCATGGTCTTGCTTTTTTTTTTTCTTTCGAACGACAAAATTGATTTAAATACAGTTTTTAGCATAATCAAACATCATAATCAAGCATCCTAGATCACTCCACGGGAGCATTACAAGACAAAATTAGACGACAAGCCACGTAAGGTGATGTTCGGACAGATGGACAGTTTGGGTGAATCTTCCTGGTTTCACAACATGTTCCTCCAAGGTATATGGAAGCAAAGAAAACCACTGCACACACACACACGCCGCTTAAAATAGCTCTCTGAAACTTGGGATTGCCAGTTATTGGAGGGGTGTGTTTCTGGAGAATTCACTGAATGAGAATTCTGGAGAATGTGATTTTCCGCCCAGCGCCAATATGTGACAGCAGCTTTGAAAGTAAATGAAAACATGACTTTTTTATTGTCCCAATGTTTTTTTTTAAATTTCCCTGTTGGTCAGGGGGCTGGATTTTAAGCAGCATCTCCGCAAAATAAAAAAGCAGTAGAGAAGTGGGGGAGGTTTAAGGAAGGAATTCCAGGGCTTAGGGCCCAGGCAGTTGAAGGCCACAGGGACCATTGACTGGAGCATCCAAAATCGGGGATGTCAAAGAGGGCAGGATTAGATGAACGTAGATATCGCAGGCGGCTATAGGGCGAGAGGAGCTTACAGAGATGGGGAGGAGAGAGGCCATAGAGGGATTTGAAATTCTCAAGGTTGAGAATTTTAAAATCAAGTTTGAATTCCTGTTAGAATTGAATCTGCCTCTACAGTCGTTTCAGGCAATTGTGCATCGCTACATATCATATCAGACATGGTGTCTAACAGGAAGATGCCCACCGTAAGGGGACTGTGTTTCATCTATTTTTGAGAAGAAATTGAACATTGTATTTAAAAATGTGGATAGCAGGCTTTTCACTGTCAGCAAATCAATAGTGCCATTTTTTTTTAAAAAAGGGAGAGATGTGCATGTGTAACTGGGTGACGCTCTTTTTAAAAATAAATTTAGAGTACCCGATTATTTTTTTCCAATTAAGGGGCAATTTAGCATGGCCAATCCACCTACCCTGCACATCTTTGGGTTGTGGGGGTGAAACCCACACAGACATGGAAAGAATGTGCAAACTCCACACGGACAGTGACCCAGGGTCGGGATTCGAACCCGGGTCCTCAGCGCCACAGTCCCATTGCTAACCACTGCGCCACATGCCACCTTGGGTGATGCTCTTAACACAATACTACAGCAGCCTTTAAGGTAATAAAAATAGAAGGCACTTAACAGGAATGGTAACAAACAATATTTCACACTCAGCCACATAAGGAGATATAAGGGCTGTTGATGAAAAGCTTGGTTAGAGAGAAAGATTTAAGTAGTATCTTTAAAGAAGAGATACGGAAGGGGCTGGTTTAGCTCACTGGGCTAAATCGCTGACTTTTAAAGCTGACCAAGGCAGGTCAGCAGCACGGTTCAATTCCCGTACCAGCATCCCCGGACAGGCGCCGGAATGTGGCGACTAGGGGCTTTTTTTAAAGAAGAGACCCGGCTGGAGAGGTTTAGGGAGAGAATTCCAAAGTTTTAAGATAGGGTCCAAAGAGTTGCAGGCAGGTCGCCAATGGTGGAGTGATTAAAATTGGGATAAACAAAAGACCAGAGTGGAATAGGATTGTAGGACAGGAGGGGATTCCAGAGATGAGGAAAGGTGAGGCCATGGAGGAATATGAACTGGAAGATTGGCATTGCGATATAGAGAGCCTAAAACTCCTCAATATTCACTTAATGAAGTCAATAAAAAGCATTTTTCTGTTCTCAACACGGACCTTGTAAATACACTTTGTTGCTCCATCTGGAGTACTGCATTCAGTTCTGACCTTGGAAGCGAGTGCAGCACAGATTCACTGAAATGATACTGAGACTTGAAAGGGTTGCATTATGAGGACCAGGGCAGCATGGTGGTGCAGTGATTAGCATTGCTACCTCACGGCTCTGAGGACCCGGGTTCGATCCCGACCCTGGGTCACTGTCTATGTGGAGTTTGCACATTCTTCCTCTGTCTGCATGGGCCTCACCCCCACAACCCAAGGATATGCAGGGTTTGTGAATGGGCCACGCTAAATTGCCCCTTAATTTAAAAAAATGAATTGGGTACTTAAAAAAAAAAAAAAACTTGAATTGAGGACCAGCTGCATAAATTAGGCTTGTATTCCGTTTTCATAGAATACCTACAGTGCAAAGGAGACCATTCGGCCTATTGAGTCTACACTGATCCTCCGAAAGAGCACCTCACTTCTTTCCCCCAATCCCTGTAACCACATAATCCCAGTTGAACACTAAGAGACAATTTAGAAGGGGCAATTTAGCATGGCCAATCCACCTAACCTGCACATATTTGGAATGTGGGAGGCAGCGGGAGCACCAGGAGGAAACCCATGCAGACAGGGGGAAAATGTGCAAACTCCACACAATCACCCAAGGTTGGCGTTGAATCCGGGTCCCTGGTGGTGTGATGCAGCAGTGCTAACCACTGTGCCACCATGCCACCCTTGTATAGAAGATTAAGCGGTGATCTAATTGAGGTTTTTAAGATGATTAAAATAGTTTATAGCCTATTTCCTCTAGTGGAGGGATTCAAATCATGGAGGCATACGTTTGGAATTAATGAGATCATTAAGGAAGCACCACTTCATGTATTGGCAATGGAAATTTCAAGCTTTTGTGCAAACAACTAGTGACAGTGGGGTGGTGGTGGGACAGATTGGGGAAAATTTCAAATCCAAAATTGATAGATCATGTTGTGTAGGGGTATTGGGATATAGAGTTATGCCATACTTTGGTCGAACAGCTAACAACCCAAGTGTGCTAATTGACTACTACTGATCCTTGGAACACCAGCTTAGTTGTTATATAAATGCTTAGTTGTTTTCATGAAATTCCTGTTATTTTAAAATTCACTAGCCAATCTCCTGTGATTTGCACACACAATCCAGACCATTCATTGATTTTCAGGTGAAGTGTGCGTAACTTAAGCTGGGGACAAATGGAACAAGAATGCGCGTGTGTAACTCAGACCACATTTTAATTACTAAATGGTCATAGTATAGAAAGTGTTGCCATTTGACCCAAAAAGTCCACGTAGGTGTTTATGCATCATGCCAGCTACCTCCACCCCATTCCATCAACTTGTAATCCTATTCCTTTTTCCCTCTGGCTTCCCCTTAAATGCATTAAGCTATCTTCCTCAATTCCCTGTGGTGGTGAGTTACGTATTTTCACCACTTTCTGGGTAAAAAGGCTTCTCCTGAATTCACTATTGCGTTTATTAGTGACGATCTTAAATTAATGGCCCCTTGTTCAAGCTCTCCTTCAGCTGGAAACATCCCTCCATGTACTACATCAAACCCCTTCGGAATTTTCAGGATCTCTATCAAGTCATCCTTCAGGAAGCAGCTCGGCGGCGCAGTAGATAGCATTGCTGCCTCTCACCGCTGAGGTCCCAGGTTCCATCCCGGGCCTGGGTCGCTGTCCATGTGGAGTTTGCACATTCTCCACCCGTTTGCGTGGTTTCGCCCCCACAACCCAAAGATGTGCAGGGTAGGTGGATTAGCCCTGCTAAATTGCCCCTTAATTAGAAAAATGAATTGGGTACTCTAAATTTTTTATTTTTTTTAAGTCATCCTTCAGATTTTGTTTCTAGGGAAAAGAGCTATTCCCTGTGATTTTTGTTTCCTGATAATAAACCTCTTAGTTCCAGTATCTTCCATTAACCTTTTTGCACTTTTTCCAGCATCCCAATATCCAGTGTTCTACTGTGATCAAAACTGTAGTTCCAAACGTGATCTAACTAAGGTTCTATGCGACTCCTGTACCATTCTAATAGATTTTTTGGAGGAATATCATACATTCTGCCCTGTTACTGATTTCCACATCCGTATTAATAATGGAAACTACTGACTTCTGCCAATAGTTGTGTTGCAGTTCCTCCACTGTGACTTGTGATGTAAGCGGCTGCCATTACATATATGAGCAATGGCATTTATTATTAAAAACAAAAATTACATGTAGAAGCAAGATTGATTCCATTTATTTAAATGTTGGGTTAGTCCTTCTGCTAAAATAACACGGGAATTTCATGTGACAGGATTAATGTTTTATATGGTGGTGCACCTAGTTCAAATTCAATGTCCGTGTCCCCATACCTTTAACAGTTGTTTTTAAAAAATAAATTTAGAGTACCCAATTCATTTTTCCAATTAAGGGGCAATTTAGCGTGGCCAATCCACCTACCCTGCACATCTTTGGGTTGTGGAGGCGATACCCACGCAAACACGGGGAGAACGTGCAAACTCCACACGGTCAGTGACCCAGAGCCGGGATAGCACCTGGGACCTTGGCGCTGTGAGGCAGCAGTGCTAACCACTATGCCACCGTACTGCCCCATTTTTAACAATTATAACCAAAAGCTCTGACATCTTAACTTTGGCTCTGCCACAGCCTTACTGTATCTATTGACTGTCTTGCTAACACATTTGATATTAATTGGAACTCCCAAATCCTCTTTCTAAAGATTTCTAAAGGCAGAGAGTAGCAATGGAAGGGTGCTTTTCTGATTGGAGGGCTGTGACTAGTGGTGTTCCGCAGGGATCAGTGCTGCGACCTTTGCTGTTCATAGTATATATAAATGATTTGGAGGAAAATGTAACTGGTCTGATTAGTAAGTTTGCGGACGACACAAAAGTTGATGGAATTGCGGATAGTGATGGGGACTGTCAGAGGCTCTAGCAGGATTTAGATCGTTTGGAGACTTGGGTGGCGAGACGGCAGATGGAGTTTAATCCGGACAAATGTGAGGTAATGCATTTTGGAAGGTCGAATATAGGTAGGGAGTATACAGTGAATGGTAGAACCCTTAAGAGTATTGAAAGTCAGAGAGATCTAGGTGTACAGGTCCACAGGTCACTGAAAGGGGCAACACAGGTGGAGAAGATAGTCAAGAAGTCATATGGCAAGCTTGCCTTCATTGGCCAGGGCATTGAGTATAAAAATTGGCAAGTCATGTTGCAGCTGCATAGAACCTTAGTTAGGCCACACTTGGAGTATAGTGTTCAATTCTGGTCGCCACACTACCAGAAGGATGTGGAGGCTTTAGAGAGGGTGCAGAAGAGATTTACCAGGATGTTGCCTGGTATGGAGGGCATTAGCTATGAGGAGAGGTTGAATAAACATGGTTTGTTCTCACTGGAACGAAGGAGGTTGAGGGGCGACCTGATAGAGGTCTACAAAATTATGAGGGGCATAGAAGAGTGGATAGTCAGAGACTTTTTCCCAGGGTAAAGGGGTCAATTACTAGGGGGCATAGGTTTAAGGTGCGAGGAGCAAGGTTTAGAGGAGATGTACAAGGCAAGTTTTGTACACAGAAGGTAGTGGGTGCCTGGAACTTGCTGCCAGAGGAGGTGGTGGAAGCAGGGACGATAGTGACGTTTAAGGGGCATCTTGACAAATACATGAATAGGATGGGAATAGAGGGATACAGACCATGGAAGTGTAGAAGATTTTAGTTTAGACGGGTAGCATGGTCGGTGCAGACTTGGAGGGCCGAAGGGCCTGTTCCTGTGCTGTACTTTTCTTTGTTCTTTGTTCTAAAGCTATTTCCAAGAAACTTAAATTGTTATGTAACCTATAGAATCCCTGCAGTGCAGAAGTAGGCCACTCAGTCCATTGAGTCTGCACCGGACCTCCAAAGGAGGACACCATCTCGGCCCACTTCCCTGCCCTATTCCTGTAATCCAGTGCATTGATCATGGCCAATCCATCTAACCAGCACATCTTTGGACACCAAGGGACAATTTAGCAAAATCAATCCACCTAAAGGGTAGGAGGAAAACTGAGCATCTGGGGGAAACCCACACAGTCACTGGGAGAATGGCAATGGCTTTGCAAAATTAAATATTCATGCTTGAAGCCCGCCAAAGTCGTCTCCCGGCATCTATCTACCGGCTGCATTGCGCTCGTGCGAGAACGCAACGTGGCCGGTAGATCACGTCCATTGTGCTTCGACTTGGGTAAGGAGGTCAGAGGATCTGAGTGGGATAATGATGTTGTAACTATTAGGAGGAGCCAGGTCTGTAGCAGGCAGTTTAACATTTAGCTGGGTTAACAGCTGGGTGGCCGTTCAATACTGCCAAGTATCTTGGATGTATTCTGCAAGATCTCATCACTGAGCTCCCGCCACCAATCTTCCCCTTTCCCGTACTTCCACTATTGCCTGATCCATGCTAATCATCCCAGTCAATTAGAAAGTGAGGAGGCGAGGCTTCCGGTTGCGGCTATGCGGAGCTAAGTCGCACATTCGGCGGCTCCCGCAAAAATGGACTTTTGGGCTCTATTCAGGTCCCCCAACGGCATTTTTTTGAAGTTTCCCGGTGCGGGAAGGAGTCTACAACGGCTCCCCATCAGTATATGGCTTCAACTAGGAGCGGGGCGACAAAAAAGGTGGTGGTGGACCCGAAGAAGGCGCGAGGGAAGAAGGAGAAAATGGCGGTGGGCGGAGACCAGGCAGCACAGTGCAGTAGGCGGAAGAGCAGCAGGAGGGTATCCAGCGCTGCTTCAGAGAGATTAAAACGGACCTGCTAGAGCCGATGAAGGCGTCTATTGATAAGCTGCTGGAGACACAGACGGCCCAGGGGGTGGCGATTCGCGAGGCCCGACAAAAGATCTCTGACAATGAGGACGAGATCTTAGGCCTGGCGGTAAAGGCGGAGGCGCACGAGGCGCTCCACAAGAAATGGCAGGAGCGGTTAGAGGAGATGGAGAATCTGCGGATTTTGGGCCTCCCGGAGGGGCCGGATGTGGGGGCCTATGTGGTCACCATGTTGAACTCACTGATGGGAGCGGGGTCCTTCCAGGGGCCCCTGGAGCTGGAAGGGGCCCATAGAGTGCTGGCGAGGAGGCCCAAGGCTAACGAGCCTCCGTGGGCGGTGCTGGTGAGGTTCCATCGGTTCGTTGATCGGGAGTGTGTGCTCAGGTGGGCCAAGAAGGAGAGGAGCAGCAGTTGGGAGAACGCGGAGGTTCGGATATATCAGGACTGGAGTGCGGAGGTGGCGAAGAGGAGGGCCGGGTACAATCGAGCGAAGGCGGTGCTGCACAGGAAGGGGGTGAAGTTTGGCATGTTGCAGCCGGCGCGACTGTGGGTTACCTACAAGGACTGGCACCATTATTTTGAGTCTCTGGAGGAGGCGTGGGCCTTTGTTCAGGCCGAGAAGTTGGACACAGATTGAGGGTCGGGACGGGCGATTGGGGACTGCGGCTGATATGCTATGTTTATTTTTGTTTCGAGGGGGGGGCCTTTGTGCTCCGGGTTTCTTTGTCTTTGTGTTTTTTCTCTTTTGGGTCGGTGAGGGTGGCTGGGGCGGGTTGGGTACTGTTTTGGTTGGGTTGGTCGGGGGGGGGGCTCTTGGTGAGGTGAGGCCCGAGTCGAGGGTGAGGGGACTGGGCCTGTCAAAGGAGCTGTGTCAGAGGTGGCGGGGCCTGGTAGGTGGAAAGCGCGGGCTTTTCCCCGCGCTGAAGACTGGAGGGGGCGGGGCCGGGAAGCGAGGGGTGTTTCCCGCGCTTAGAACGGAAGGAGGAGGGGGAGAGCCTATGGATGGGGACGGGAGAGGAGGGTGTGCCACACAATGGGAGGAGTCGAAGGAGAGGCGGGAGTGGCCGGGGTCAGCAGGAGTCAGCTGACTTGCGGAAGTGAAATGGGGGGAGTAAATCAGCTAGGATGGGTCCTGGTGGGGGGTTGGGTGAGGGGGAATCGAGTTGCTGCTGTTAAGATCAAGGAGGAGATGGAGCGAGTGGGGTGGGTCGAGACGGGGGCATGCCGATGTGGGGAACGGGCCGGGTGTGGGGTGCGGGCGCGTGGCTGGCCGAGGAGGGGTCATGGCTGGTCGGCGGGGGAGGGGGGGCGGGTAGCCCCCTGATCCGGCTGATAACCTGGAATGTAAGGGGACTGAATGGGCCGGTTAAGCGGGCCCGCGTGTTCGCGCACCTGAAGGGGCTCAAGGCGGATGTGGTTCTGCTTGGAAAGGGTGGATAGGTCAGGTGTTTCACTCTGGGCTGGATGCCCAAAATCGAGGGGTGGCGATCTTGGTGGGAAAGAAGGTGTCGTTCGAGGCGTCGAGCATTGTGGCAGATAATGGCGGCAGGTACATAATGGTAAGTGGTAAGTTGCAGGGAGAGAGGGTGGTACTGGTCAATGTGTATGCCCCAAACTGGGACGATACGGGTTTTATGCGGCGTATGTTGGGTCGGATCCCAGACTTGGAAGTGGGGGGCCTGATAATGGGGGGAGACTTTAACATGGTGCTGGATCCGGCACTGGATTGCTCCAGGTCTAGGACGGGTAGGAAGCTGGCGGCGGCTAGAGTGCTGAGGGGGTTTATGGACCAGATGGGAGGGGTGGACCCTTGGAGATTTGCAAGGCCGGGGGCTAGGGAATTTTCATTCTTCTCACATGTCCATAAGGCTTATTCCCTTTTCATCGACTTTTTCATCTTGAGTAGGGCGCTGACAGTGAGAGTAGAGGATACTGAGTGTTCGGCAATAGCCATTTTGGGCCACGCCCTGCATTGGGTGGACTTGGAGATGGGGGAGGAGAGGGACCAGCGCCCGCTGTGGCGCTTGGAGGTGGGCCTTTTGGCGGACGAGAAGGTGAGCGAGCGGGTCCGAGGAAGTATTGAGAGGTACCTGGAGACCAACGACAACGGGGAGGTCCGAGTGGGGATGGTATGGGAGGCACTGAAGGCGGTGGTGAGGGGAGAGCTGATCTCCATTAGGGCCCACAAGGAGCGGAGGGAGCAGGGGGGAGAGGGAGAGGCTGGTGGGGGTGATGGTGAGGGTAGGCAGGAGGTATGCTGAGGAGCCCGAGGAAGGATTGTTGAGGAAGAGGCGTAGCCTTCAGGCCGAGTTCGACCTGGTGACCACCAGGAAGGCGGAGGTGCAGTGGCGGAAGGCCCAGGGGGCGATTTACGAGTATGGGGAAAAGGCAAGGCTGATGCTGGCGCATCGGAAGCGGGACGCAGCTAGGGAGATCGGAGGAGTTAAGGACAGCGGAGGGAGTGTGGTGCGGAGTGGAGTTAGCATCAATGGGGTCTTCAGGGACTTCTACGAGGAATTCTACCGATCCGAGCCCCCACAGGAGGAGGAAGGGATGGGCTGCTTCCTGGACCAATTGAGGTTACCAAAGGTGGCAGAGGGACTGGTGGCGGGATTGGGGGCCCCGATTGGGCTGGAGGAGCTGATCAAAGGGATAGGAAGCATGCAGGCGGGGAAGGCACCAGGGCCGGATGGTTTCCCAGTCAAATTCTATAAAAAATATATGGACCTGTTGGGCCCGCTGTTAGTTAGGACCTTCAATGAGGCAAGGGAGAGGGGGGCTTTGCCCCCGACGATGTCCCGGGCACTGATCTTGATCCTGAAGTGGGACAAGGATACCCTGCAGTGTGGGTCTTACAGACCGATTTCCTTGCTAAATGTAGATGCCAAGGTGCTGGCGAAGGTCTTAGCCATGAGGATTGTGTGCCGCAGATCATCCATGAAGACCAGACGGGGTTTGTGAAGGGGAGGCAGTTGAACGCGAATGTGCGGAGGCTTTTGAACGTTATCATGATGCGGGCGGGGGAGGCGGAGATAGTGGTGGCAATGGACGCTGAGAAAGCCTTCGATAGGGTAGAGTGGGGTACCTGTGGGAGGTGCTGAAGAGGTTCGGGTTTGGGGAGGGGTTTGTCAGGTGGGTCAGGCTGTTGTATGAGGTCCCGATGGCGAGTGTGGCCACAAACAGGAGGTGGTCCGAGTACTTTCGGCTGCACCGAGGGACGAGACGGGTGTCCCTTATCCCCCCTGCTCTTCGCACTGGCGATTGAACCCCTGGCTATGGCACTGAGGGAGTCAAGGAACTGGAGGGGGTTGGTGCGTGGTGGGGAGGAGCATAGGGTGTCACTTTCTGCGGACGACCTGTTGCTGTATGTGGCGGATTCGGTTGGAGGAATGCCAGAGGTAATGAGGATTCTTCGGGAATTTGGGGACTTTTCGGGGTACAAGCTCAACATGGGGAAGAGCGAGCTGTTCGTAGTTCATCCAGGGGACCAGGAGAGGGGGATTGGCGAGCTCCCACTAAAAAAAGGCGGAGAGGAGCTTCAGGTATCTGGGAGTCCAGGAGCTGGGGGGCCCTGCATAGGCTTAATTTTACAAGGCTGGTGGAGCAAATGGAGGAGGATTTCAAGAGGTGGGACGCATTGCCGCTGTCCTTGGCGGGTAG
This sequence comes from Scyliorhinus torazame, assembly GCF_047496885.1. Classification (NCBI taxonomy): domain Eukaryota; kingdom Metazoa; phylum Chordata; class Chondrichthyes; order Carcharhiniformes; family Scyliorhinidae; genus Scyliorhinus; species Scyliorhinus torazame. Next base: position 191,336,431 of record NC_092716.1, read on the forward strand.
GGTGCAGTCAATCAAAATGACGGTGCTCCCAAAGTTTTTGTTCCTGTTCCAGTGCCTCCCCGTGTTTATTCCGAAGGCTTTTTTCAGGCGGGTTAACAGGAGTATAATGGGGTTTGTGTGGGTGTGAGGGACACTGAGGGTGAGAAGGGTGTTCCTGGAGCGGAGTAGAGATAGGGGGGACTGGCGCTGCCCAACCTCTGTGGATACTACTGGGCCGCCAATCCGATGATGGTGCGCAAGTGGGTGATGGAGGGGAAGGGGGCTACATGGAAGAGGCTGGAGACGGCGCCTTCTGTGGGTACGAGTCTGGGGGCGCTGGCAGCGGCGCCGCTGCCTCTCCCTCTCCCTCCAAGGAGGTATACCACGAGCCCGGTGGTGGCGGCTGCTCTCAAAATTTGGGGGAAGTGGGGGCCTCGGCGGGGACCCCATTATGGGGGAACCACCGGTTCGCCCCAGGAAGCACAGGTGGAGGGTTTGCGGGGTGGCACAGGGCAGGGATACGAAAGTTGCGGTACGTGTTTGTGGACGGGAAGTTCCCGAGCCTGGGTGAGCTGGAGGAGAAGTACGGGCTCCCCCCGGGGAACACCTTCAGGTACTTGCAGGTAAGGGCGTTTGCCAGACGGCAGGTGGTGGAATTCCCGCGGCTACGGTCGCACACAGTACAGGATAGGGTGCTCCCGGGGGGTGGGTGGGAGTGGGGAAGATCTCGGCAACTTACCATGTGATGCAGGAGAAGGAGGAGGCCTCGGTGGTGGAGGTAAAAGGTAAGTGGGAGGAGGAGTTGGGAGAGGAAATTGAGGAAGGGACGTGGGCAGATGCCCTGGGGAGGGTGAACTCGTACTCATCGTGCGCAAGGCTTAGCCTCATTCAGTTTAAGGTGCTGCACAGGGCACACATGACTGGGACAAGGATGAGTCGGTTTTTTGGGGGTGAGGACAGGTGTGTTAGGTGCTCAGGGAGCCCAGCAAATCACACCCATATGTTCTGGGCATACCCTGCGCTGGAGAAACTTTGGAAGGGCGTAGCGAGGACGGTGTCGAGGGTAGTAGGATCCAGGGTCAAGCCGGGCTGGGGGCTCGCAATATTTGGGGTGGCAGAGGAGCCGGGAGTGCAGGAGGCGAAAGAGGCCGGTATTCTGGCCTTTGCGTCCCTGGTAGCCCGGCGAAGGATTCTTCTTCGGTGGAAGGATGCGAGGCCCCCAAGCATGGAATCCTGGATCAACGATATGGCAGGGTTCATTAAGTTGGAGAGGGTGAAATTCACTTTGAGAGGGTCGGTACAAGGGTTCTTTCGGCGGTGGCAACCGTTCTTAGACTCCCTGGCAGAGCGGTAGACATTGGTCAATGGCAGCAGCAACCCGCGGGGGGGGGGGGGGGGGTCACTTTATTTTTTGTTTTTGTTATTTACACTGGAGGGTCTGAGGGGGTGTATATACTAGTTGTATTAAATCGGGGTGTTAATAATTTATTATTTATGTACAGGGGGGAGGGGGGTATGGAGGGTTGTTTTTCTGGACTGTGTTTTGTACTTAACCCTGTTGGTTTCTTTTTTCATTTTGTTATTGATATTTTATGAAAACCTTTAATAAAAATTATTTTTAAAAAAAGAAAGTGAGGAGGCTCTTTGTTACCCGATTGGTCTTTGACGATCAGTCAAATGGTTCATTTCAGACTCTTTCGTGCCCTTTTCATTTGGCTGTTCGGTTTTGCTGACAACCTTGTCTGGGTGATTCATCTTTAATTCCTGGAGACCGCAGGACAATCTGGTGCTTTAGTAACCCTGTTATCAAATCAGGGAGTCCTACAGCATAGGAGACCATTCAGTCCATTGTGCCTGTGCAGGCTCTTGGAAAGTGATCCAGTTGGACCCACTCCCTCTGCAGTTCCCTGATAGACCTGTATTGTGATCTCTTTATTCTATAATAGGACAAAAACAAAAATCAAAATGTAACTTCGATTCCTTTGTTGTGATACTTACTGTACAAAATGGCCAATGTCTTCTATGTACAAAAAAATTTACATCACAGAAAATATCTTACAATTAACAGTTAAACAATTCTTAACGAAAAAAGGAAATGTTTCTAACTGATACCTTCTTTATCTTCAATTAACCAAAGCCGATTTCAGGTCAAGAGCCACTTATAAATAAAGTTAGCAAACACAGGGTTACTTGCTGTGCTTGTGAATAGAGATTGCTTGGCAATACTGCTTCAAGAGAGAGAGAATTTCTTTCAGGAAACAGCCTGCAGATCTTTAGGCTGTGTCAGACTACTGCTTAATTTGACAGCCTTTGGCAGAAGCTCCTCCTGCTCATCTTAATGCTCTAGCATCTAAATGTTAAACTGCCTGCTACAGACCTGGCTCCTCCCAATGCTTACTACATCATTATCCCACTCAGATCCCCTGACCTGCTTACCCAAGTCTAAGCACAATGGATGTGATCTACCGGCCACGTTGCGTTCTTGCACGAGCACGACGCAGCCGGTAGATGTCGAGAGACGACTCCAGTGGGCATCCCGACAGCCTTCACGCCTCGTGGGATCTACCAGCCTCCCCAGCGAGGCCGCAGCTGGGTTGCCATTCAGTACTGGTCCACACGTGGACCAGGCGAAACAACACCTGGCGGGTCTCCCAGGCTATTGGAGGACCCTGTGGGTGATCAGGGATAGGGCAAGATGGCTCCATGGGACTTCCCCCCCTGGAACATGGGCATATTGCCACTGCAAGGGTGGCATTGCAAGAGTGCCAGGTTGGCACTGCCAAGGGTCAGGAAACCGGGGAGCCATGCCCATGAAAGGAGGGTGGAGGGAGGTTTTGAAGTGTGGGGGTATCCCATTAAAACCCTAGATGATTTGTATTGCTGTATTAAATTTCCTAATCATATCTGCTCGAAAGAGAACAATCACTTCTCTAGCCTCCCCATGTAACTCACAATGGTTTCATTTCAAGTGTAGTGGATTTTGGGGTAAAACTGAGCAAAAATAAACTGAGCTCTCTGAAGAAATTAAAATCCCATGAAGGCCCCACCTTCTCAATCTTGCCCCTCGCCTGAGGTGTGGTGATCCGTTAAATCACCACCAAAAGCTTTCAAAGGGGAGAGCTGCCTATGGTCGTCTGAGACTGTGGCAGCATTGACATTTTACATTTTCTTAGAAGCTTAGTAACTTAGATAGACATGGATGACATGCTGCTTGCTGCAAGCTCATCCATTCAGCGAGAGCGAGTTTCTCTTCCCTCCTCCTCACATAGTTGATTTTTTTTGGCTCAATTTTCTTCAGTTACTTAACAATTACCTTTTCTCCCTAAGGTCAGAGCTAGGATTTGTTGATGATCGCATAGTTACCAGCACCATTCGCAACTCTCCAAGATGCTGAAGCAGTCCATACCTGCATGCAGCAAGATTTAGACAAAGTCCAGGCTTGAACTGGTCAGTGGCAAGTGACATTCCCACCACACAAGTGGAAGGCAATAATCATCTCCAATAAGGAGATCTCTAGCTCCCTCCTCTTGACTTTTAATGGCATTACCATTGTTGAATCTAGCACCATCAACATCCTGGAGGTTACCATTGACTGGAAACTTTTTTTCTCTTTTAAAAAAAAAATTTAGAGTACCCAATTAATTTTTTCCAATTAAGGGGCAATTTAGCGTGGCCAATCCACCTAACCTGCACATCTTTAGTTTGTGGGGGCGAAACCCATGCAGACATGGGGAGAATGTGCAAACTTCACATGGACAGTGACCCAGAGCCAGGGTCGAACCTGGGACCTCGGTGCCGTGAGACTGCAGTGCTAACCACTGTGCCACCTCTGTTGACTGGCAACTTAAAAAAAAATACATTTAGAGTACCCAATTCATTTTTTCCAATTAAGGGGCAATTTAGCGTGGCCAATCCACCTACCCTGCACATCTTTGGGTTGTGGGGGCGAAACCCACGCTAACACGGGGAGAATGTGCAAACTCCACACGGACAATGACCCAGAGCTAGGATCGAACCTGGGAACTCACCGCCGTGAGGCAGCAATGCTAACCACTGTGCCACCTTGCTGCCCTTTGACTGGAAACTTAACCGGTCTGCCACAAAGATACTGGGGCTACAAGAGCAGGTCAGAGAGGCTACAGTGAGTGGCTCCTTTCCTGACTTCCCAAAGCCTGTTTGCCATCTGCAGAAGACCTGGGATAGGATGCCCTCCACTTCCCTCGATATGTGTAGCTTCAACATTTCTCCAGAAGCTTGACACCATCCAAGACAAAGCTTGCTTGATCAGCACCCCATCCACCTGCCTTAAACATTGACATCCGCCGTCAGTGGCGCTCTGGGGCTGTAGTGTGTATCATATTCAAGATGCACTGCAGCAACTTGCCAAAACTTCTTTGATATTGCCTTCTAAACTCGTGACCTCTTTCTCTAGAAGAATGAGGGCAGCAGGCGCCATGGAACACACTGTCCTGATGTGGAAATGTATTGGCCATTCGTCCATGGTCGCTGGACCAAAGTCCTGGAACTCCCTAATGGCACCTTAACCACATGATTCAAGGAGTAGATCCTCAACACTTTGAAGCAGCTAGAGATGAGACTCTGCTGGCCTTGCCAAAAAAACCCACATCGATAGATTTACCAAAAAGTAAAGATTACAGATATTAAAGCCACACTGCACATATGTTTTCTAAATGTTTCCAGGTGTTTGCTTGTAGTACTTTGCCAGTGTTTTCAGCTGGTAACACTCGCTTCTAAGTCAGAAGTTGAAAATCCTGAATTTGAGCAAGCAGTGCAGGACAACCAGCCCCCAGCACGGCATTGAGAAAATGCTACGTTGTTAAAGGCTCCTTGCTGTTTGAAACCCAATTTTTAACCCTCCCACTCGAGCTGATATTAAAGATTGGTCAAGCTATTTTTCACAAGTGACTGAAATATTCGTTAGCAGATGTAAATGCATCACTCCAGTATACAAACTAGATTTAGGGTCCTGCAGGTTTTAAATTTCTCTGAATCTCTCGGCTGAGATAGTACTGCTGGCTGATTGATTGGTTAATTAAACATCAATTTCTGTGGGCTTGTAGACATCATATCCTAGATTATCTCGTATTAGCTGCCAATTCAAGGTTGACTGCCTGTGTCCTTGGGGAACAAGTTTTTTTTTGCTCAGATCAGTGTTTCCAACAAAGTGATTTTTTTCACTGCTCTGAGTTAAGTGTTAACATGGAAGACTGGAAGAAATTGCATTTATATAGTCCCTTTCACAATGTCTAGACTCCAAAGATCTTTGCAGCCAGTGAAGTACAGTCACTGTTATAATGTAGGGAAACACGGCAGCCAGTTGAACACCGCAAGCTCCCATAGACAGCAGTGAGGGTTTAAATATTTGGCATAGCTGCCTCACAGCACCAGGGACCCGGATTCAATTACGACCTTGGGTGATGTCGGTGTGCACTTTCTCTTGCGTCTGCGTTGGTTTCCTCTAGATGCTCCGGTTTCATTCCACAGTCCAACGATGTTGAGGTTAGGTAGATTGGGCATGATAAAATTACTCCTTCGTGTCCAGGGAGGTGCAGGTTAGGTAAGGTTACGGAGATACGGTGACGGAGTGGACCTCGATAGGGTGCTTTTTCAGAGGGTCGGAGCAGACTCGATTGGCCAAATGGCCTCTTGTACTGTCGGGATTCTATGATAATCTTAGAATCCCTGCAGTGCAGAAGGAGGCCATTCGGCCAATCTGGTCTGCACCGACCCTCCGAAAGAGCATCGCATTCTACCTAGGCCCAGTCCCCCGTTCTATCCACGCAACCCAATCTCCACATCTTTGGACATAAAGGGGCAATTTAGCACGGCCAATCCACCTAAACCGCACATCTTTGGACTGTGGGAGGAAACCCACCCAGGCACGACAAGAGTGTGCAAACTTCACACAGTTACCAAAGGTCGGAATTGAACACCGGCCCCTAATGCTGTGAGGCAGCAGTGCTAGCCACCGTGCCGCCCTTGTGCCACCTGCTGTTTGAAATAATTGCTGTGTGATCTTTAACGCCTACCGGAGGAGGCAGCCATTTCATCTGAAAGACTGCATTTCTGGCATTGCAGCATCCCTTCAGTTGCTGTACTGGGCGTTAAGGCCTGGATATGTGCATGCGTCTCTGGAACAGGGCTCACAGGTAAAGTGTAAAACTCCCAAACGTCTGTGGGGCCACAGCATTTTGTGGGAGCCAAAGGCAATTCCCTCTTTGCGGTGGTTACTTGCAGTCTGGTTTTAAACCAGATGGGCAAGTTTTATTGCGTGTAGCTTCCAGAAATTTCTGAACTCCAAACCAGACGTGCAGGGTTCTTAAAATAGCAGACCAATTTTCCAATGTATTTTTTAAGTCTCGTACATAGATATTAGTTTTTAATGTTGAAGTTTTATTTTTTGTGATAGTTTCTCTCCCCCCCCCCCCACACCTCTTAACGTCATTAATCCACCTCGTTTGTCACTTTTCAGTACTTCACCATGGTGCCTTGTTTAAATCACATGCAAGACATGGTCTGCCAGTGTTGGCAGATAGCAAGATAAGCAACCCCAGTTTCATACCCCATCTCATATTCATACATTTGCCCCGTAGGGTAGATACACTCTTATTTCCTTCGCTGTGGCCCAGGGATGTGGAACAATGTGACATAATGTTCAAATCGGAACCAGGACTTTTAATCAGGACTTTGACAAAGAATCATCCAGACTCTCAACATTAGCTCCATTCTCCCTCCACAGATGCTGTCCGACCTGCTGAGATTGTCCGGCATTTTCTGTTTTTGTTTCAGATTCCAGCATCTTCAGCAATTTGCTTTTATTCAGGGCTGATGTTTAGAAGCACTTGCACACATAGGGCGGCTGAAATCTGAAGCTGTTCAGGCCAGTTGAAAATTTCAAGTTTGAGATTGCTAGATTTTTTTGTTTTGGGTGGACATATTAAAAGATATGGAACCAAAGTGAATGAATGGAGTTTAAAATTCAGATCAGCCCTAAAAATGCCAGGACATCCCAAAGTGCTTTAAAGCTAACCAAACACCTTTTGAAGTGTCACCATTGCTGTGTTGCAGGGAGATGTGACAATCGGGTTTGCACATAGCAAGGTCCCACAAACAGCAACATGATAATGGTCAGGTCCCACAAACAGCAACATGAAAATGGCCAGGTCCCACAAACCGCAACATGATAATGGCCAGGTCCCACAAACAGCAACATGATAATGGTCAGATAATCTGCTCAGCTATATTAGTTGGGGGAATATTAGGAGAGTGCTACCCAGTGAACCATGCATGATGCTCCATGACCGTATTAAATGGCAGAACATGCTTTGAGGGGCTGAATAACTTCCTCCTGTTCTTGTGTTCCTTTCTGCTGATGTACTTAGGAGCAGGAAACCTCCCTATCCAAGAAGGAGCTGAAGCCAGGTATCGTCAACCATCCCACTATGAGTGGAATTCTCCCATGCTCCTACCAGTGGGATCAATGGGGTGGGGCAGGGTTGAGAGTGGGGTGCAGGAGGCTCAGAAAATCTGTTGCATGCTGGTGTAAATTTACAGCGGGATCTTCCAATGCTGTCCACCATTGCGGATCCGGAATCCTGCTGCAGGCCGATGTGAAACCAATTTGAACCCCATTCATGGAATGCCCGTGAAGGCCCGACCGTAATCTTCCGCCCACGCCCGATTCTCCATTTCAGTAGCGGGAAAACACGTCTGGGCCAAAATGCATGTGAAAAAGTCGGGACTAACCTGTAGAAGGCCTGGGGGAGGGTGCCAGCAACCCTGGACCCCGAAACACCACTTTGAGGAGGTCCATCTTCTTTCTTCAATGATGGATCAGTAATGTTGCGCGCCTTTTAACTTTGCCTCTGTGCGTGACGGTTGGATGCGTGCCATCAAGCCTGCCCTGCCATGGAAGATGGCACAAAATCCCCAGATGTATAATTAATTACATCGGGGACAGAAAATATGGTATGGTTTCCCGATGACACTCCCCAACCCCTCACGGGACTTAGTTCGAAAAGGGAGAATCCCATCCTATCCCTGGCTGAGGCTAGCAAACCCTGTATAAACCAGGGGTCGAACCTGGGCTCTTCCTGGACTATGTTTTTGCCACTTACTGGATGAATGTGCTGAGATATAGGGCAGCACGGTGGCGCAGTGGTTAGCATGGCTGCCTCATGGCGCCGAGGTCCCAGGTTCAATCCCGGCTCTGGGTCACTGTCCGTGTGGAGTTTGCACATTCTCCCCGTGTTTACGTGGGTTTCGCCCCCACAACCCAAAGATGTGCAGTGTAGGTGGATTGGCCATGCTAAATTGCCCCTGAATTGGAAAAAATGAATTGGGTACTCTAAATTTAAAAAAAAAAATAAGTGGAAACATCTCTAAACATTTGTAAGAGAAAAAAGAATGTGCTGAGATATTGAGGAGGTCTTTATAGAGATTGCCTATTCATATTACATTTTTTTAAAAAAAAGAACAAACCTGCGTATTTATAGTTCATTCACAACCTAAGGATGCCCCAAAATGCTTTAAGTGTGTAGTGCCTTTAATATAACAAAATGTTCCAAGGTGCTTCCTTAAGATAATTTATTGGGCAGAGAATTAGGAGAGGTGAACAAATCCACACTTGAAGAGGCAAGATTTTTAATGGAGCTATGAAAATAGCAAGGAGAGCATTGAGAGACTGAGAGGAAGGGTCTTGTTTGGTCATGCGAGCTTTGTCACAAAATGAGGAATGAGAGGGTGGGGGTGGGGGTGGGGGGGGGGGGGGGGGGGCAGTGTTGGGTTGCATGGGGAAGGCTGGTGGGAAACATGTAGGAAGCCAGAATTTAAGAACTTGGTAAATGACCTATGTAGTTAGAGTTCAATGTGCAGCTAACATGGACAAAGCTTGAGGCAATTGATTTCTTGCTGGCATGAATCAAGTCCGGTATTGGTTATTGATTAGTTTAAAAAAAAAGAAACCGAGACACCTTTCTCTTTTGACAAGGTATATTAGGTATAGATTTGTGTTCACTTCGCATTACTAATTTGGGTGAGGTGGGGCTACTGGTCTGGATGTAGCAGGGGTGGGAAGGGGTGATGGGTGGGCAAAAAAGTGATTCTTGATTTGGTTTTTAATCTTTTAAATCTTTCCTTAAGGGATCAGAAAATTCTGTGACTGGCTTTTCTTCATGACAAGCTGAAGCGAGTCAGGCAGGTATTAATAGACTTTCATTGTTGTTCCCTGGCGTCCTAATCCAATTCATTTTTACCTTCTTAACCAATAATGTTTAACTGCTATTTGAAGGGTAGGGTTATATAATTATCTGTTTGACAGCTGCAAATGCTAGAATTTCCAGTGGCTGATGAACAAGTGACTTTCCTGCCCTTGACACACTCTGGGTATAATTACATTGTGCAGCTCATTGTGTTTTGATAAGCTGCCATGTTCAGCATTGCTACTGAAATACAACCAAGTCAGTTTGGTCTGAAAAGTGTTTGGATGTATAGTTTTGTAACTGTAGATCCGTAAACAAGGGAGTCAGCACTTGCATTGTGGAATCATACAAGACAGAAAGAAGACTGATAGGACCATTCGACAAAATTAGACACAGCACCCTCATCAGCTCTTTTTCTACAGGCCTGCAAATTTCCCTTTGTGCTTGCAGTGAAGATGTCATCATATATGGTGAAACATACACGCAGACCTTTTAAGGGGAAGCTAGATAAACATGAGGGAGAAACCTATTAAGTAGTAGGCCATTCGGCCCCTTGAACCTGCTGCGCCATTTGATGAGATCATGGCTAATCTGATTGTGTCCTCAACCCTGTCTAGGGCGGCACGGTGGCGCAGTGGTTAGCACTGCTGCCTCACGGCGCTGAGGATCCGGGTTCGATCCCAGCCCCGGGTACTGTCCATGTTGAGTTTGCACATTCTCCTCGTGTTTGCGTGGACATCATCTCCACAACCCAAAGACGTTCAGTGTAGGTGGAATGGCCATATCTTTTTATTAAAATAGTTAAAAATATATACAAGGTCAAACGCTAATTTTGTGTTGGAGAAACTGGGTACCCTCCCCATAGTACCAATGTATGGGGAGGGGGGGTTGGATACACTGATTATTAAAATAGTTCACATTTTGACAAAAAACAAATGGTACAATCACTAAACTTTGCGCTAGAGAAACCAGATACCCTCGCCTCTGTACCAACAGGTGGGGAGAGGGGGAAAGGAGGGTGGTGGGGAGGGAGCTGGGATGTTGGTGGAGGGGGGCCCCCAATAGGACACTGCCTGAAGGTGGATTGGCCACGCTAAATTGTCCCTTAATTGGAAACAAAAATTGTTGGGTACTCTAAACTAAAAAAAAACGCTATATAATTTGTCAGTCAAGAATTAATCGAACTCAGCTGTGCACATGTTCAATGACCCGGCCTCCATTGCTCATTGGAGAAGAGAATTCCACAGACTAACAACTCTCTGAGACCTGTCAAGTCCCCTCATGACCTTATATGTTTCAGTAAGATCACCTCTAAATCTTCCAAAATCAAATGGATGCAGGCCCAAACTGTCTAACCTTTCCTCATAAGGAAACACCCTCATCCCCAGAATCAATCCAATGAACCTTCTCTAACTGCTAATGTAATTATGTCCTTTCTCAAATAAGGAGGCCGAAACTGTAGGCAGCACTTCAGATATGGTTACAGCAATACCCTGTACAAGTGTCACCTAACCTCCCTATCTCTATCCCATTCCACTCACAATAAAGAACAACATCCCATTTGTCTTCCTAATCACTTACTGTACCTTTAGTGAACCTTTAGTGATTCAGAAAGGAACCGAGGGATATACTGATCGAGTTAGATGAAGAAGGATGAGAGGTGGCTCATGTGGAGCAGTAACAGTGGCATAGACAAGTTGGATTGAATGGCTTGTTTCTGTGCTTTTAAGTTCCATTGCATTCCAGCCTGGATTTGTTGAGGGCAAATCTTGCTTACCTAATAACTTTTTTGATGAGATAGCAAAGAGCATAGGAAAGGATAATGGTGGGGCTGGCACAGTGGTTAGCACTGCTGCCTACGGCGCTGAAGACGCGGGTTTGAATCTCGGCCCTAGATGACTGTCCGTGTGGAGTTTGCACATTCTCCCTGTGTCTGTGTAGGTCTGATCCCCACAACCCAAAGATGTGCAGTGTAGGTGGATTGGCCATGCTAAATTGCCCCCTGATTGGGAAAAAAAGAATTGGGCACTTTAATTTTTTAAAAAAAAGGATAATGGTGTTTTATGTGGGCTTCCAATAGGCGGCATTTGGTCAAGTGCCGCACAACAGTCTCGTGAGAAAAGATAGACGAGCAGTACGGAAAATAAATTGGCTGACTGATGGGATGAGAAAGTAATTGCGAAGCTTGTTTTTTGGGCCAGAGCAAGATTCATAATGAGGTTCCCTAAGGATTGGTATTGGAACCCCGACTGTTTTTCATATATATATTAATGGCCTAGACAGGGCACAATTTAAAAACTTGCAGATGATACAAAACTTGGACGTTTTGTGAACTTTTAGGAGGCCAAGACTGAAGTTCAAAAGGGCATAGACAGGTTGGTGCATGGGTGGACAAGTGCAGATTAAATTTAATGCTGTGTCGTGTAAAGTGATTCCCTATGCAGGAAGAGTGGGGAAAGGTAATAAAAATAAAAGGTACAATTCTAAAAAGTCGGCGCAGGAGCAGGGGAAACTTGGGGAATATGTACGCAAATCATTGAAAGTGGGAGGGAAGGTTGAGAAAGTGGTTAATAAAGCAAATGGCAGGCTGGGCTTTATAAATAAGGGTATAAAGTACAAATGTAAAGAAGCAATTCTAGACCTGTATAAAATACTAGTTTGACGTCAGTGAGAATATTGGGTTCACTTCTGGGAACCAGACTTTAGGAAGGATGCAAGGTTATTAGGGAGCGTGCAGAAAAGATTTGTGAGAATGGTTCCAGTTACGTAGATAGTTTGGAGAAGCTTGAGTTCTTTTTGGAAAAGAGAAGGTTGAGAGGAGATTCGATAGAGGTGTTCAATAAATCTGCTGTGGACAGAGCAGATGATAAGAAAGAAGGATTGCGAACCAGAGGATACCAATTGATGACGATTGCAAAAAGAAACAATGGCAACATGAGAAAAAGCCTTTTTGTGCAGCAAGTGGGTAGGATCTGGAATGCACTGCCTGAGTGTGTGGTGGAGACAGATTCAGTTGTGTCTTTCAAAAAGGGAATTGGATCATTATCTGAAGAGGAAACATTTGCGGGGCTACAGGACAAAGGTGGGGATGTTGGGACTAGGTGGGTTGGTCTTGCAGAGATCCGGCACTGCGAATGGCCTCCTTCAGTGCCGTGACCATTCTATGATTCTGTGTAGTGGTCACTGCCTTGACCAAAGTAATTTCAAGTTTAATGTTCCATAGTTTCTACCCTACTGCTTCTTGGTGTCAGCTTGGTTCATTTGGAAGCATAATTGCCTCTGATTCAACCCCCAGGGGTTAAGCATATAATCTAGGCTAACCAAAACGATACTGAGGAAGTGCTACTGTGATGGCGATGCTGACCTTCCCACACAATTAAACTAAGGCTCTGTTCACTTTCTGGAGCCTGTTAAAAGATCCCATTGTGCTGTTTAATTGAGTTCGGTAGTATAGTGATAGAGGTCTGGACTAATAATCCAGAGAATATGATCTCAAATTCAGTTTTTTAAAAATCTGAGAATAAAGAATTGTTCTTGGTAAAAGTGACCATGATGCCCGATTGGTTCAGTAATGTCCTTAGAAGGAATGGTTCGTGTTTTTTTAAATTTATAGATACAAACTTTTGGAATTTTGTTTAAACGAAGTACCATATTCCAACCATTTCCAATGATTGTAAAGCAACCATCTTATTGTTTCTTCAATTGGGTTATGTTGTTTGGGGTAGATCATACTGCATCTTTGCAAAATCAAGTTGGAATGTGTGTTGCAGGCTCCACTTCTGGCAGTAACCACCCTGTTTCATAATGAGGCATATTTTGTTAGGAAGCAGAAGAGAAGGGGAAAAAACATGGTAATCGTTAGGGTAGCATTTGGTGCAATGCAGGAATATTATGTTTTAAAATTTCCATGCCTGTTTTCAAATCTGGATACTCCCTTGTCCCTGCCTATCTTTGTAATCTCCCCAGCCTTATAACCCTGCCAGATCTTGGCACTTTTCCAATTCTGGCCTCTCTTGCATCCTCAATTTCTTTTTTAGACGTCTTGTTTATTGGGGTTTTTCAATTTTTACACATTCACAAAAAGGCAGCTACAGCAGGTAAACCCCCAAAACAACAGTCATTGCAGCATTAGGTACAACAAGATTGGATGATTCGGATAAAATCCCCAGCCGATTCTCTCCTCCTCCTCCCCCCACCCCCAACCCCCCACGACGGAAAAATGACCGGTCTGCACCTGAACAGGATACAGGATGCATTTTAAACCTACATCAAACCCATAGCTTGAAAGCAGATTAACAGGAGAAGAAAACAATACCCGTGAATCCCTGTACTAAGGGGAATTCAGCTAACTCTTACAGCCCAATTTGAACTCTTCTCCAGACCCAGGCCGGAACATGCTGCCGCTCACACTTTTGAGATGGCAAAAACCAAAGACAGATTCAAGGAAAGGACCGGGCACTACCAGACCCATGATAACAATCCATGGTCTTCCATGGAGAAAGTAAAAAGAGAGCAAGAACAAAAGCTAAAAGTGAAGAATGGAACCACCACAAATCCATTTCCCGGGACCAAGGACAAAGCGGTTCATCGAACCAGCAACACCACCCTCAATAGGGCAAAAGGCAACCATGGGGTCAAGACCCAAGACTCGAGAGGTTAAATAGCCTGGTCTCAGTCAGAGAGACGGGGGAAACCCACACCAGGATGGGAGGGCTGTCAGTGCGGTCCCCAAACTTGGGGGGACACCCAGGGAGGGAAGGCCTTCCAACCATTGAAAAGGATGAGGAAAGGATTAGGCCACCAAAAAGCAATATCTGTTTGCCCGTGCCACCCAGGCCCACCTTCCACCTCTAGTATCAAAACTAAGAAGGATATAGGTAACGCTCCTAACATCTCGCCAGGTCCGAAGAAGACTGAGGAAGAAGAAGAGCAAGATCTGTCAGAACTAACCCCTCGGATCCACCAAATTACAACAAAACAAAGATTGGCCCACCAACCATCACATGGGCCTGCCTAACACTAGGGAGGAATTAACCACGGATAATGACTGGGCCTACCTTCATACATACCCCATCTCAATGTCTCCAAATGTGAATCACCTATCTTGTGGCACACCACGGCATCCCCAAGGGAGGTGCCATTGCCCGATGAGCAACAGGCTAAAGACCGCGGCCTGGCTGAGTGCAGTGCCACCACAAGAACAAGGACATGAATGAACTAGTTCCTAGGACTATCATGACCTCTTCTTTCCAACACCCACAATACAGGTGGTCAACAACCTAGGCTTCCGCTCCACCAATGGTGACTGTTTTCACTTGCTAAGGCCCTAAACTCTTAAACCTTTCCCTCTCTCTACCTCTCCTCGTTTAAGATGCTCCTCAAACCTACCTCTTTGGTCAAACCTTTGATCTAATATCTCCTCATGTGGCTGCATTCCAAATTTTGCTTTGTAATGTAGTGAGGTACCTGAGGACATTTTGTGCTATATAAACATCTGTTGTTTCAGTGAAAACACTCTCCTTTTAAACTCCTGAGAGTGTAGGCAGATCAGCCATGATGGAGCAGGCTTCAAGGGCCAAATGGGCTGCCCAAGCCATCCATTTCTCATCTTCTTGCGAAATATCAGCACTAAGAAGGGATGACATGGGAATATAGGTAAGATGAATAAAGGCGTAATACCATTCTAGTAGTCACAGGGCCCAGTGATAATGGAGTTGTTGACTAATCACAGCAAGCGATTTTTATCATGAATCTACAGCAAACTAGGGCACGAAGAGAGGAGAGAGGGGAGCTTTGGGAACCATTTTGCCCATAGGGTCTGCACCTGCACTCTACCTCGGCGCACTCCCCTGCCCTATCCCCGTAACCTGGCACATTGATCGTGGCCCATCCACCTAACCTGCACATCTTTGGACTGTGGGAGGAAACCAGAGCACCCGGAGGAAACCCACGCAGACACGCGGAGAACGTGCAAATTCCACACAGTCACCCAAGGCTGGAATCGAACCTGGGTCACTGGCACTGTGCGGCAGCAGTACTAACCACCATGCCATCGTACACTCATCCTACCGTACTTCAATAAACTCCATCAACATATCTTGCCATTCCTTTGCGTTATCAAGCTTTCCCTTGAATACATCAATGCAATTCACCTCAGCCATTCCCTGTGGCACCATGTTCCAATCCTCACCACTCTGGGTAAATGGGTTTCTCCTGAGTTCCCTTTTGGGTTTATGAGTGACTCATCTATGGCTCCCTGTTCTGGTGTCTACCACAAATTGAAACATCTCTTATGTCTGTACTATCAAACTAACTAAACAAACCATTGATAATATGAAAGACCTTTACCAGATCATCCTCCATTTTCTCTTATTCACCCTCTTCAACCCTTCCTGCTAGGTATAACCTCAAATCTAATATCAACACGGTAAATCTTTTTTTCATCTTTCCCAGTGTCTCCATATCCTTTTAATAATATTGTGACCAAAACTGTGCACAGTGCTCCACAAATATGGTCTAACCCAGGTTCTATACAAATTTGACAACTCTGCTTCTCTTCAATTCACTCCCTCTAAAGAAGAACCCACATATAATCCATGTAGGTGAAATCAAAGTGAAAATGTTCTTTGCCCTCATCAGGGAAGATGGTAGTGAAGGGATGGAAGTCGGAATGGTTTCTACTTTATCTACGTTCAGTCACATCTCAATGACATATGCAACCCAATTTCATCATTTATTCTTTCATGGAAAGATCTGTAACTAATCAGAGAAGGTGAATGCAAGGCATAGAAAAGTCTCATTTTATCTGTGTCTTTATTCCAACACAAGATGAACAACAATGAAAATAATGCAGTAAATTGAATGACAGAAAGGCTAAGCACTTTTGATAGATAATGATCTGTGCTTGCTTGGCGAAGGCCACTTACTGTAACTAAACAAATTGGAATGCACGGAGTTGGTATTAGCTGGGTACTATGGTAAGGGAAGCTTGGAGATGGCACAGAATAGAAGACACATGTAATTGAAATGCAAAGTAGTCGTGAGATGAAAGCACGAGAGAGAGAAAAAATTTGTAGGTCACCATTTGCTTAATGTGTCTGCAGTTCATTAATGAGTTTTCGCATTGTGCGTTGCTTTCAGGTAATTAATGAAGATCCTGACTGATCTGATTTTCCCCGTTTGGCTCCATGCCTGAATGCATCTATTGAACACATTTATGGCACGCAAACCTGTTATGTTTTTTTTTCCCCAGGAGAATTTTAAACACCAGAAGACATAATGCTAAAAAAGCCAAAGGTATTTGTATTCAGGAGCATAACCTCCCCCATCATGTTTGTGTGAGCTCTTTGAAAGAGCTCTCCAATTCGACCTACTCGCCATAATTCTTTCCTGCACCCCTGAACATTTTCATTTTTACCTAGCTTCCTTTTGAAATTACTATTGAGTCTGATCCCCTCACCCTTTTCGGGCAGTGCATTCCAGATCACAATTCACTGTGGTTTAAAAAAAAATAAAAATATTCTCCTTATCTTCCCTCTGGTTCTGTTACCATTATTATATCTGCCACAGAAGGTGGGCAGAGGTAACTTTTTTTTCCATCCTTGCTAATATGTTTTTCTGAAAACAGTATATCTCAAAACTAATCGATGGATTTCAACAAAACTTGTTACAAAGAGCATGGCTTGTGGAAGAATGGCGTAGTTTTTGGCACACGTTTCGGATCCTGGAATATTTTAAAGGAGCTGTTAACCGAGGGCAAATTGATATATTTTTTAGAATGTTGTCAGTTTTTAAAATTTAGAATATTGTTGATAGTTTTTAGGTAGTTGCAGAATGTTGTGGAGGAATTTGTCACAGCTTTCAAAAAAGTGAGCAGAGTTTTTACAGCAGGTTGTTGGATGTGGATTGGCCTAAAGCCTCTTCAGTGAGATGTGGAACCTCTTCACTTGTACGCTCTCTACTGAATGCCCTCTTCACTAGTTTTAAACCTGTATTGTTTAGTTGCCAACCCTTCTCTTAAGAGGAAATAGTTTTTCCTTATTTTCTCCATTTGATATGTTTCAGGAATGTGCAAACCCTTGCCATTTAGCTCTGCTCTCTACCTGCTCCCTCCGCACTTCCACCACTGACATTTACAGCTGACTGCAGAGCCCAAATGGCTGGCATTCTATTTCTGCTTCTCTCCCTTCCTCACCAACATTGGTGTGCGTGAGTTAAAGAAATTCAGGCTTACAACCCCAGTCAGTACTGAGGGCAGTGCAGCACTGTCAGAAGGACAGTAAAGAGGGAGCACTGCATTGAAAGAGCGCGGCACTGTCGGCGGGGCAGTACTGAGGAAGCATTGTGCTGTGGGAGGGCTTGTACTGGGTCCTCAGCCGTACCAAGGGAGGATTGCACTGTCAGAGGTGCCATCTTTTGATGGGACATTAAGCTGAGGCCCAATGACCTGATGGATTCCATGGCATTATGTCAAAGATGAGCAGAGGTTCTATTGTTCTGGCCGATATTTATTTCTCCCTCAATCACAACACACCGGTTATCTGGTCATTACCATTTTGCTATTTGTGGGAGCTTGTCTGTAAATTGGTTGCTGCGTTTCCTATATTACAATAGTGAGTGCACTTCAAAAGTTCTTTGGGTTGTAAAGTGCTTGGGGAAGTCCTGAGGTGCATAACGGTGCTAAAAAAAATGCATTTTCCTGGATATGTAATGACGTATTGCTTCGATGTCAAAATGGCATTGCATTTCACTACTTTGTGATAATCCCCATGTGCGTTAGAGAAAAACACTTTGCTATGGTAAAGTTTAATCACTTTTTTCTCAAGTCCTCGGGCTTGGTGTTGAAGTGGTGAGGCATTATGCAAGTTCACTCTGTTCACTGTTACTTGTAGGTTTCATTTTCTTTCAAGTGAGGAGTAACCTTTGGCAGATGCTGTTCCAAGCATTTAAGGAGCACAATGTTAAACTTCTGTGAAGTTTTACGCTTGCTAATGCTCTTTTATTATCTGATCCCAAAAATGCAGTTTCTCTGCACCAGCTCTCAATCTGTGGCGTCTGCTGCGAGTGTGTGCGAGAGACTGCTTCTGCCTAATTTAGTTTGCTGTCCTAGTGGCAGAATTCATGTGCAGGGCTGATGCCCCACTGAGAGGCTGTGGTGAAAGCCGAGAAACCAAAGTGTTTTGAATAGAATTTGTAGAATCCAAGACTTTAACAGCAAAGGAGGGCATTCGGCCCTTCTGGCTGGTGCAGCATTTATTGAAGAAAAGCTATCCGATTAGTCTCACCATCCCTCTCACATTGTCCTTCCCCCACGCCTCCAAATCTGTTACAAATTTATATTTTTGAAATATTCATCCACCCCACTTTTAAAGCTGTAATAGTTTCTGCCTCCACCGAGTCATTCCATAACAACACTGCACTAAAAATATCCTTAGCTTGCCCTTTATTCTTTTGTCACCATTAATTCATGCCCTCTAGTTACTGACTCACTGATTGGTTTAATAGTTTTCCCCCCTTCCAATTTACCTCATAAATGCTCATAAGTCGGCAGTCTTCAAAACTATGTGAAAGAACCTATTTTTTCCCTTTGTAACCAAAGTGCGCCATCCCTGCTCTCCTTTGATTGAATCTCATTTCCATGACCTTGAGATGTTTCCTAAAGTAATAAGATAGGAATTGCATTTGTCTAGTGCCTTGCACACCTTCTGTGCTGAAGTGCTTTATAAACAATGAAGTGTATTTTGTGAGATCTTGCTATTTGCATGTTGGTGGTCGTGTTTTCCATATTACAAGTCTCTACTCTTTAAAAACATTGTTGGTTATAAAGCACTTCGACACTGAAGGTGTGAAAGGTGCATTTAAGTGCAATTTCTATCTTGTTACTTTAGGAAACATATCAAGGTCATGGATGGGATACTGCCTGCAATGCAAATATATCCTTTGGATTATAATTAGGTAGATAGTTAATGGTGTGTTTTTGTACCATTTCACCCAGACCAGAACAAAGTGTGTCTTATTTATGGAAAAAAGTACATTTTCAGAACTGTTTTGTACTGTTAAAAATCTGGATCTACTCAACACCCACGTCATCAGCTTGTTTGGAATGCCTTTTGGAGGAGGGGGGGGGGGGGGGGCTGCGTGGTAGGGAAGAGTGATTGTGTGCGATTTCTTCACGCCACTGATCAGCCTAACTTCATCTCCTCTTCATGTGTGAAAAATCAAAGTAACCGGGGGCAGAAAAAAAATCAGTGAAAGGATTGATTACTGGTTTGCGAAATCCAACCTAGTAGAACTAACTAACACACCGTGATTACAGGGCTCGATGTTGAATGGCTTTAGGGTTTTCTTTTGCCAGAAATTACTTCATCGGCCAAACAATTGCTCTGTAATCTATCCCATTAGCTGGAGGAGTTTGATGTGGCAATCTTTGTTGTTTGTACTGGGTATAAGTCAGCTTTATACAATTGGAGAAGTAAGGGCCAAATCCTGCGCCTCTTCCCTTTTGCAGACTTCATTTTTTGGAAATAGTCCTTTGTCCAAACTTCTTTGGTCTTGGATGGTTTAAAGTTGAATTCTGTTTCTTTCTATTGAGCCAGTTTTGCTGGAATGTGCTAATTTTGCTTGGGTTGAGTAGGGTTTGGTTGGTGCAGCAGTTAAAATATTAGAAATGGAGAGTGAAACCGAGTTCACCTTTCTTCAGAAGTATAATAATAATCTTTATTGTCACAAGTACGCTTACATTAACACTGCAATGAAGTTACTGTGAAAAAAAGTGGAAACTGTTAAGAGATGGAACATGCAGGAAAGGGGAGGAGCAGGGTTGAGAACATAAGGGAAGGACTATGATCGGGCAGAGAGTAGGCGTCATTAAATGGCAAATTAAATGGGCGGCACAGTAGCACAGTGGTTAGCACTGTTGCTTCACAGAGCCAGGGACCTGCGTTTAATTCCTGGCTCGGGTCACTGTCTGTGCGGAGTCTGCACGTTCTCCCCGTGTCTGCATGGGTTTTCTCCGGGTGCTCCGGTTTCCTCCCACAGTCCTAAGATGTGCAGGTTAGGTGGATTGGTCACGCTAAATTGCCCCTTAGTGTCCAAATGTTAGGTGGGGTTGCTGGGTTACGGGGATACGGTGGGGGTGTGGGCTTAGGTCGGGTGCTCTTTCAGGGCCCGGTGTGGCCACCTTCTGCACTGTAAATTCTATGAAAAGGGTACAATACAAAATGAGATGGAAGTGGGACAAGTAAAGAAACAAAAGATGGGTTTAGAGGAACTCTGTTGAAACATTATGCATTCTTTTACTAATGAGGGAGAGGCATAATGTCTATTAATAGGGCATTGGATAAATACATGCAAAGGAAAGCTATAATTGTAGAATGTTGTATGTTCCTTAAATCACTAACATCAAGGACTTCCAACAAAGGTAGCTTATACGTAAGCTCAACAGCTGTCTGCCCGTTGTCCTGGGGATAACTCCCGCCACGGCATGTAGCTTACATGACCATTCGATCTGCAATAATAGAAGGCAATTGCATTTATAAAGTGATTTTCGTAAATTTGTGGCACCCCAAAGTGTGGTATAGGCAATTAAGTACTTTACTGAAATGTTGATACTGTTGCAATTTAGGAAACATGGCTACCATTTTGCACACAAGCTTCCAGGATCAGCAGCAGTTCAAAATCAGGTTTTTGATGCCCATCTGAGTGTGCAGGCATGTCCTTGGTTTAACCTCCTGCCTAAAAGATTATTGGGAAGAGCAGGAAAATAGGATTATAATGGGTACATAAAAAAATGAGAAATAGGTGCAGGTGTAGACTGTATGGCCCATCGAGCCAGCTTCATCATTCCAAACTGTTGTGGCTGATTTACGCTTCAACTCCCCTTTCCTGCCTGCTCCCCATATTCATCCATTCCCTGAGAGACCAAGAATCTGTCTATCTCGGCTTTAAATGTATTCAACGTTGGACCTTCTGGGGTAGTGAATTTCAAAGATTCATTACCCTTGGAGTGAAGAAATTCCACCTCATTTCAGTTCAAAGTTGAATTCTGTTTCTAAATGATCTGCCCCTTATCCTGAAATTGTGCCCTCATGTTCTAGATAATAATAATCTTTATTATTGTCACAAGTAGGCTTACATTAACACTGCAATGAAATTACTGTGAAAACCCCCTAGTTGCCACACTCCAGCGGCACCTGTTCGGGTACACTTGAGGGAGAATTCAGAATGTCCTATTCACCTAACAAGATTCCCAGACTGGAGAAGCAACCTGTGTCTACTCTGTCAAACCCCTTCAGAATCTTGAATGTTGAAATACGGTCACCCCTCATAGATTATCATAGAATTTACAGTGCAGAAGGAGGCCATTCGGCCCATCGAGTCTGCACCGGCTCTTGGAAAGAGCACCCTACCCAAGGTCAACACCGCCACCCTATCCCCATAACCCAGTAACCCTCCCAACACTAAGGGCAATTTTGGACACTAAGGGCAATTTATCATGGCCAATCCACCTAACCTGCACATCTTTGGACTGTGGGAGGAAACCGGAGAACCCGGAGGAAACCCACGCACACACGGGGAGGACGTGCAGACTCCGCACAGACAGTGACCCAATCTGGAATCGAACCTGGGACCCTGGAGCTGTGAAGCAATTGTGCTATCCACAAGGCTACCGTGCTGCCCTCATTCTTCTAAATGCCAAAGAATATGGATCTAGTCATCATAGGATAAACCTCACCCCAGGGACCAATCTAGTGAACCTTTGTCGTACTGTCTCCAATGTAAGTATATCACTACTTAAATAGTGAGACCAGAATTGCACATAGCATTGCAGGTTTAGTTTTACCAAAGCCATGTACACTTGTAGCAAGACTTGTTTATTCCTGCATTCCGATCCCCTCACAATAAAGACCAACTTAAAGTTGCCTTCCTAATTGTTTGCTGTACCAGCACGCTAAATAATGGTTAGCACTGTTGCTTGACAGCGCCTGGGTCCCAGGTTTGATTCCCGGCTTGGGTCACTGTCTGTGTGGAGTTCTCCCCGTGTCTGCATGGATTTCCTCCAGGTGCTTCCTTTTCCTCCCACAAGTCCCGAAAGACATGCTGTTAGGTGAATTGGACATTCTGAATTCTCCCTCTGTGTACCTGAACAGGCACCGGAATGTGATGACTAGGGGCTTTTCATAGTAACTTCATTGCAGCGTTAATGTAAGCCTACTTGTGACAATAATAAAGATTGGTATTATTACTTGTGTTCCTTTTATGAGTACACACAAGGCCTCCTGAACATCAACATTTTTAAGTTCAAAAAATATTCTGCTTTTCCATTCTATGACCAAAGTAAGTAAGCACACAGTTTCCCACATTACCCTCTTATTTGCTGCCTTTTTGGCCACTCACTTAACCTGTTCCAGACGAGGCACTAAAGGCTGTTTGATCGCCTTAGGTTCTGTAAGTTCCACATTAGTAGTTGTTTTTAGACTGGACCTTATTTAGCTTAAGACTCCAAGAGGCAGGAACTTCTGAATCTGGCTGTCTTATTCCAACAGCTGGAGCATAGACCCAAGGGAAACTGGAGCTATGAGCTGGATTCAGCAGTGTTATAAGGCACTGGTCTCTTGGGGCAAGAAGTAAGGGTCAGTGTAACACCAGTGTTGATGCAGCAAGACTTGCTGTCTGCATTCAGCTCTGTGTATTCATTTGTTCAACTACTTTCTATCCCTGTCTTCTCTAGCCCCTGCCATTGGGCTCCTTCCCTCTGCTCCTTTGCCCTCTCTTAACTCCCAGGCCTCTTTTCCTTCCTATTTTCTGTCCATGCCCTCCATTTTACTCCCGTCATTCTCCTTACTTTTTATGGTTCATTCTTTCTCTTTCTTTCAACCTCTCTCTGTCTCTCTCTCTGTCTCTCTTCCTTGACCCCCCCCCTCCCCGTCACTAAAAATTATGTCTCCCTAGTTGGTTAAAATAAAATTCACAACCTCCTATATTTGAAAAGAAGCAAATGTATTTGTGAAAGGAGAGTTCGTTGCCTAACCCATTTCTCTTGTTTCCATTTTTGAAACAAAGTAGTTCACCTTTACTGAACCAATTTGACGATGGGTGTATAGTGGCTTTTATTTTCTTTGTACAGATACCCACACTGCAAACTAATCTCTTTTTCCGCACAAACCGAGAATATTGCAAGAAATTACAGCGCAAATGGAGATTTCCAGGCGAGGCAGTAAGGAGACACAAATCAGAAAGGTTTTAATGAATGGGTAATGTAGGTGTGTGAGAAAGAAAACACTGCCTTCAGAAGAAATGCGTACAGCCAGAGGTAAAACAAAGCCAGAAAGGCAAGTTTTTCCAGTGTATCGTTGCAGTCAGTCCTGACGTGCCTTGCAAAGTAACAAGCCTTTCAGAACTGGTGTTGTGCAACAGTAATGCAACATGTTGTGGTGTGAGGTAATTTGAATGCAAATGAATGTAATCAACTTAATTCCGATCAAGACCAGCTGTATTATTTGTGCAGCCGTAGCACATTGAGCTGTCTCAGAGATCAAATAAACACTAATGAAGCATTGCAAATGAACAAGGTTTTTGATGTGTTTTCTTTCGAACCGACAATTAGATGGTAGAGCTAAGAGATACGGTTTTAAAAAAAACACACTGGGCGTTGTTGCCGATTCCCACGTCACGAAGGAAGAAAAACTTTATATGGTTGCTTTCATTATTTCAGGAAATCAAAAAGTATTTTTACATTAGAAGGGTTTTTGGAAGTGTGATCACTGTTGTAATGCAAGGATTGCAGCAGTCAACTTGTTCACAGTAAGTTCCCACAGACAGCAATGGAATCGTGACCAGATAATCTAATTTTAGTGATGTTGGTCGAGGGGGTGAATGTTGGATCAGGACACTGGATATCTTCCTTGCTCTTCTTCACAATTGTGATGGGGGATTCTTTACATCCACCTGAGAGGGCAGACGGGGCTTTGCATAAATGCCTCGTCCAAAAAACAGCCTAGATTTTTATGGACTGTGATAATTGATGCCATGACCTTTTGATTTAAGGGAGAGTGCTACTCATCGAGTGATGGCTGACACCAACATTGAGCCACTGAAATATGTTCAGTAAAAATAAGGACAAGTGGGTTACAGACATATTTCCCAGTAAACCTAATAAATTACCTGAAATTGTTTGAAATGATGCGGAGGTTGATGCAGGTAATGTGATGGATGTTGTGCATTTGGACTTTCAGAAAGTGTTTGACAAAATACTGCATGGTAGATTTGTTGACAGAATTCAAGCCCATGGGATTAAAGTGACAGTGGCAGCGTAGATATAAAAATGCCTAAGAGATAAAAAGCAGAGAGCGGTGGTGTGTGGTTGTATTTAAGACTGGTTTCTGAGGGATGAGTATTCACAACACTGCTCTTTTTGATATGTATCAATAAGCTGAAATTTGGTATAAAGGGTAAGTTTGCAGATAAAGCAGAACTTGGAAATGTTGTAAGCAATGAGGAGGATAGTAATAGACTTCAGGAGGACATATATTAGGGCTGACATGGCAGGTGAAATTTGACGCTAAGTGTGATGTGGTATAGTTTGGTGGAAAGAATGAGGAGAGACAACATCAACAAAATGATACAATTTTAAAAGGCTTGCAGGAATAGAGACCTGACTGTGCAAAACATGTTGAGAAGACATGTGGGACCCTTGGCTTTATGAATTGAGGCATAGAGCACAAAAACAAAGAGGTTACGGTAAACTATATGAAACACTGATTAAGCCTTAGCTGAACTATTGTGTTCCAGCTCTGGACACCAAAATTTAGGAAGGATGTCAAGGTTTTAGAGTGAGTGCTAAAGAGATTTACTAGAAAGATACAAAGGATGAGGAGCTTCATATATGTAGAGAGGCTGGGATTGTTCTGCTTAGAGTAGTGATATTAAGAGGAGATTTGGTAAAGTGTGTTCAAAATCACGAACTGTTTTGCTGGAGTAAATAGGGAGAAACTTTCCCATTGGCACAAGGGTCAGTACCAAAGAACACCAATCTAAGGTGATTGGCAAAAGAACTAGGGGAGGACACGAGGAAGCATTTTTACACAAACTATTGTGATATGGAATGCACCACTTGAAAAGGCAGTGGAAGCAGATTGCATACTTTCAAAAAGGAATTGGATAAATACTTGAAAGGAAACCATTAGTGGCTATGGAGAAAGAGCAGGGGGAGTTGGACTAGTTGGGCTAATCTTTCGAATTGCACAAACACTGAAATGATGAGCTGAATGTTTACCTTCCATACAGCGGTAATACGATTTGCAACAACAAATAGTCTGTGTGATAGAAGTAGCAGTGATGTTGCACTGGTGATGCTGACACATTTCAGAATTTAGTGGTCGAGGAGGAAGCCAGCCTGGTCAGTTCACAGTGTAACTCAATGCTTTTAACACATTGCCTGAGAGCTGCGATGCTTACCTTTCTTTTCAATTTCCTCAATTAAACTAATTAATTCTTTTGGACCTTTGACCCTATTTGTGTAGAGTCTCAATTCTTGGACAGCAAGAGTGCTATTGTTCTCTCCCAATGTTCAGACACATCTGCAAATGTGTAGAAGGAGGCCATTCAGCCCAACGGGTCTGCACCGGCCCTTGGAAAGAGCACCCCACCTAAGGCCACACCTCCACCCTATCCCAGCAACCACACCCAATCTTTTGGGGACTAAGGGGTAATTTAGCGTGGCCAATACACCTAACCTGCATATCTTTGGACTGTGGGAGGAAACCGGAGCACCCGGAGGAAACCCACGTAGACAGGGGGAGAACATGCATACTCCACACAGGCAGTGACCCAAGCCGGGAATCGAACCGGGGTCCCTGCGCTGTGAAGCAACAGTGCTAACCACTGTGCTACCGTGCCGCCCAAATGTGGAGCACAAGAAGATAGTAGTGGTACTGCCAGCAAAACGGTTCATTTGCAATTTAATTTGCTAACAAAATAAGGTGGGAAGGAGTTTTTTTAAACTGCTGCACTGTTGAGCTTGAGTATAATTAATTTTATGCTGCATTTATGTGAATGTGTCAGCTGTTGGAGAATAAGAGCTTTCAAATTCATATTTCCAATGAAGAGTGGATTAATTTACTGACATGTGTTCATTGCTTATAATCGGACTCATTCCCTATAGACTAGGAAATATGTTTGTAAATAGAATAGGAACTTATTGTCTGATCGTGTCAGTGTTTGATGTGTATTAGCTGAATACCTTTAACCCTGTTGAATTGACTTCTGTTTTAAAACCGTATAAATTGGTATGCTTCTTAGAACAGGAGAAGGCCATGTCACCCCTCGTGCTTGCTCTGCAATTCAATTAGACCATGTTCCATCTACAGCTCAATTCCATTTACCTGCCTTGGTTGTGTAACCTGTAATGCCATTTACTGATAAATCCATCATTCTTTATCTGAAATTTTAAATTGCTCCCCACCTCCCACCCTCAACAGCTTTTTGAGGGAGAGAGTTTTAGCTTTGTCTTAAACTTTGCCCAATGATGCGACTCCTGATATTGCCTCTGAACAGCATAGCTCGAATTTCAAGGCTATATTCCCTTGTTATGAAATAGATTTAAACCCCCCCTACCCCCATCATCATCACCCACCCTCGCACTCGATCACTCATCATCACGCTCATTCACTCTTCCTCACACTCACTCACTCACTGAATTCGCTGGATGGGGTGGGGAGGGGGGACGAGTGGCAAATGGGGGCTACATTGCCAGTGCTGAACCAAAACACTGGATGATGGACCACAGCACCAGAAATGGGGTAAAAGAAGCCAGAGCCAGCCAGGAGCACCAGGAACTGTGTGAAAGCTGCTGGAGCCATGGGAAAGTGTAGTGAGCGAAGCCACGCACGCTCTAGACTCTCTGTACTCTCTCATGTTGGCAGTGATTGCTGCTCCACCGATCACAGCCTCTTTCTCGCCCATGTTTGCTGTTGATACGTTCACTATTGAGCCCTTTCATAGCAAATATGGGAGAGGAAAGTACCATAATTGGAGGAGCTGTCCCCTGTAGAAACCTTCAAACTCACTGACCCCTCGTACCGGCATTTTCAATGATTTCTCCGCAAACCACAATGCAGTCCACTGGCTGCAATCTGTAGAACCATAGCATGATGCACACAAAAGGAGGCTATTTGGCCCAGTTTGCCTCTGTTCTTCGGAAGAACTACCCAATTAGCCCCATTCCCTTGACCTTTCCCCCTCGTCCTGCAAGTTTTGCTATTTAAAAAAATATTTATCTAATTTCCTTTTTGAAAGTTATTATTAAAACTACTTCCACCGCCCTTTCAGGCAGCATGTTTCTTTTGTAAAAAAAATAAATTTAGAGTATCCAATTATTTTTTTCCGATTAAGGGGCAATTTAGTGTGGCCAGTCCACCTAACCTGCATAACTTTGAATTGTGGGGGTGAGACCCACGTAGACACGGAGAATATGCAAACTCAACACGGACAGTGACCCGGGGCCGGAGTCGAACCACCCAGGATCCTCGGTGCCGTGAGGCAGCAGTCCTAACCATTGCCCCAAACAATGTCACTATTTTCCTTTGGGTAGTTGACCCATTTCATCATACTCTATTATAGATGTAGATGTTTATGGCACAGAGGAGGCTTTTTGGGCCCAATATCTCTTTGGAGCTAACCAAAATTAATCTCAAAGCCCTGTTGTGAAATTGACTCAATGTGTGCAAAAGATGTAGAAGAGCATTTTTATTCCAAATAATTATCTCAGAAAAACTGTCTAGTTGTGGAGCAAAACCGTGAGCCCACAAATTGCAGATGAAATGGGTGACCAGTTGATCAGTTTTTGGTGGTGTGGTTGAGGGAAGAATGTTAGTCAAGATATGGGGAGTGTTCCCTTCTGATAGTGCCATGGGATCTTTAACAAAGGACTAGGTTGACAGGTTACTCCAGAAGAGGAACTGGAGTAAAATCTGGAAGCACAAAGGGTAATGGAAATCCAGAACTCGCTCCCCAGGAAATATGTGGATCAGTTCAAGTTCAAATTGTCATTCTGGGATCTATAGATTTTTCTCAGGTAAATGTATCAAGGAATGAAGATAGGGTTGAAGATAACAGTTTGGCCGTGACCTAATTGAATGGCACAGAGGATTGAGAGCCTAAATGGTGGTCCCCTGTTACTATAGTTGAAATCACAACCTCTTGACATGGAAAGAAGGACAGAACTTGTATTTCTTTTTAAAAATAAATTTAGAGTACCCAATTATTATTTTTTCCAATTAAGGGGCAGTTTAGCGTGGCCAATCGACCTACCCTGCACATCTTTGAGTTGTGGGGGTGAAACCCACGCAGACATGGGGAGAATGTGCAAACCCCACACGGATAGTGTTCCAGGGCCGGGATTCGAACCCGGGTCCTCAGCGCCGCAGTCCCAGTGCTAACCACTGCGCCACATGCCGTCCTTGAACTTGCATTTCTGTACTGTCTTTCATGATCACTAGATGCTCTTGAATATTTTTGATGTATGATCAGGTTGTAATGTAGAAAACGCAGCCATCAATTTGCGCACATCTAGCTTCCACAAAGAGCAATATGATAATGGCCAGATCACCTACTTAAGCAATCTCAGATCACCTACTTAAGCAACATTTGGTGTGAGCGGGGGGGGGGGGGGGGGGGGGGGGGGGGGCTGGTGGTGGAGAAGCTCTCCTGTTCTTCTCCCAAAGAATGCCTCCGGACTTTTCACACGTTTGCCTGCAAGCACAGTCGGGTCCTCAGTTTAATATCCTATCCCAAAAACGTCATCCCCTACAGTGCAGCACTCCCTCAGCACTGGGACTGGCGTTGGAACCTGGATTAAATGCTCAAAATCAGGAGCTCAGAGTAACTGAATTGAACTGACAATAGAAAATCAGCAAATAAACTAAAGGATACTGAAAGGCAAACGTGAGGAAGTGGAATGGGAATAGACCCATGTGGAGTCGAGCACCAATATAGACTAGTTGGGCTGTGTGAACTGTTTCTATGCCCCATATTCTTTGTAAGTATGATGTAAAGCTTAGGCCCCTGAATAAACATTGCATAATGATTGAAAAATGCAGGCATTGTGGGTGAAATTCAACTTAAAACCCCCCATCAAATGTTATGTTGCTGAATGAACATAATTCAAAATTCAGCTCATTTGAACAAAAGAGCAGGGGGCCATTCATCCCCTCGAGCCCCATTCAATTCGATTATGCCTGACCTGCGCTCTGCTAATAAGCCCCATGTAAAGTCCTCCATCATTTTGAGATTGAATTCTCACATATGTTGGCTATTCAACTGATGGCCAAATATTTTTATCTTGAAAATGAATTCTTATTTTAATTTGTCTTTCTTCTAATAGTGTCTCTAGTCTTCTCCAAAAATCAGATCAGAGTGAAACAAGCTGGATGTCTACACTGGAACATTATGCTAATTATTGCTGGCATGATGACCGAGCCAATCAGTAATACAATATGATTAGGATTGATTAAGTATCATTGCCCTAGTGCAACCCAGTATTCAAGGAGATCTCTTCAGTGAATTTTGACTAACCATCTGTAAAAACCCTTTATTAAATATTTATTCATGGTTTGAAATGAAAAATGTCTTGATACAATTTATCCCCATGATTCCTGATGCGGAGAAACCTTGGCATTGAAGTTCTGATGTTGTAGATAATTTTTTAACCAAGGGATTACATTTACTTGTTAAAAGCAGCATCTGGAAGTGTCGAAAATGGACAATTCCGTTGTTCATTGACAGCACTACTGTTCATTAAAGTGATGAGTATGTGAATCTTTATTACATAGTATTGACAGCATGGAAACAGCCATTCAATCCCAGTGGCTCTTGCCAGTGTTTATGCTCCACATGAGCCTTCTCCCACCCTACTTCATCTCATCTCATCAACATCTCCTATTAATTTTTCCCTTATCTAACTTCCCATTAAATACTTCTATGCTATTTACCGCGAACATTCCCAATATGCTTCGACATTTCAATTTAGGGCAGTGTTTTTTGACATACAGTGTATCATGGGTATAAGCCAAGGTTGTTTGATGTGGTCCATTGGAATGTGTATTTGAGCCCTTATTCTTTTTGGTAGTCTAGTAGGGTCAGTGGTATCTTTGAGCCAGTAGGTCAGGCTTCTTTGCCATTGTCACAGTAGTTCAATCTTTGGGCTCTCAGTTCCTCACATGCTTGTGCTGATGAGTAAAGCGATGGTGGGAGCCAGACCGAGGTAAATTAATTGAAAGAATTGTCTCTCAACAGTAAAATTTGTCATCAACGAGGCGATTCCACTAATATAACAAAAATTAACTTCTGGTGGTTCTGAAATGCCAGTTCATATTTTGAAAGCAATTGTTTGAAACTTGTCTCAGTTGGTAACCCTCTTATATCCCACACCAGCACATCATATAACCCAGGCTGCCATTTCAATGCAGTATTTGCAGTTGAGATATTAAACAGCCTGACCCTCCGGTGGTGCAAAATATGTTGTATCACTGTTTCAAGAAGAAAAGAGGAGTTTTTGCAGTGCCTGGGGCATTGATTATCCCAAGCTAATATCCCTAAAATTGATCAGGCCATTAATCATATTGCTGAACAGGATCTTCCTGTGTAAACATTGGCTACCACATTGGGTAAACTGAGTGATCCATTGGCTGTGAAGTGCTTGGGGACATCCTATGGTTGTGAAAGGTGCTGCATAAATGTAATGTTGCCTCTTTCTTATGTGATAGCTTTGCAGGGATGTCATTTTCCTGAACTTTGGCAGCATGTCCAGTGAATTTTTCCCTAGTTTTGCAGCCCCTCAACCAAATAACTTTCCCAGAGACATTGCAACACTTGAGAGCATTACGCTTATTGATTAGATTTTGGATTTGTTTATTTTCACATGTACCAAGGTACAGTGAAAAGTATCTTTCTGCGAGCAGCTCAAACGGATCATTTAGTACATGAAAATAAAATAAAAAGAAAATACATAAGGGCAACACCAGATCCAAAATGTAAATACATGGACACCGGCATCGGGTGAAACATACTGGGGTGTAGTATTAATCAGATCAGTCCATAAGAGGGTCATTTAGGAGTCTGGTAACAGCGGGAAAGAAGCTGTTTTTGAATCTATTCGTGCGTGTTCTCAGACTTTTGTATCTTCTGCCCGATGGAAGAAATTGGAAAAGTGAGTAAGCCAGGTGGGAGGGGTTTTTGATTATGCTGCCCGCTTTCCCAGGCAGCGGGAGGTGTAGCTAAGAGTCAATGGATGGGAGGCAGGTTTGTGTGATGGACTGGGCTGTGTTCACGACTCTCTGAAAGTTCTTGCGGTCTTGGGCTGAGCAGTTGCCATTCTAGGCTGTGATGCAGCCAGATAGGATGCTTTCTGTGGTACATTTGTAAAAGTTGGTAAGAGTCAGTATAGACATGGCGAAGTTCCTTAGTTTCCTGAGGAAGTAATGACGCTGTTGTGCTTTCTTGGTGGTAGTGTCAATGTGGGTGGTTCATGTCCCAGTGCTTTTGAACACCAACTCCTGTTCCGATCAGATGAACACTCTTAAGCTATCATTTTAAACCGTGCTCTCTAGAGCAGAATGTATGGATAATAGCAGGTGACAACAACCCACACAGATAATAACACCAACTAATTGCATATATATATATAGTGCCTTCAATTTAGTAAAATGTCTCAAGGAGCTGTTACTAAACAGAATTTGATTCCAAGTGCAAAAGGAAATATTCGGAGCGATCTTGGTCCAAGAGGGAGTAGAGTGTCCTGAAGGCAACTGTTTCCTTACTATGATGTTGGAGTAACTTCACAATGAATCAGGATTTAAGTATATCATCACATTAACTTAGAAAAATTTGTCTCCAGATTAGCAAGCATTTAAAAATAACCTGAAGGTGCATTGGATACAGTGAAGTCAGAACGCTAAACTGAACACTGGAAATCTAGAGAAAGTTCCGAGTAAGCTGGAAATGTGCAGCGACTCATTTGCCATCTGGTAGACAATGTAACAATTCAGCTTAAGTTTTAGTTCAAATTTAACACAGGAATCATGTGTTAAATTTGAACTAGCTTTCTTCAGGTGTTTTATACCACTCCGAACAGTGTCTAGGTTGTCAGTCATAACTTTGTGGGTAGCACTTTCACCCCTGAATTAGAAGATCATAGATTCAAGTCCGACAGAAGAGACTTAATCACAAATTTCAGCCTGACACTCCCTGTACAGGGTACTGGTGTTTTGCAGCACTGTTGGAGGTTTTTGTCTTTGGATGAGATTTTAAACTTTGTCTGCTTTTTGGGTGGAAGAAAAGAACGGGATTTATTCCTGCTGTCCTGGCCAATATTTATTCTTCAACCATCATCACAAATTCAGATTATTGGGGGGCTATCACGCTGCTGTTTGTTGGGAATTGCTGTGTTCAAATTTAGCTGCTGTGTTTCCTAAAATGCAATGCTTCAAAAGTTTGACATTGACTGCGAAGCACTTTGGGATGGCCTGTGGTTGTGAAAGGTGCTACAAAAATGCAAATCCCTTTGTTTCCTCTCATTGCCCCCCCCCCCCCCTTTGTTCTGTTGCACCCTGAATACTATTAAGAAGTTGCAGCAGCAGAGACCAGTCAACAGCTTGAGTAAGTTCTGTTCCGATTGAATTAATGCCAATTTTAACTGCATAAACAACAAAGGGTGTTTAAAAATGTTTTTTAAAAAAAGATGTTCCACAACTCTAAGGTTCGTTAAAGACAACCGATTCCATTGCCAGGACCATTTGATTAAAGTGAATTTGTGGAATGTAAAGCTTTAAGTGAAATTTCACTGGTTCACTTCATTCTGACATGCTGAAGGCCCAGTTCCTAAATTAACCATTGCTTCCTTAATCCGACAATGATTTCTAAATTGAAATATTGGTAACCCAACTGGAGGGGCACGGTGAAAGGGAAGAAGTGTCTGAAGCTGTTTCTGGTGGTGGCTCAGTGGAGAACTGGCTGTATATTCCAGAGTCGAGCACGGCTCAGTGTGCAGCACACTTGCCATTGAATTTTAGAAGGTTGTAGGTTGAAGACACACTCCAAGAGTAAGCATAAATATCAAAAAATGGCACTGACAGTGGCCATGGTTTTGCACTGTTTCAGTGAAGCCAGGGTTGTTGTCCCTGGTGTCCTGGCCAATATTTATCCCCCATTTAGCACAGTGATTAGCACTGCTGCCTCATGGCGCCGAGGTCCCAGGTTTGATCCCGGCTCTGGGTCACTATCCATGTGGAGTTTGCACATTCTCCCCGTGTTTGCGTGGATTTCGCCCCACAACCCAAAAAGATGTGCAGGCTAGGTGGATTGGCCACACTAAATTGCCCCTTAATTGGAAAAAATAAATTGGGTACTATAAATTTATTTTTAAAATAAATATTTATCCCCCATTTAACAGATAATCTGGTAACTATCACATTGCAGCTTTTGGGAGCTTGCTACGTGTGAATGGGCTTCTGCATTTCCTACATTACAACAGTGACTATAGTTTAATATGATTTAATTGGCTGTGAAGTGCCTTCAGAGATCATGTGTTTATGGAAGGAACTGTGAAAACGCAAGTCTTTTTAAACAAAGGCTTTTGGGAGATCCTTGTTGACTAGTAAATGCATGTTTTTACGTACGGTTTTACCACAAGTTTGAAATGATTTTTAAAGGATTTCATAGTGTTGTCCGCTGCTTCAACTTTCTCTTCTGCTATGAATATAATTTGACTGTCACATCCACTTTGCCAAAAGTTTGCATACTGATGCAAAAAGCCAACTTTCCAATAGATTGTCAGCTGTGGCTCAATGAGCAGAGCTCTCGCCTCTTAGGCAGAAGGTTTAGGGTTCAATACTACTCATGCAGTACTGAGGGAGTGCTGCACTGTTTTGAGATGCAGCTTTTGGGGGAGACATCAAATCAAGAGCTTCTGAACTTTGAGGTTCCTGCAGCAGCCCTTCCAACACTTAAATCCTTTTCGCCCCACATTGACGATGCTTAAAAAAGTAGAGTGTCGGGTGCTCTATGACAGCCTGAAGTCATGAGAATGCAATTTTTCCCTTAGTCTCTTTCACTCTCTGATCAACTATCCTTTAACCATTCCCTTTGAATTTTTCTTTTTCAAATAGTTAGGAATGTACTTTTCTTTTCATACTAGTGTGGTTTCTGCTTGTCTCATTCTTTCTTGCCAGGTAATTAATGTCCCTTAACAATCCTCAGTACCAATAAAACGTTTCTCCGAACCTCTGTTTATCGATTTCATTACGATACTAAATTGATGTTCCTGTCCTAACAGTATTGAGAGTAAATTTTCTGATCCACTTAGTCAAAACTTTCAATTTTGAAGACCTCTATTAGATCACTTAATCTGGCAAGTTCCATTGAAAAGAACTTTGTTTCCTGTCCACTAGTCTCTCTTCATAGCTAAAATCTCTCAATCCTTTTGTTGCACAGTATTATTTCCCCCTCCATGGCATCCTTCCTAAGTATGGTACACAGATTTGGACCCACTACTCCAGCTGAGGCCTAACCAGTTCAAAGGTTCAGCATAACTCCCTTGCTTTTGTATTCTATACCTCTATTCATAAAATCCAGAATTCTGTATGATTTTAATTCTTTCCTACCAGGTGATGGCTTGTCTCCAATAGCTACCCTTTTCCATTCTGCTTCTAAGCACCTGCCTCCCTTCCATTACTTCCTCCACTGTTGGCCATGTCCAGGAGCTGTGTTTTCTGATAATTCTTCTTGTCCCTTTTAGGTCTTGCTGATCTTTCAACAATTAATTGTGTGTCCTGCTTGGGCACAATCTGTAGGGGAAGATCATATTTTGTTATGATATTTATATACTCCTGGTGTTATTTACCCTGAGTTATTTGCATCCCCTACCTCCTATTTATCCCAAGTCAGTAAATTAAGATCAGCAACATGTAGTGTACCAGATGGAATTGGTTTGCAAGTGCCAGCTGCTCATTATAACTTCACAAAGTTGCAGAAATAAACCCGTGGTAGTTTAATGCATATTTTAAGGTGTGCGCCAACCTGCTGTTAATTGGCTGATCTCTTTTTATATTAAGGAGGCAGAAAACATTTGTTCTTTAAATGTCTGGTTCTTTAGATCTGTGATGGTAGTAACTTGTGCTCTGCTTGAATGCTTGTTGTCCAGACGAAAAGGTCACCCAAAATAGCAACAATATCTGTGCTTGTGTACGTGTGGGTGTGTGTGGGTGTCTGTGTGTGTGTGTGTGTAAATAGAATGATTTCTAGTGTGAAGGGAGGAAAAATAATTTTTTAAAATTAATTTACGGATGTGAGCATCACTGGGTAGGCCAACATTTATTATCCATTGCTAGTTGACCTTCAAATAGGCCAAATAAGATGAAAGGAGGCACTTGTATATTGTCTGTCCAATAACCACAATTTCAATATGGGGTGAGGGGTGAGCAAGATTAATGGAGTTGGGGAACAGGGGTTTGTTTTGCTAGGAGCTGATCCTTTGCAGATGTTGAGTCAATTCAGGGGAAACACCTCGGGGCAGCAGATTCTGTTTCAACTATCAAAGACAGTGTGCTATTTTGTCTAAACCGCTGAGTTTATCAATGTGACAAAATTAAAGGACCAAATCCAAGCAAATTCCCTAACTAAACTCACGTGTTGCATTAAAATGCGGCTTCTGCTACTTCCCAGTTATGGTCCCACGTTGTCCACCAATTAGGAGAGGTTTGGAACTGCCTTGTGGACGTCTCATAGAATCATAGAATTTGCAGTACAGGAGGCGGCCATTCGGCCCATCAAGTAAGCACCGGCTTTTGAAAGGACGCCCTACTTATGCCCATGTCTCAACCCTATCCCCGTAAGCCCACCTAACCTTTGGACCTAAGGGGAAATTTAGCTCGGCCAATCCATCTAACGTGCACTTTTTTGGACTGTGGGAGGAAACCAGAGGAAACCCATGCAGACACGGGGATGAAGTGCAAACTCCACACAGCCACCCGAGGCTGGAATTGAACCCATGTCCCTGGAGCTGCGATACAGCAGTGCTAACCACTGTGCCATGGAATCTCGTGATTCCATTCCAGAGTCCAGCTGATTGCATGCGACATTTGCAGGTACCTCCCCACATCTGTTGTAGTCAGTTGTGATCTGGAAAGCGTTGCTGAAGGGTGATGGACAAGTGTTAGATAGTGGCTTTCAATAGGGAATTGTATGAATATTAAAGGAGTTTTTAAAAAAATAGCAGGGATAAGGGGAAGGAGCAGGGGTATTGGGATGAACTGGATTCCTCTTCGAAAGAGCTGGCAAAGTCTTTTAAAATTTCCAAACAAGGGTCAAGCCTGCACATCTTTGGGTTGTGAGGGTGAGACCCACACAGGCACAGGGAGAATGTGCAAACCCCACACAAGACAGTGACCTGGGGCCGGGATTGAACCGCTGCTAGCCACAGTGCCACTGTGCCGCTCTTTTATTCTGTGATTCTAAGGTTCTTTCATGGAGCCAGCACTAGTATAATGTAATGAATGTCCTTCAATACTAAGAATCTTTTCTAGGTGAGAAATAACATTAAAAAAGAACAGTGGTTCCCAACCATTTTTAATTTTTAAAATCTTTCCAAATAAGTGTCTTTTAAAAAACATTTAGATAGTTACATGGGTAAGATGGGTATAGAGGGTTATGGGCCAAGTGCGGGCAACTGGGACTAGCTTAATGGTAAAAACTGGGCGGCATGGACTGGTTGGGCCGAAGGGCCTGTTTCCATGCTGTAAACTTCTATGATTCTAAGGGGCAAATTTAGTTGGCCAATCCGCCTACCCTGCACATCTTTGGGTTGTGGGGATAAGACACTGGGAAAATGTGCAAACTCCAAAAGGACAGTGGGCCGGGATCAAACCCGGGTCCTCAGCACTGTGAGGCTGCAGTGCTAACCACTGCAATGCCGTGCCGCCCCGTTCCCAATCTTTTTAACGTATGACACATCTATATGCTACAAAATATTTTGAGGCACACCTCCTATTTTCTCCAACTGAACTGCCCTCTCGCAGAAGTCTTTATCTCTGAAACGTCCTAAAAACACGTCAAGCCATCATTTAATACAATTTCATTAGTTTAAGAAGTTTACAATAAAAGCTTGATCATTATTTGCATTTCAAATGAAATATTGCAGCCTGTTTCTCTTTAACTTTATTGGTTTCTGTTTCTTACCTCCCAGGTTCTTACTGGGAACTTGTTACTGTTTACTTCTCCCTGCCTTCTCTCCTTTCTTTTTCAACCTCTCCCTGTCTCCCGGACTTTTTCACCCTTTTTGTGTTTTTGCGCTGGCACACGGGCCCTATTCCTCTCCAATTCCCAAAGAACCTGTGATTTCCTGTGCATGCGTCAGTCAGGAAAGGGCTGCACATGCACGGTTCGGAATGTTTTATGTTGGTAATCTGAACTATGCATGCGCCTGACCAATGTAAACAATCCGAGCCACACATGCGTGGTCCATTCTCAGCCGGCACACGCATGGTCCAGATTACCAACCCAGAAAACAATCTGAACTGTGCATGTGAGGCCCATACCCCGCCAGCATGGGAGGCCCGAGGTTCGTCGGGATTTGGGGATGCTGACCACGGAGCTGAAAACAAAGATTCGATTTGGTTAATTTACATTAGTATTTCATCATCTCAAATCTTATTTTGCGGCATAATTGTGGCGCCATCACTGCGCACCCACGAGCCGTGGCACACCAGTCGGGAAACTCTGAAGTGGAAATTTGGTAGAGAGAATACAGGAAAGTGAATGGAAGTGGTAAATCTGCTTCACAGGCAGGGAAGGTAGCTTTCTTCAGATTTATATGAACCGTAAAATGTTAAATTTATTTCTTATTACTGACTGAGTACTTGTTCCAGTGTAACATTGAAGTGAAATTTAAAATACATAAGCAGGAGATTTGACTGCAGCCTTGAGTATGCTGAAAATGTTGACTCTTTTAAGCCAGAGAGGTCAGCAGGGAGGCGACAGAATAGAATCTCTTGTTACATGGAGAGACATGCTGCAGATCAAAGGCTCGCTCTAGTCTTGTACTAGACTCCTGTTTACATCACGTGGAAAACCGGTACCCGACCAGCACACAGCTCCTGGCTGAAGAATTGCATTGGGTTTTTCAGCATGGGGGAAGATCATTTGGCTGAACTGGCCCAAGTTGGTATTTATGCTCCACACAAACCACCTCCGCCTTCCCTCTTCATGCAACATATAACCTTCCATCCCTTTCTCCTTTAGCTTGCACTAAAAATGCATCTCTGTGGTTGCCTCAAGTACTTTGCGCAGAGCTGAGTTTCACATTCTCACTACTCTCTCAGTAATGATTGTTTTCTGAATTCCCTGTTGGAAGTAACCATCTTGTATTTATGGCTCCTAGTTCTGGCCTCCCGCCATAAGTGGAAACATCTCTAGGCAGCACAGTGGCACAGTGGATTAGCCCTGCTGCCTCATGGCGCCGAGGTCCCAGGTTCGATCCCGACTCTGGGTCACTGTCCATGTGGAGTTTGCACATTCTCCCCGTGTTTGCGTGGGTCTCGCCCCCACAACCCAAAGATGTGCAGGGTAGGTGGATTGGCCATGCTAAATTGCCCTGTAATTGGAAAAAATGAATTGGGTACTCTAAATTTAAAAAAAAAATAAGTGGAAACATCTCTAAAGCACCCCTTCATAATTTTAAAGACCTCTATCAGGTTACATGTCAGACTTCTCTTTTTCTCAGGAAAAGAAGCCCAGCCTGTTCATTCTTTACTGATAATTATAACCTTTCAATTGTGGTATCTTCCTTGCAAGTTCTTTTTCTTCATCTCCTCATGTCAAAGGTGTTATGGAATGCCCATCTCTCTTTTTCTCTCTCTGTCTCTCTCTCTCTCTGTCCCTCACCCGTCCCTCTCTCTCTCTCACTCGTCTCTCTCTCTGTCTCTCACTCGTCCCTGCACCACCCCCCCCCCCCCCCCCCCCCCCGAAAAGGACATTGTTAGTTGTTCGCTAACAGAAAGAAGACTTCTTCCAAATTCCTCTATTGCTTTGAATAAGCATTTGAAATTAATATTTAATTGTAGGTGTCATCATTCTCCTGTGTTAATAGCAGGAAGTGTTTAAATTCAGAACTAACTGCGTTTGCCGCAATAAAAAATTAAACATAACTGCAACCACTTCTCATTGCAGTGAACTTGTGAACCTGTCTGTCGGTGCACAGCCCCCTCACTGTGGCTCAATCCCAATCCCTTACTCAACTCAGGAGAATTTGAATCCCAGTTACAGCTTTCAGTGGACATTTGCAGATAGAGATTTAATTCATTTTTTTAAAAGTCTGAACAGTTAGTGTTGTCAGTGAGCATTGTTTAATGCATTGGTGTGGTAATACTCTGCCAGGACAAAACAGCACACCTGATTAGCACCCGATTCACAAATATTCACTTCGTCCACCGCCACAGTGGCTGCAGTGTGTACTATCTATGAGATGCACTGCAGGAACTCACTGAGGTTCCTTAGGCAGTACCTTAGGAACCCATGACTGCCACCATTGAGAAAACAAGTCCAGCAGACACGTCGGAATACCACCTCCTGGAAGATCCCCTCCAAGTCACTCACCATCCTGACTTGGGAAATATTTTGCCATTCCTTCACCGGGTCAAAATCCTGGAACCCCTCCCCGAACAGCACTGTGGGTGTACCTACACCACATGAACTGCAGCGGTTCAAGAGGGCAGCTCACCACTCTCCTTCTCAAGGGCAATTATTTGATTTGATTTGATTTGATTTATTATTGTCACATGTATAGTATACAGTGAAAAGTATTGTTTCTTGCATGCTGTACAAACAATGCACACCGTGCATAGGGAAGGAAGGAAAGACTGCAGAATATAATGTTACAGTTATAGCAAGGTGTAGAGAAAAGATCAACTTAATACAAGGTAGGTCCATTCAAAAGTCTGATGGCAGTAGGGAAGAGGCTGTTCTTGAGTTGGTTGGTACGTGACCTCAAACTTTGGTATCTTTTTCCTGACGGAAGAAGGTGGAAGAGAGTATGTCCGGGGTGCGTGGGGTCCTTAATTATGCTGGCTGCCTTTCTGAGGCAGCGGGAATTCTAGATAGAGTCAATGGATGGGAGACTGGTTTGCGTGATGGACTGGGCTACATTCACGACCTTTTGTAGTTTCCTGCGGTCTTGGGCAGAGCAGGCTCCATACCAAGCTGTGATACAACAAGAAAGAATGCTTTCTATGGTGCATCTGTAGAAGATGGTGTGGGTCGTAGCTGACATGCCAAATTTCCTTAGTCTTCTGAGAAAGTAGAGTCGCTGGTGGGCTTTCTTAACTATAGTCTCTTCTTGGGGGGACCAGGACAGGTTGTTGGTGATCTGTACACCTAAAAACTTGAAGCTCTTGACCCTTTCTACTTCGTTCCCATTGGTGTAGACAGGGGCATGTTGTTAGGGAATTAGGGAAGGGAAATAAATGTCGGCCTAGCCAGCGGCGCCCACATCCTGTAAATGAATAATCATGTTTTTAAATTAACAGGCTCCGGACAGATTTTGAGTTGAAAGTCTCTGGTTTGTAAGAAAGACTGAAAGATTTTATTATGTGGCATGCCGCAGCAACGCTGTTCAAGTGGGGTCAAATGGCCAGTCATGATGCTGCAATTTGCATTTTTATAGTGCCGTAGAATGTCCCAAAGCACTTCGGAGCCATTGAAGTACTTTTTTTGAAGTGGTTTCACTGTCAGAATGTATGCAACCTGCTCATATTATTAACAGTAATTTTGAGGCTGTGAATCACTCTCCCAAACTTGTCACTTTTAAAAATAAATTTAGAGTACCCAATTATTTCTCTTTTTTCCAATTAAGGGGCAATTTAGCGTGGCCAATCCACCTAACCTGCACATCTTTGGGTTGTGGGGTGAAACCCACACAGACATGGGGCGAACGTGCAAACTCCACACGGACAGTGACCCAGGACCGGGATTCGAACCCGGATCCTCAGCGCCGTAGGCAGCAATGCTAACCCCTGTGCCATGTGCCGCCCCTCAAACTTGTCACTTTTGAGTTAGTCTGCACAGTCGCTAGAGGGTCCTACTCCAGTTCCTAATTCTTATGTTCATTTGGAGTGCAATCGTTGCTGTTCCAATTCATATCACACAGTTTAAATATTAAAGTATAATTTTAAAACAAATATTCCTTTCACTAGTCAGAAATGGATAGCTCTGAGTCTTTCAATGCGCAATTGTGATGGATAAAGTCATGCACTTTAAGTCCAGTTGAACAGTGGCAGCCATGACTTAGCAGGTCACACTCTTCTGACTCTTGAGAGGGAGGAGGTTGTTGGTGGGGGAGGGGGGGTATGTGTTCATAGTCTCACTACAGAGAGTTTGAGCACAAAATCTAGGCTGACACTCTTATTGCAGCACTGAGGGGGTGATGCACTGTCACGGAGGTGCAACCCTTAGACGAGATGTTAAAATTGAGGCCCTTTTTAATGGATGTTAAAAATCAAGTCGCACAATACCAAGAGGAGTAGTGGAGTGCTCCTTGATGCCATGACCCAATTTTGTCCTTCACCCAAGTTGGTAAGTCGTCTTTAACCGTGTCACTCTTCGTGGGAACTGACGTGTGTGCAAATTGCCATAGATCAGTTGGGCTGAATGGCCTGTTCCAGTTTTGTGCCTTTCAGATAATTGGCCACAAAACAATAATAATTCCTTTTGAATTCTTCGCTCACACAATTACCTGAACTGCCTGTACATAAATGAACGCTAATGTGAAATGGCGTTTGAGATAGCATTGAAATTCATTCCTGTGCAAGTTATAGACACCAGCTATTGCAATAGGATTTATGGGCTAACACTAAAATGTAACCTATGCTTTCATATGTTTGGCAAATTTGAATGCTGAAGTGTTGGATTTACTACACAGAACAGCTGCGAAAAACTTACAATATGTGTGACGAAGCTAAATGTTGACCATGTAATGTAGTCTGTCATCTCCAGCATAATTGTATCACTGGGTATTGTATAATTCTCTCAATTGTTCTTCAGTGGTTCCTTTGTAAAGGAGCACAGATCCTAGGGCACGTGTTTGATTCAAATTACCATTTTGAAACTCGATACATTTTCTTCAAGATGCAATTCTTACCGGCTTGTGGAAGTAAAATCAAGCCAAGCATGATTGGGTGCAGTGCAGCGACAGGGAAGGAAGCCTTTGCTGAGGGCAGATGTATTGAATCTGCATTTAGAATAGTACATTTTACTTGACTGGACCAATAGTTCTCCCCATCAAACCAGATAAAATTCCCTGTCATCAGCATGAACTCGCATTTATATTGCATCTTTGATGTAGTACAATGTCTTGAGGTGCTCCACATAAGGAAAAGAGAGGCAAGTGATCAATACCTTGGTCAAATAGCCATTTTTAAACAGCATCTTGAAGCAAGGAAAGAATGGGAGCAGGTTTTAAAGGGGGAATTCCAGAGCATGTGGCCTAGGCAGCTGAAGACACGGCCGCTGTTTTAAAAAATATTCGTCCTTGGGATTTGAAGGTCATTGGCAAGTCCAGCATTTATTGACCATTGAGAAGGTGGTGTTGAACGATTAAAATTGGAGATGTTCAAGAGGTCAGAATTAGATGTGTGGCAGGTATCTTGCAGGCCTGTGGCTGAAGGAAATTGGGGATGACGAGGGGTGAGGCCTTGGAGGAATTTGCAAACCGGGTAGAGAACTTTAAAATTGATGTTTGGTTAACTGGGAAGCAGTGTGTAGCAGGTGATGAGTGAGTGGGACTTGGTGCAAGTTAGGTTACAGACAGCAGACTTTCGGATGAGCTGACCCGATCCTAATGTCTCCTTGCGTCGTTTGGTGCCAAAATCCCTTTGATAATCAGTCCTGAGAAGGATCTTCAGACGTCTTAATACTATAAAGGTGTTATATAAATGAAAGTTATAAGGTTGTATCATGCCTGCAAGATACTCAAATGAGCTTGAATTTGATATTTGAATTTGAAGTGGGTGGGAGAGGGGCGGAATGGGTGGGCAAAATCCAGCTTAATTAGTGTACCACAATGGTCGGCAGAAAGCTGACCTTTTGTTGTACACTGTGTGGAGTCAGTGGAAAGGAGCAACAGGTGAGGTGTAGGACGGATGACTGGTCCGACAGTGTCAGCTGCATGCTTCGACTGATGTTAAACTTCAACCCACCACTTCCCACGCAATTCCATGATGTCTGTTGCATTCAGACACAGTTTAACTTCAAGAAAGTACTATTCTATCCCCATCAAATTATAATGAGTTTTACAGCACAGAAACAGGGCATTCAGCCCAATGAATCTCTACCAACGCCCCCCCCCCCCCCCCCTCGAGTTTCATCGAATCATATGAGCTCATGTGTTTATCAAGATTCCCCTTAATTGCATCAAGGCTACTTGTCTCAAGTATTAACTTGTAAAAAAACGTTCACTGTTGGGTGTCATTCCTAATTGCCTTTGTGAAGGCATGGGGCGGCATGTTAGCACAGTGGTTAGCACTGTTCATTCACAGATCAAGAGTCCAAGGTTCGATTCCCGGCTTGGGTCACTGTCTGTGCAGAGTCTGCACGTTCTCCCCATGTCAGTGTGGGTTTCCTCTGGGTGCTTCAGTTTCCTCCCACAGTCCAAAGATGTGCAGGTTAGGTGGATTGGCCATGCTAAATTGCCCTTAATGTTCAAAAAGTGACGTGGGGTTACTGGGCTATGGGGATATGGTGGAGCCGTGGGCTTAAGTAGGGTGTTCTTTCCAAGGCCGGTGCAGACTCGATGGGCCGAATGGCCTCCTTCTGCATTGTAAATGGTATGATTCTATGAGAAGATAGTGGTGGCAGCCCTCTTCTTCAATACAACGGAATGGTTGGCCAGGCCATTTCAGAGGGAAATTAAGAGTCAACCACTTTGTTGTGGTTTTGGAGTTGTGTATGTATGGGTTAGACCAGTTAAGCACCTGGTAAGAACAGGGTGGCAGAGTGGTTATCACTGCCACCTCACAGCGCCAGGGACCCGGCTTCAATTCTGGCCTAGGGTGACTGTGGAGTTTGTACTTTCCTCTGCATGCTCCGATTTCCTCCCACAATTACAAAGATGTGCAGGTTAGTTGGATTGACGATGCTTAATTACCCCTTAGTGTCCAAAAGGGTTGGTGGGGATAAGGTGGGAGCTTGGGCCTAGGTAGGGTGCTCTTTCAGAGGGTAGGTGCAGACTTGATGGGCCGAATGGCCTCCTTCTGCACTGTAGGGATTCTATGATTCTTAGGAGGCCACATATTCTTCCCGAACGCGCACTGGTGAATCAGTTGGGTTTTTACAACAATCTTGTTGTTTCATGGTCACCATTTACTGAGATCGGTTTTTTCTTCCGGTCTTATTCAATTCACGCAATTCCCAGTTACTATGGTGGGATTTGAACTCATGTCTGTGGATCATTAGCTCAGTCACATAACCGCTATGTTACCATACCTTTAATGTCTATAAATTGCATTCGCACCCAAAATGCCTTCATTCATTGAATAATTGTTGCAGGTTTGATTCTAATTGAAACAATGAGGTGTAAAATTCTTACTGGCATTGCAGTTTGTAACTTTTCTTCTGTAGAAATCACTTTGTTTATTTTGCACAGATTTGAAATGGTAAACTCAAACTGTTCTGCAGCTGTTACTGCATAATTCAGAGTCTGTGCTGAAAGAAAGA
Organism: Scyliorhinus torazame; assembly: GCF_047496885.1. NCBI lineage: Eukaryota > Metazoa > Chordata > Chondrichthyes > Carcharhiniformes > Scyliorhinidae > Scyliorhinus > Scyliorhinus torazame. Next base: position 191,381,385 of record NC_092716.1, read on the forward strand.
AAAGAAAGATTTGGATTCAAATGCGGCCTTCGTGACCTCTGTAGGTCCCAACAGTGAAGGACACTTTGACGTTGTCCCTGCTGTCGGAAATTTGTGCACAACACGGCACCGCAAACAACAGTGACATACGTGAAATTATCCGTTTTTGCGATTTGCGGAATGAATATTTAACTCCCCCGTGTCTCTGGGAGCAGTGTCTGGTCGGCTGAATTTTATCTCTCAAGTGAGGGGAGGGGAGGGGGTCACGGTTTAATACCTCATCCGAAAGCCACACCTCTGACAGTGCAGTACTCACTCAGGACTGCACTGGCATTGCCGTCCTCGATTATGAGCCTTAATTCCCAAGATTCGAACTCTGAACCTTCTGACTTGGAAGCGAGTACACTATTGTTACTAACTGAGGTTTGGCGGAAGAAAGGGTAGATTGGGGAATCGCGAATGGATGCAGTCAACTTGTAGAACATTAATTCACATCAATTCTGGGCAAGGTCCAAACCATCCTCCTCCCCTCAAATATTGCACATGCACAGATGGGAAGGGCACACACACACATCTTTTTAAGTCAGGATTTCATCTTATTGAGGTTTATTCTTCCCCGATATTGGACAATGAATTGACTCCAACACAATGAATTATTTGTTAAGTGCTCTGAGCTCTGACTATTCTTCTTTTACTTCCTTCTGGTTGTTAATTTTATTCTTTCCAAATGGACCACAATGTAGTTTCTGTTTTAAGTTGTGAGGGTTTCTGTACTAACGAGTAGAAAAAGTAATGGGAACATTTTATTAAATGCGCTCCTCATGATTTTTCATGATGAAAAACACATTATTTTTCTTATTATTAACATCAGGGTGCAGTTTGGTGATAAATGGTTGCATTATATTCGCCTCTTGTGCTGAAAGTGATTACTGTTGTTTTCCGCTCTTTTTGTTGTGGTGGTGCAGGATTGAGGGAGCATTATCGTGGCTGGAATGGAAGGCTTGCGAGTCAGAATTGCGCTGTCAGCATTCAAGTTACAAAAAAAAAAGAGAAGGAATTTACGGAAGGGCACTCATTAGTATTCTCCTCTCTTGCGTTTAAAGCTTTCCTCTGGCTTTGCTGTCCCCCCTGCAGCCCAACCTCCCCCACCCGCCTGTCAATTTTCAGCCCAGACATTCTAGAACAAAACAGGCTCCCAGATTTCTTTTAACAAGCTGCTGCCTGTGATTTGCTGCTTATGATGCATGAAGAGAACTTTCTGCGGGGTAAGAGAGGAAAATGAAGTCGGGAACAAAATCAGTAGCAGATTTAGTTCTCTTTAATTGTATTCCCGGTATTCCCGATATTTAACCATTTCAGTTGTGTTTTCTGAAACCTTGACTGGTTTGAAAACCTACGTTAGATTCTGGAATTTCTCCTGGTGTTCATTGCGCACATTGTTTCAAATGACCCAGCAATTCGAAGCTCTCGGGACTTCCAAAGCTAACCACAACCTCACCCCGTACAGTCACCTTGCAACGCACTGCAGCTGTTCCACGGGGAACTAAGTATTCAGGGGAGGGGTAAAGCTTTGATCCTAATGTCAAAAAATAACAGATGGCTGTGGGTGAAGGGGGTTGGAATTCTGGGTTGTCCCCACCCCCACTTGCACTGTTGGTGAATTTATAGAAGGTGCTCCGATTGGGAGCTCCGATCCCCCAGATCCCCCCTAGAATGCTCTGTACAATCATTTTCTTTTGAATATTCGCATCTTGTCAAAGTACTTGGATTAAGTGGCTGTGGTAATACAGTGATTATATCATTGGACCAGTAATCCAGAGGGGCTGCACTAATGATCCAGAAACACAAATTCAAATCCCGCCATGGCAGCTGGGGAATTTACATTCAATTAATTAAATCTGCAATAAAAAGATAGTCTCAGTATTTGTGACCATGAAGCAACCATATTGTAAAATTCTTCAGCCAATTCGATTCACTCCATGTGATAGTCAAGAAATGGCTGAAGGCACTGGCTTCTGATAACATTCCCCCAGTGCTACTAAAGACTTGTGCTCCAATCAGCTGCACCCCTTGCCAAGCTGTTCCAGTACAGCTACAACACTGGTATCTATCCGACAGTGTGAGAAATTTGAAATGTAAAAAGGGTGTCCTGTACACAGAAAGCAGGACAAATCCAACTGGCCAATTACCATCCTAGCCGTCATACCTAGCACAAAGGTAGATGGTTGTTTGGGACCAATCAACTCAGCCCAGGACATCGCAGTTCCTCAGGGTAGTGTCAAGGACTATATTCAGTTGCTTTATCATTACTCTTCATTCTATCATGTGGGAACTACAGATGTTCTCTGATTGCACAGAGTTCATCATGATTCACTACTGCTCAGATATTGAAGTAGTCCATTCCTGCATGCAGCATGACCTGGATAACGTTGTAGTTTGAGCTGTGAAATGACATGTAACATTCACTGTACTAGACAATCTTCAACAAGAGAGAATCTAACCATCTCTCCTTGACATTCAATGGCATTACTTTTGCTGAACCACCCCATTATTGATCTCCTGGGGCTTATCATTGACCAGACATTTAACTAGATGAGCCATAATGTAACCACTGTACTGCGGGTTACAAGAGCAGGTTGGAGGAAGGGAATTCTGTGGTATGTATCACACCACCTGATTCCTCCCCCCAAAGCCTGTCCAACATCTACAAGACGCAAGTCAGGAGTGTGATGGAATAGTCTCCACTTGACTGGATAAGTGCAGCTCCAACAACACTCAAGAAGCTCGCCACCAGCCTTGACAAAGCAGCCGAACCACTAACTTAAACATTTACTCCCTCCTCCACCGACAATAGTGTACACTATAAGATGTACTACAGCAATTGGGCAAGCTTCCTTCAACAGCACCTTTCAAGCCCTGACCACTGCTACTAAGAAGGACAAGGGCAGCAGATTCATGGGAACACCACCATCTACAAAATCTGGTTCACTAATATCCTTTCAGAAGGAAACCTACTGTCCTTACTTGGCCTGGGCGAGGTGAGAGTTCAGACCCACAGTACCATGTTTGACTCTTGAGACTTCCGGTGATGGTGGGCAGGAGGCAGCTGCACACTGGAGGGCTCCCGCTCGGGAATAGAAATTTTAAGGTTTTAACGCCCGGTCCCGGGGACACCGGAGGCTGAAAAAGCTGTAAGAAGACACAGGGAGGAGAAATGTCCAAGTTTGGGAAAAAAACGGCTGTGAAAAAGGGGGTTAATGAAAGTCTGCCGGTGAGTGGAAAAGTCAGTGCAGGAACTGTAAGGAAAGCGGAGGCTGGGATACCAGGGGAGGCCGCATCGCTCACAGCAGAAGAAATGACCAAGGTGATGGCTGTGGAACTTGAAAAACAGTTCACAAAACACATGGAAGCGATGAAGAAGGAGATGGGGGTGATATTGAAAATGCTGGTGGAGGAGGCGATTGCCCTGGTGTTGGCGGCGGTATCAACTCAGCGGCGGAGGTGCGGGAGCAAAGTGAGGCACTGAAGGAAGTGGAAGAGGTATTATCTCAGCACAGTGATCAACTCACCTCAATGGGGAAGGAGATGCGGAAGGTGATAGAGACCAACAAGGGTCTGTGAGCCAAAATGGAAGACCTGGAAAATAGATCCAGGCGGCAGAATCTGAGGATCGTGGGCCTGCCCGAAGGGGTGGAAGGCCCGAGGCCGACGGAGTATTTTGCCACGATGTTGGCGGAGCTATTGGGGGAGAGGGGCGATCCCTCTCGATATGAACTGGATCGGGCTCATCGGTCAAGGAGGCCTATACCAAAGGCGAGTGAGCCACCAAGAGTAGTAACTCTGTTTCCATAGGTAAAGCACGAAGGAGAAGATCCTGTGCTGGGCAAAGCAGAAGCGGGTGGTGCAGTGGGCTGGAGCTGGTATACGCATATACCAGGACTTTACGGTGGAGCTGGCGAGGAGGCGGGCTGCCTTCAGCCGGGTGAAGAAGGCACTGTACATCAGCAAGGTGCAGTGCGGCATAGTATATCCAGCTAAGTTGAGGGTGACCTACAAATCCAAGAACGTTTGTTTTGGGACGGCGGAAGCGGCTGAGGAGTTTGCGAAGGCAGAAGGACTGTGGCAGAATTGACAAACGGGACTGAGAGCGGGTCATGTACCGATGTAGCCTCATGTAACTTTATTTTTTCACTGCGTGTTGGCGTATGTACTAAATGAGTCAACACTGTATATTTGGACAAGGGAAGAATTGGGACGTTCATTTGCAATGGATGGTTCTTTGGGGCTTGGGAATGTATGTTGGGGTTGCGTGCTAAAGGGGTTTTCTTGGTTTTCCTGGGACCAGGCAAAGGGGAAGGAGACCCGGGCGGGGGCCTCCACGCTGGCCGGTTTAAGCCGGCCAGTGAACGGGAGTGAGGTGGGGGAGGGGCTGTGGCCCTCGGAGCCTGGTGGAACAGGTTTCGGTGAGTCTAGCCGGGGTGAAAAGGTGGGGGAAGGAACCAAGGTTTGGGGGGAGGAGTTTACAAGAGGAAGTCGAGGGGAGGAGTCTGGGAGGGGGGTTGGGGGGTGTCTACAATTCATGGGTGTCATTTACGGTACTCTTTCGGGGATTGGATGGCGTTGAATATTAGTGGGGCGTTGGGGGGGGGGGGGGGGGTGGACTATATATGTCAATAGTGACCATAGGCAATTTCTGATTCCTTTTTATTTTTTCATTTTTTTCCTCCTTGGGAGGGTTTGTTTTATTTGATGTTTATATTGCCAGGTGGGTCGTTGTTTGGGGTGTGGTGGGAGGATGGGATCGTTGTTGTTAATAAGGGGATTGACATTGTATCCGTTACTGTTTACTGTTTGTTGGTGGGATGTAAATTCTGAAGAAAATGTGAAAATGGAGAAAAAAAAATTAAAAAAAAAAAAAACATGTTTGACTTTTAAATACCATTGAAATGGCCCAGCAAACAATTCAATTTTTTAAAAACAATATGACAGTGTATCACCGCCACGAGGGTAATTAGGGGTGGGCAATAAATCCTGGTCAGCAATGCCCACATCCTGTTTTAAAAACAATTAAAAATCCATGATTCATTTGATTTAAACCTTCACTGACCTAGAACTATCTTGTGTTATATGAGCCAGGCCTTACTCTAACTAGCCAAAGACAGCACTGTAGCACAGTGGTTAGCACTGTTGCTTCACAGCGCCAGGGACCCAGGTCGATTCCCAGCTTGGGTCACTGTGCAGAGTCTGCACGTTCTCCCTGTGTCTGAGTGGGTTTCTTCCGGGTGCTCCGGTCTCCCCCCACAATTTTCGAAAAACGTGCTTGTTAGGTGAATTGGACATTCTGAATTCTCCTTCAGTGTACCCAAACAAGCCTACTTATGACACTAATAAAGATTATCACTTATTATTAGAGAGTAACAAAAGGTGTACTCACCCTTGATGTTCCCCCATGAAAAACCTGCTCTCCAGAAAACCCACCATCAAACTCCTTGGAGGAGTTTGTGTGGTTTTTTTTAAAGTTCAGTGTCTTCACTCTCCTCCCCGTCCATTGTTCCTCATAAACTCCATCGCCTCCTCTGGCCAAAATAGTACATTCGCTTCTGGAAATCACCCACAGGCGGGCTGGGTACAATACTGCAAACTTCACCCACCTTTTAAGAGGGCAGCCATGACCCAGTTGAACCCGGCCCCCCTCTTCACCAGTTCTGCTCCCATTCCTTGATACATCTACAGCTCATTCCCTTCCCAGGTACATTTTCTGGTGTGCCTCGCCCATCGGAGGATCTTCTCCTTATCCAGCAAGTGGTGCAACCGCACCACCATGCCTTCGGTGTCTCATAAGAACATAAGAACTAGGAACAGGAGTAGGCCATCTGGCCCCTCGAGCCTGCTCCGCCATTTAATGAGATCATGGCTGATCTTTGTGGACTCGGCTCCACTCTCCGGCCCGTACACCATATCCCCGAATCCCTTTATTCTTTAGAAAAGGTATCTATCTTTTTCTTAAAAACGTTTAAAGAAGGAGCCTCAACTGCTTCACTGGGCAAGGAATTCCAGAGATTCACAACCCTTTGGGTGAAGATGTTCCTCCTATACTCCGTCCTAAATCTACTTCCCTTATTTTGAGGCTATGTCCCCTAGTTCTGCTTTCCCCGACCAGTGGAAACAGCCTGCCCGCATCTATCCTATCTATTCCCTTCATAATTTTTATATGTTTCAGTAAGATCCCCCCGCATCCTTCTAAACTCCAATGAGTACAGTCCCAGTCTACTCAACCTCTCGTCATAATCTAATCCCCTCAACTCTGGGATCAACCTAGTGAATCTCCTCTGCACTCCCTCCAGTGCCAATATGTCCTTTCTCAGGTAAGGAGACCAAAACTGAACACACTACTCCAGATGCGGCCTCACCAACACCCTATACAATTGCAGCATAACCTCCCTAGTCTTGAACTCCATCCCTCTAGCAACGAAAGACAAAACTCGATTAGCCTTCTTAATCACCTGTTGCACCTGCACACCAACATTTTGCGACTCGTGCACCAGCACACCCAGGTCCCTCTGCACAGCAGCATGTATTAACATCTTACTGTTTAAATAATAATCCATTCTGCTGTTATTCCTCCCAAAATGGATAGCCTCACACTTGGCAACATTGAATTCCACCTGCCAGACCCTAGCCCATTCACCTAACCTATCCAAATCCTTCTGCAGACTTCCGGTATCCTCTGCACTTTTTGCTTTACCACTCATCTTAGTGACGTCTGCAAACTTTGACACATTGCACTTGGTCCCCAACTCCAAATCGTCTATGTAAATTGTGAACAACTGCGGGCCCAACACTGATCCTTGAGGGACCCCACTCGTTACAGGTTGCCAACCAGAGAAACACTCATTTATCCCCACTCTCTGCTTTCTGTTAGTTAACCAATCCTCTACCCATGCTACCACTTTACCCTCAATGCCATGCATCTTTAGTTTATGCAGCAACCTTTTGTGTGGCACCTTGTCAAAAGCTTTCTGGAAATCCAGATGTACCACATCCATTGGCTCCCCGTTATCTACTGCACTGGTAACGTCCTCAAAAAATTCTACCAAATTAGTCAGACACGACCTACCCTTTGTGAACCCATGCTGCGTCTGCCCAATGGGACAATTTCCCTCCAGGTGCCCCGCTATTTCCTCCTTAATGATAGATTCCAGCATTTTCCCTACAACCGAAGTTAAGCTTACCGGCCTATAATTACCCGCTTTCTGCCGACCTCTTTTTTTTTTTAAACAGTGATGTCACGTTTGCTACTTTCCAATCCTCTGGGACCACCCCAGAGTCGAGTGAATTTTGATAAATTATCACTAGTGCGTTTACAATTTCCCTAGCCATCTCTTTTAACACTCTGGGATGCATCCCATCAGGGCCAGGAGACTTGTCTACCTTTAGCCCCATTAGCTTGCCCAATACTGCCTCCTTAGTGATTACACTAATTTTAGTGATTGCCCCAAGATTAGTGGTCGCCCGTCTGCGGCCTCCTCATCAGCACCCTGTGCGCTTGGTCTACCTCCAGGGGTTGTTCAAAGGCTTCCTCCTCCCATCCGCTTCTCCAGCATCTTAGCCACATACATGACGGCATCCGCAGCTTCAATGACTTTGGGCATCCCCACAATTATCCCCAGCGATTCTCCAGATAATCTTTATTGTCACAAGACCACTTATATTAACACTGCAATGAAGTTACTGTGAAAATCCCCTCGTCGCCACATTCCGGGGCCTGTTCGGGTACCAGCTTCTCTTTCAGCCTCTCTTGGGTCTCCCGCATCACCCTCACCTGAACCACCAACAAGGCTAACTGCTGCTAGTGCTCCCCCACCGCCTACTCCACTTTATGGATCGCCCGGCTCCCGGACTCCAGCCTCTTCTCCACTCTCTCGATCCCCGAAAATTGGCTCCACCACCATGGCAAGGTCTTCCAGGGCCTCTTTCCTCATGCTGGCAAAACGTTTCATTTTTTAAAAAAAATTTAATTTTTAAAAAAATTCTCCTTTTTCACGTTTTCTCCCACATTTACACACATCAACAATAAATAATAATCAACAAGACATGTCAGTCCCCATAATAACAACGATCCCATCCGCCCACCAACCCCCAAACCTCAACCCGCATGTTTACATAAACAAATGACAAAAAGGAATCAGGGATTACCCGTAGTCACCTTTAATCCACACGGCTCTCCAACCCCCCCCCCCCCCCCCCCCCACCCCAACCAACGCCATCCAGCCTCTAAGAGAGTACTCCTCCTCCCAACCTCGGTTCCCTCCCCCCAACTTTCCACCCCGGCTAGACCACTCGGTCCCTGTTCTGTCAGGCTCCGATGGCCGCAGCCCCTCCCCCCACCTCACTCCCGTTCACTGGCCGGCTTAAACCGGCCAGCGTGGAGGCCCCCGCCCGGGTCCCTTTCCCCCTTGCCCGGCCCTAAGAAAGCCCAAAGATCCCCTTTTAGCACACAAACCCCGCATATCCACCTACACCCCAAAGAGCCCTCCTTTCGAGTGAAAGTCCCGTCCAGTCCCTTCCCTTGTCCAAATATATGCAACATTGGCTCCTTTAGCCTCTACACCCGCGCGCAGTGATACAAAAAAAAAGAAGAAAATACAGTCATGAGTTTACATCGGCACATGACCATTCCTCAATTTGTCAGTTCTGCCACAGTCCTTCTGCCTTCGCAAACTCCTCCGCTGCTTCCGCCATTCCAAAATAAAAGTCCCTGAGCTTGTAAGTCACCCTCCGCTTCGCTGGATATACAATGCCGCGCTGCACCTTGCCAATGTACAGTGCCCTCTTCACCCGGTTGAAGGCAGCTCGCCTCCTCGCCAGCTCCACCGTAAAGTCCTGGTATACACGTATACCAGCTCCAGCCCACTGCACCACCCGCTTCTGCTTGGCCCAGCTCAGGACCTTCTCCTTCACACTGTACCTACGGAAGCACAAAGTCACTGCCCTTGGCGGCTCACTCGCCTTTGGTACAGGCCTCCACGACCGATGAGCCCGATCCAGTTCATATCGGGAGGGATCCTCCCCCTCCCCCAGTAGTTTGCCAGCATCGCGGCAAAATACTCAGTCGGCTTCGGTCCTTCAACTCCTTCGGGCAGTCCCACGACCCTCTCATTTTCTCGCCTGGATCTGTTTTCCATATCTTCCATTTTTCCTCGCAGATTCTTGTTCGTGTCCATCACCTTCCGCATCTCCTTCCCCATCGAGGCAAGTTGATCACCGTGCTGCAATACCGTCTCCTCCACTTCCTTCAGCGCCTCCCCTTGCTCTTGCACCTCCGCCACTGCGCTCGCCACCGCTGTCTTCACCGGGGAAACCGCCTCCTCCACCAGCACATTCAAAACCTCCCTCATCTCCTTCCTCACCATCTCCATACATTTCTCAATCTGCGCCAACTGCTTTTGGAATTCCGCAGCCATCACCTTAGTTAGTTCTTCAGCCGTAAGCACTGCGGCCTCCCCTGGTGCTCCAGCCTCCATTTTCTTTGTTGACCCTGCGGTGACCTTTCCCCTCTCCAACGGACTTTCAGCCTCTTTTTTCCTGGCCTTTTTTTTGGTGTTTTTCGACATCCTTCTTCTCCTTGCGCTATCTCCTGACTTTTACTGCCGTCGCTGGCCCTAGGACCGGGCGTTACTCTCCGAAAATGCCGTTCCCGAATGGGAGCCCTCCACTGTGCGGCTGCCTCCCTCCCGCCCGCCATCACCGGAAGCCGGCAAAACGTTTCATTGAGGAACGAGATTAACTGCTCCATTGACCACTGGGCAGGCAGATGGATGCCCTCCGCCATCTTATCCTGTGGAACACCACGAAGACTCTCCTGTTCCAGCTCTTTCCTTCTTGCCCCACTCCCAGTCCATGGATCCATCCAGCAGCCACACCAGAGAAGTAAAACATTCCCCTGGCACTCCTGCTCCTCTTGCACACAATTGCTTCACCTTTCGGGCGGGGAAAAGACCAAACAAATTCGCCTTGAGCGGGAACCACCAACTGTGCGAGCGCTCACTCCGTGCTGCCACCGGAAGTCCACTGGGTATGTTCCTTTTACTTGCAAAGAATAAGTCTGTCTGTTTGATGTATGTAGCTTCTACAAAGCATTTTTTTAAAAAAGAGTCCCCATTTTCTTTCCATTTAAGGGACATTTTAGCGTGCCAATTCACCTCCCCTGTACATCTTTGGGTTGTGGGGGGTTGAGATTCAGGCCGACACAGGGAGAATGTGCAAACTCCACGGACAGTGACCTGGGGCCGGGATCGAACCCGGGTCCTCGGCGGAGAATGTGCAAACTCCACGGACAGTGACCTGGGGCCGGGATCGAACCCGGGTCCTCGGCGGAGAATGTGCAAACTCCACGGACAGTGACCTGAGGCCGGGATCGAACCCGGGTCCTCGGCGCCATGAGACAGCAGTGCTAACCCCTGTGCACCCTCGCTTCTAGAAAACATAACCGATCATCTTAAATTGGCTGTGGGTATAATTCTTAACACATTGTGGATTGTTCAGCAAGTGCTGTCCAATCATGGAACCACATCTAATGTTAGACAGTGTTCTGAATTTTGAAAGCATGGGCTTGTTGAGTAAGCTCAGTACTCTGCCTATTACTAACAGCGGAAGGGATGTGCTGTTTAATACGATCCATCAGTCTTTGGAACTTGTAGCCAATTCACCTGGCATTGTACACCACATTACTCATTTGTGTGGTTGGTGAAATACCTTTTTGGATTGTTAGCAGCATCCTGTTAGTGGAAAATTACATTCAAGTTGCTGCTGCATAGTCCGAGCGTGAAACGGTTAGCTTCACTTTTGTTCAGATTTTTTGAGATACCTTACACTTCCAGGATAATTTGAGGTAGACTGGCACTTTTTAGGTCCAAAGGTGGCAGTCTTAGGCCTATTTGTGAGTATGTGCAATACTTAGCCAGCAATGGGGTAGCAACACCAGTGAGTATTTTACTCTACCCACGAACAGGATGCTGCCATCAAGCCAACATGTATCTTTCAACCCGTATCAAAAGGGAACACGCTATCTGGTCATTATCGCATTGCTGTATGTAGGACCTTGCAAGTTGGCTGCTGAATTTCCTACAGTGCAAAAGTAAAGTGCTCTGGAAAGTGCTGAGGTAACGAAAGCATGTCTTTCTTCTGTGTAGTGGGTGTTATCAGACAACTAATTGGTGTGTTGAGGGGGAGGGCGTAGAAAAGAAACTGGATTTGAAAATGCAATATCTGACGAAGTTAACAATATAATGAATACCATAAAGTTAATGCAAAAGAAAAAGTCTTGACAAAGCAAGTACAGAAAAGTTGTTTTCTTTAGCAAATGGTCATAAATTTAAAATAATTGGCAAAAATAAAGAGGAAATAAGGAAAATTATTTTTTTAATCAGTCATTAAGATCTGGAATGCACTACCTGAAAAGGTGGCGGAAGCAGATTCCTTGGGACTTTCAAAAGGCAAATAGGCGTGTACTTGAAGAGGAATAGTTTGCAGGGATGTTGGTGGGGTGTAGGTGGAGGGGAATAAAGAGGTGACTAAATTGGAGAGGTGTTTCAAAAAGCCAGCCTGGGCACAATGGGCTGAATTATCTCCTCATATAATTTTAAGATGCAAGCAGATTACATTGGCGAGAGTTGACCTCAGTTAATATTTATTAAGTTGTGTAATTCTATATTCTTGCTATACGATCTTTAAATAAGTTATCCTGAATTAATATGGTGCTGAGTCCCAGGTGCTCTGGTCTCTTATGATGTCTGGCATAAGAGGCCTCTGCCATTTTAATGAATCGCTTCCTCTCCTTCATGCCCTTGTTGCAAGTGTTTAAATGGGGCAGAGTGACCTTGGAATATAGCCACACAAGTCACCAGAAGTGATGACACAGATTATTCACCTGAGGAAGGAGCAGTGCTCCGAAAGCTAGTGTTTGAAACAAACATGTTGGACTTTAACCTGGTGTTGTAAGACTTCTTACTGTGCTCACCCCAGTCCAATGCCGGCATCTCCACATCACAGATTATTAAGACCATTGAAAAAAAGCTCCCAACCATTTCTGGAGGGATAGAATTGGAAAAGAAAAGTAGGTGGCCTTGGTGGGACCAGACCCCGAGTGCTGTGTACAGGTTTGGCCTCCATGTTATAAATAGAATAAAGAGGTAATGAAGAAGGTGCAAAATGGATTAGCTATAATGATGCCAGGCACAGAGAAGATATTTCCTCTTATGGGGAGAAGAGTGTAAGGGGCATCATTATAAGAGGGACACTAATGAATATAATAGGTGTGGTAAACCACTGTTAGTGTATATGTATTGTGGTAAACTGTTACTGTACTACATGTATTGTGGTAAACCACTGCCTGATGGCTCCGCCTCCCCTCGGGCTCAGTATAAAGGTGGCTGACCTCCGGCCCTGCCCCAGTTCGGGATCAGTGGCCAGGAGGCTTCCTGTTTAGCTTATTAAAGCAACAGTTTCGTTCACTACTCATCTTGTGTCAATTGATGGCACATCAATTTAATAAGCTAAACTTCTAAGATGAATTCATCACTCAAGCCTGATCGCCTGGAGCTGGACCATAAGCAGCCGACGCCACTGCGCCATTCGAGCACTGGCTAAGTTGCTTCGAAGCTTACCTTGGATCCTCCAGCGACGACATCACCGACCTCCAAAAGCTTTGAATACTCAACGCACGGGTGAGCCCGTAAGTTTTCATTCTTATCAGAGACTCCCCCTCGTATACAGAGGCGATAATGCTGCTGAAGGGACAGTACATAAAGGCAGTAAACGAGGTGTCCGCCAGGCACATCCTTGCCACGAGGCGACAACGCCCCGGAGAATCACAAGCCGAATTCCTGCGTGCCTTGCGGGTACTCGGCCGGAACTGTGCTTGCCAGGCGGTAACGGCTGTCCAACACGTGGAGCTGCTGATCAGGGACGCCTATGTCGTGGGCATTAAATCCAATTCCATCCGCCAGCGCTTGCTAGAAGGGGGTACACGCGGCCTCCCAGAGACAGTACAGCTCTCAAACTCGCTGGAAGTGGCTTTCCAGAACATGGAGGCCTACACCTCTGACCACGCGGCACCCTCATGGACGCCGCCATCACCCAACTCGAGTGCGGCGCAAGCCTGTGCTGCGCAGCAGCCCACCAACGTCGGAAGCCCGAAATGCTACTTTTGCGGCCAGGGTAAGCACCCCAGACAACGCTGCCCTGCAACGGGTGTGGGAGGAAGGGCCACTTCGCCAAAGTCTGCCAGGCCCGATCTGACCCTAAAGTTCCTAGGTTGAGCAGCGCTGCCTGTTGTCTGTCGGGACTGCCCCCAACTGCCGCGTCACCCGCCATGTGCGACCCGTGGGCGCCGCCATCTTCGCTGCCACCTGCCATGTGCGACCCGTGGGGGCCGCCATCTTCGCCGCCATCTTTGATCCCACCCGCCACACTCGACCCATGGGGTCCGCCATCTTTGACGCCACTTTCGATGCCACGCGCCACCCATGGGGCTGCCATTTTGGAACCACTCCGCCGCCTCCCGGGGCCCCTGCTCACCCGGTCGTATGCTGGCCACCCCTACCTCCGACCGGCCCACCCACCACCTTCCGAAGTTCGCCTCCATCACACTCGATCAGTCTCGACCTCATCCTCTCACGAAATCCACGATGACCGTCCGGATCAACGGGCACGAGATGGCCTGCCTCTTCAACTCTGGGAGCACAGACAGTTTCATCCACCCAGATATGGTAAGGCGCTGCTCCCTCCCAATTTTACCCGCGACCCAGAAAATCTCCCTGGCTTCCGGATCACATTCCGTAGAAATCCGGGGGTACTGTGTCGCGACCTTTTCGGTACAAGGCGTAGAGTACACCAACTTTAAGCTCTACGTCCTCCCCCACCTCTGCGCTGCCCTATTACTGGGGCTCGACTTTCAGTGCCACCTCCAAAGCCTTACCTTAAAGTTCGGTGGACCCCTGCCCCCCCTCACAGTCTGTAGCCTCGTGACCCTTAAGGTCGCCCCACCCTCGCTCTTCGCTAACCTCACCCCGGACTGTAAGCCCGTCGCCACTAGGAGCAGACGATACAGTGCCCGGGACAGGGCCTTTATCAGGTCGGAGGTCCAGCGACTCCTACGTGAGGGGATCTCCCTGGAGAGCCCAATGGTGGTTGTCCAGACTGGGGAGAAGCACCGGATGGTCATCGACTACAGTCAGACGATCAACCGGTACACGCAGCTCGATGCGTACCCCCTCCCTCGCATATCTGACATGGTCAATCAGATTGCGCAGTATCGAGTCTTCTCCACTGTTGACTTGAGGTCCGCGTGCCATCAGCTCCCTATCGGCCCGGAGGACCGCCAATACACTGCCTTGAAGGCAGATGGCCGCCTCTACCACTTCCTCAGGGTTCCCTTCGGCATCACCAATGGGGTCTCGGTCTTCCAGCGAGAAATGGACCAAATGGTTGACCAGTACGGGTTGCGGGTCACGTTCCTGTACCTAGATAATGTCACCATCTGCGGACCATGACGCAAACCTCCGGTATTTCCTCTACACCGCTAAGCTCCTTAACCTCACATACAATAAGGAGAAATGCGTTTTCCACACACCCCGCCTAGCCATCCTTGGCTACGTTGTGGAAAACGGAGTCCTAGGGCCCAACCCGGACCTCCTGGAACTTCCCCTTTCCCACTGCCCCAAGGCCCTGAAGAGATGCCTGGGGTTCTTCTCTTATTATGCCCAGTGGGTCCCCAATTATGCGGACAAGGCCGGTCCACTCATTAAATCCACCATTTTGCCCCTGATGGCTGGAGCCCACCTGGCCTTCAACAGCATCAAGGCAGATATTGCCAAAGCCGCGATGCACGCTGTGGACGAGTCCATTCCATTCCAGGTGGAGAGCGATGCGTCGGACTTTGCCCTGGCCGCTACCCTCAACCAGACGGGCAGGCCCGTGGCTTTCTTCTCCCGTACCCTCCATGCCTCCGAAATTCGACACTCCTCCGTCGAAAAGGAAGCCCAAGCCATTATAGAAGCTGTGCGACATTGGAGGCATTACCTGGCCGGCAAGCGATTCACTCTCCTCACTGACCAACGGCCGGTTGCCTTTATGTTTAATAATACACAGTGGGGCAAAATCAAGAACGACAAGATTCTGAGGTGGAGGATCGAACTCTCCACCTACAACTACGATATCTTGTACCGACCTGGGAAGCTCAATGAGCCCCCTGATGCCCTACATGTGCCAGCACACAAGTAGACCGAATTTGGGCCCTCCTCAATGACCTCTCACCCGTGGGTCACCCGTTTTAAAAATGTTATCAAGTCTCGCAACCTGCCGTACTCCATCGAGGAGGTCAGGAAGATGACCAGGGACTGCCAGGTCTGCGCGGAGTGCAAACCGCATTTCTATCGTCCCAACAGAGCATCGACTTCAAAAGGCCCCTCCACTGACCTTAACGTGTACTTCCTCAACGTTGTTGATGAGTACTCACGATTCCCCTTTGCCATCCCATGCCCTGACATGACCTCTGCCACTGTCATCAAGGCCCTGCACAGTCTCTTCACCTTGTTCGGTTTCCCCATCTACATCCATAGCGATCGGGATTCCTCCTTCATGAGCGACGAGTTGCGTCAGTTCCTGCTTAGCAAGGGCATCGCCTCAAGCAGGATGACCAGCTACAAGCCCTGGGGAAACAGACAGGTGGAGAGGGAGAAGGTGACGGTCTGGAAGGCCGTCCTTCTGGCCCTACGGTCTAGAAGTCTCCTGCTGGCAGGAGGTCCTTCCCGATGCGCTCCACTCCATCCGGTCGCTCCTGTGCACTGCCACCAATGAGACCCCTCACGAACGTATGTTTGCCTTCACTAGGAAGCCCACCTCAGGGGTCTCGCTCCCATCCTGGCTGACAGTCCCAGGGCCCGTCCTCCTCCGGAAGCATGCGAGGAGTCATAAATCGGGTCCCCTCGTCGAGAAGGTCCTGCTCCTCCATGCCAATCCACAATACGCCTACGTGGCACATCAGGACAGGCGACAGGACACTGTCGCCCTCCGAGATTTGGCACCTGCAGGTTCTCCAGCGACCATCAGCACCACCCCCGACCCTACACCATCTCCCTCCACCAATACCGGGCTACTTCAAGATTTGGCACCCGCAGACTCACCAGCGACCATCACCACCACCCTTGCCTCTACACCGCACCCCCCTCCACCGACTCAACTACTGGGCGAAGAAGGAGACAACATGCTCCCGGACACGCAGGTCTCAACACCAGTGCACACACCACAGCCGGGACTGAGGCGATCAGAGCCGGAGGTCAAAGCTCCCGACAGACTCGAGCTTTAAGTCCACTTCACCCCCGCTGGACACTTTTTTTTTAATGGGGTGAATGTGGTAAACCACTGTTAGTGTATTATATGTATTGTGGTATACTGTTACTGTACTACATGTACTGTGGTAAACCACTGCCTGATGGCTCCGCCTCCCCTCAGGCTCGGTATAAAGGTGGCTGACCTGCCCTGCCCTGCCCCAGTTCGGGATCAGTGGCCAGGTGGCTTTCTGTTTAGCTTATTAAAGCCACAGATTCGTTCACTACTCGTCTTGTGTTAATTGATGGCACATCAATAGGGAATTCAGGAGAAACATTTTTCATCAGGGGAATGGTGGGAATGTAGAACCGGCTGTCGTAGGGAGTGGTTAAGATGAATAACATTGATGTATCTTAAGGGAAGCTCGATAATCCAAACATGTAAGGTAGAAAGGAATATCAGGACATGCTGACAGAGTAAGGTGGGAGAAGGATTGTGTAGAGCACAAACACCACACAATGGTTGGGATGAATGGCCTCTTTCTTTGCTGTAAATTCAATGTCTAATGCTCTTCCTAAAGCAAAACTATGAAGATGTTTAGTTAAGCTTGAAAATGTGTACTTATTTACAGTGAGAAACTCGACTTGCAGGGAATTTGAAAAAAAACAAAATAATTGTTTTTGTCTCTCTAGATTTTCTTCTGACTGGGCTCCAGGCTTAAGGCTTGGAGAAATCCACTAGCGCCATTGATTCCAACAACTGGAGCGGCAGCGAAAGCCCTGCCGAAAACCTGGAGAGGATGACGGATTCTGCTGATAAGCCGATGGACAATGACGCAGAAGGTGTCTGGAGCCCTGACATAGAACAGAGCTTCCAGGAGGCCCTGGCCATCTACCCACCATGTGGGAGGAGGAAAATCATTCTCTCAGACGAAGGCAAAATGTATGGTGAGTCACCAGGACTGTAGCAAAGGGGGATGCTATTGGGAGCAGATGATTTCACAGCTGGTACCAGCTGTGCTCCTGTCTGCCTCCCTCTCTTTCTCTCTCCCCTTTCTCTCCCCCCCCACTCTCCTCTCCCCCCCCCCACCCCACAGAACTCAACCCTAAACAACTCCCTGCATAGCTCTCAGATGAAGTAATGGAAACCAGGATAGCTTTTTTTTTAACGCATGATGTTCTGCATCCCTTTGCAAGTCCTAATTACGACAGTTTGCTACTGTGCAGCTGTCATTCTAAGTGAATTGCATTAAGAAAAACGAATATTGTGCTCCTGAAGCAAGTCTTGCAGCTGCTGGGGAGGATAATATTAGGGCCAGGGAAGAGCGAGAGAGACAGTTGAGGGGAAGGGTGACTGGGTTAAGTAACTTGACAATGTTACAATAACATTTGGTTTGTGAAATTTATTCAGTGCTGTTAATTCGTGTAAAGATAATCGTTTTTCCAAGTGGAGAGGCAGCTTATTGAGGCAGTGTCGTACTAATCAGTTAAAGTTATGTCTGAGGTTGCATTTCAGACAGGCCTACTCCCAGGCTCCGATAATATAAATAGGGACACATTATTTCCAGTGGTAGGGGAGTGGGTAACCAGAGAACGCAGATTTTATATAATTGGAAAACAAACCAGATTGAACTTTTGTTTTTTTTCCACAGTGAGTGAAATGAATCTGACATTAATTGCTTACAGTCGATTCATTGGTAACTTTCAAAAGACATGTGGATAAATACTTGAAAAGGAAAAATTGTAGGGTTATGAGGACAGAGCAGGGAACATGGGACTAATTGGTTAGCTCTTTCAAAGAGCCTGCACAGTCACGAGGGGCTGAACAGCCTTTTCCTGTTCTTTATAGTTCGATATAGAAATGCTACAAAGTGCTTCACGTAGTTCACATTTCAGTGCACCATTTCTGTTGTTATTGTGAGTGGGTTAATAAAGAGGGCAGCCAGATTTGTACACAGCAAGTGCCCACAAACAGCAACAAGACGAATGACCACTTGATGTCCGTGCCGGTGTTGATTGTGGAAGCAATGTCAGGCAAGGCACTGGGACTGCTTTTCATAACATTGCCAAGATATCCACAACAGATGAGGGGTGGTGAGGGCCTTGGTTTAACATTTCACCACTGCCCCTCCCTCATCATAGCATGGAACTGTCGGACTAGATTACCTGCTCAAGCCCCTTGAGTACTGTCAGCTCCACCTACACACAAGTTACATAAGACTTCAGTCATTTTAAAAAAAAGGTTCTGAGTTTGTTCCCGTTGACTTGTAAAGTGCTAAATATCTGGTGAATCCAAATTGTTCAGTTATGTCAATCACTGAACCAATGTTTTTCACTCCACTGTGGCCCAAGGAGTTTTGCTGACTTTGTAGTTTTAAGTGCTTTGCTTTTTGGTTTTAAATGCTTCCCTGGAACCTATTCCACTCGGCACTCCCATAATATCCTGAAGCTATACAATGTATTAACAGCCAGTCCAGCAATCTCTCGATTTTCAAATCCTCACCCTCTCTGTCTCTGTAATCTCCTCCTGTCCCCCGACCTTCAGATCTCTGCACTCCTCTAATTATGTCCACTTGATATCCCCAGTTTAATAACTCCTTTGCCTATCTGTGCATTTACCCCCATTAGCCTGTAACACTAGAATTTCCTCCCTAAATCTCTATCTCTCACTCTCCTGCTTTAAGCTGATCATCAAGAAACCTTGTCTTTAACCAGGCTTTTGGTCACCTGTCCTAACATCTCTGTGCCTCAATGTCAATCTTTATCTGAGTATACTCATGTGAAGCACCTTGGGACATTTTGCATAGAGTTATATAGAATGTGCAGGTCAGAATTTGACCCAACTGGTCTGCTGGTATTTATATTCCTAAGTCTCCTCCCATTCTATCTACCTCACTTCAGCCTTTCAGGATATCTTTCTATTCCCTCTTCTCTCATGTACTCATCTAATATCCTTTTTGAAAGGGGCAGCACGGTGGCCTAGTGGTTAGCACCGCTGCCTCACGGCACTGAGGTCCCAGGTTCGATCCCGACCCTGGGTCACTGTCCGTGTGGAGTTTGCACATTCTCCCTCTGTCTGCATGGGTTTCACCCCCACAACCCAAAAATGTGCAGAGTAGGTGGATTGGCCACACTAAATTGCCCCATAATTGGAAAAAATAATTGGGTAATCTAAATTAAAAAATATATATATATCCTTTTGAAAACATCTCAGCCATAAGTTCCACGTTTTAATTACTCTGTAGCACAATCAATCACTCACGAGACGAGATGAGAAGGAGTCAAACAATGGCTTTATTACGCAGACTTGTTCCCCAGCAGCACAGTTACAGAATGTGGCTGCTGGGAGAACCTGGGCTCTTATACTCCACCTTACTGGGTGGAGCCAGTAGGCAGCTGATCCAATCGGGACTCAGCGTCTATCCACCAATAGCCTCTCGGCATCACAGGGTACCGTAATACCCCTAATACATACCACCACACTTTCTGATTTGAGTTAGTATCCTATTTCTTATCGGATTTATTGGTGACTATCTTGAATAAGAAAGTAAAGAGAGGTTGATAGAATCTCTTTATATCTCAAAGTACCTTCCATGGGAGAAAACTTCAGATTAGTACGCCACCACTTACATCAGGTGACACTAAGTTGGAACAATATTTGAAAGGTTAAGCACGCCAACACTGCAGCCAGCTCTGGTGAGTGAGGTTAATTTTCAATGCATAAGACCATAGGGAGCAATGGAAGAGTTGCAGAGAGCGTTAGGAATGAACACCACTACAAATTATGTAGTGCTGACTGTTTTCTGTTGTCACTTGTTCCAATGGAAATAGTTGCCAAACTGAAGTGGAAATGGAAATGTTACTGAGGGAGTGCTGCACTGTTGGAGATGCTGTCTTCACGTGAGACTTTAAACTAAAGTCTTATTTGGTCCCTCAGACAGAGGTAAAAGATTCGGCAACCACTATTTCAGTAAAGAGCAAGGTGTGTTCTCCCCGGTGTCAACATTTATCTCTCAACCAACATCAACTTTTAAAATGATTACCAGATCCTTTTCACTTTGTCATCTGTGAGAGCTCACTGTGCGCAAATGGGCTGTTGAGCTTTCTATATTACAACAGTGACTACACTTCATTGGCTATAAAGCAGTTTGCGATGGTCTTGATGGGGTGAAAGGTGTTATAGAAATGCAAAAGCCTTTTCTCTAAGGATAGCGGAATTATCCAATTTTAATGTTCTGTCATTCAGTCTACAGAATGCAAAACCATTGCTGTCAGGATCAGGACATTGCTTTGACAAGTTTCTATGCTATTATTTTGGACAGGATATTGCTACATGTTTTGTCTCCATGATCCCAAGTTATTTGTCGTGTTATGGTGTTGAACACCCTCTTCAACAAAGGTGTTGACTATGGGTTAGTGCAACCCATCTGCTGGGTGTTTAGAATTGTGTGTGCAATGACAATGTTCTCATTAATAGTGCTCCATTTTGAAGGCATCTGAAGCACAGGAAAATGAGGAGGTCATTCGATCCTGAGAGTCTCTTCTGCTATTTAATTGGATCATGGTTGTTCTGAATCTGAACCCGCTTTGGTTCCGTAACTCTTATTACCCTTGCATAAATCTCAGTAAGGACATTTTCATTTTCACCCTCTCGGCCTCAACAGCTTTCTGAGGGTCAGTGTTCCAGATTCCCACTCTTGTTTGTGTGGGGGTAAATCTGCTTCTTGATATAACCCCTGAATGACATAGCTCTAATTTTCAAGCTTATGCCCCTTGTTTTGGATTTTGCCCCCAGAGGAAATAGTTATTGTTCTATTCGAACAACTCCTTTGATCATCCGAAAGTTGGCAGCTAATTTGCACACAGAAGGACCTCCCACACAGCAATTGGATAATGACCAGATCATAATTGTGATGGATAAATATTAGAGAGTGTGTTCCTGCTCCTCTTTGAAATAGTGACTGGGGATCTTTTCCACTTACCTGGGAGAGTTGACAGGACCTCGGTTAAATATCTCACTCTTGACAGTGCAACAATGCCTCAGCACTGCACTGCAAGTGACAGCCAGGATTATTTGCCCCATTCTCTGGAATGGGGCTGGAACCCACAATCCAATGCAGTATGCTCCTCTTCCCCGCTCCTTGGAGCTTCCTCTCTGAAACATTCTGGAATGATGGCCCCCTCGACCTGGAACGTTAACTCTGTTTCTCTCTCCATAGATGCTGCTACACCTGCTGAATATTTCCAGCATATTTTTTGTTTGTATGGGGGCAGCACGGTGGTGCAGTGGGTTGGCTCTGATGTCTCATGGCGTCAGGTTCGATCCCGGCTCTGAGTCACTGTCCGTGTGGTGTTTGCACATTCTCCCAGTGTTTGCGTGGGTTGCGATGGGGATTGCAGGCTGCCTTTATGCTTGCATGCCTAGTAGTACCTCACCAGAGTCTGGACTCTAGGTCTGTACTAGTTGGAGTTTAGAAGCATGAGGGGGGATCTTATTGAAACTTACAGGATACTGCGTGGCCTGGATAGAGTGGAGGTGGAGAGAATGTTTCCACTTGTTGCAAAAACTAGAAGCAGAGGACACAATCTCAGACTAAAGGGGCGATCCTTTAAAACAGAGATGAGGAGGACGTTCTTCAGCCAGAGGGTGGTGAATTTGGAGAACTCTTTGCCGCAGAAGGCTGTGGAGGCCAAATCACTGAGTGTCTTTAAAACAGAGATAGATAGGTTTTTGATCAATAAGGGGATCAGGGGTTATGGGGAGAAGTCGGGAGAATGGGGATGAGAAAAATATCAGCTCTGATTGAATGGCGGAGCAGACTCGATAGGCCGAGTGGCGTAATTCTGCTCCTATGTCTTATGGTCTTCTGTGTAATGTGTAGAAGTTTTTTGAAACGTTACTAGGCACAAGTGCTGTGGCTCTGCACAATATCGAGCCATTATAATCTGACAAGTGTTTAAACCTGCAACGCGTAACTGCCCTTTTTATTTGCTTCTGAAGTCTATTTTGTGTATAACTCAGTCCTGGCTCCTGCTCAGTCTCACCAGCAGGTATCCCGTTGAACTCTTCTTCCTATTCCACCCCCTCCCTCGTCAATGACAGTTTTACATTACCTCAGTCAGTCCTTCACCTGCACGTCTCCACAATCTATCCTGCAATCGCTCACGTTCTGGCTCCTTTTTTCTCTCCTTTTCTCTTTCTCGCCTCGTCTTTTTTTTCTTTCCCCCTCTACCCTTTTTTTTCCTCTTTCTCACTTTCTTTCCTCTTCTTCACTTTCTCTCTCCCTTTCACTTCACCCTCCCTCCTTTTTTTAAACCTAGGTTCCATTTATCTTCATTTATGCTTTTCCCCTGTGCCCCCTTTCTGTCTCTTATTTCTGCCTTGAATCACTTGGAAAAGCACAGGTAATGCAGCTTCTAAAGGCTGGACATACTTCATCCTTACTATTCTGGAACCCTGAGATTACCAAATGACCACGTGAAGTGTGATCCTGGAATTCCACATCCAAGCACCTTGAGGGATGTTTGCTATGTTAAAAAGGAACTATATAAATGCAAAATCTTGCACAGGAAAACATTCTTCAACCTATGCAGTTTATTAATGCAAATGTGGTTTACATCAACATGTTTTTGACACTTGACAGCCACAACAAAGTTGTTGCCCATCAGAACCATGCATCAATCTGCATAATTATATCCTGTCTGAAAACTTGGTCCTACTGCATTGTATCTTTCAAAGGCATCGCATGCGAAAGTGTTGCTCCAATGGCACTTAATTGCAAAAACAAAAATAATCATGATTGGCTGAAAGCATCACTTTGCTGATAAGTTACCAGTTAAATATTGGATTAACTACATAGAATGACTACAAAATACAGCATGAAAAAGTGTAGCACTGCCCACGTTACCTCATAGTCACCATCCAGCCGCTCCCTCCCCTCAGATTCGCGGCAGTGGGTCCTTCATGCGCTATGGTTCATGGACGCCCAAGTGTGGCATGATTGCTCCTGGATCCCCCTGTGCAGTTTGGCGATTGCAGCTGCAGGGCACTAGCCTACCTATCCTGATGCTCAGGCCCAACCTTCAGTCCTTGGCAATTATGGATTCCACCACTAACCCTGACTTGGAGAGTGTGTGTTATGACCCCCTCAGGGGCCAAACCCGATATTGTATACGGTTCCTCTCCTACACCTTTGAGTATGAACTCCCGAGGTGATTTCTTTTTTGGGGGGGGATACGGTTGAGGGGGGGGGGGGGGCGGTGGAACAGCCTCTCCCTTAGTTGGGAGGAACCTCATAGGATATAAACTCCGACCTGGGAGCAGTTCAGGGAGGGTGACCCTGTGGGTGAGGAGTAGTGTAATTGTAGTATTGCGAGTACAGTAAATAAACAGAGTTGTTATCCTGCCTACCTGGTCGTATGAAGTCCTTACCTTCAGCTATCACAGTATGGCAGCTGAGATGGGTGAAGGATATATGATCATGGCCAATTGGTTGGACGATCATGACTTGCAGGAATGTGGGAGAGCACAAGTCCTGATAGAGGTCTACAAAATTATGAGGGGCATAGACAGCGTGGATAGTCAGAGACTTTTTCTCAGGGTAGAGGGGTCAATTACTAGGGGGCATAGCTTTAAGGTGTGAGGGGCAAGGTTTAGAGGAGATGTACGAGGGAAGTTTTTTTACACAGAGGGTAGTGGGTGCCTGGAACTCGCTGCTGGAAGAGGTGTTGGAAACAGGGATGATAGTGATTTAAGGGGCATCTTGACAAATATATGAATAGGATGGGAATAGAGGGATACAGACCCCGGAAGTGTAGAAGATTTTAGCTTAGACGGGCAGCAAGGTCGGCACAGGCTTGGAGGGCCGAAGGGCCCGTTCCTGTGCTGCACTTTTCTTTGTTCTTTGTTCTCTTTGTTAATACTCAATGCACCTGGGCAGACAGTTGTCAGTGCATGATCTATAACTTAAAGCCCAATGGGGACTCAAATATTGCCCCCTCCCCCGTGACTGTCACGCCTTCCCTCTCCCAGTCTTAGTCTCCCTCCTACCCAGATCTGGAGCTTTGAACCCCCAGGCTACTAGCAGCAACATGTGATAGATTGTGCTTGGTTCTCTGGCACTCATGTAGAGAATAACAATGACTGTTGAGACTATACCCTATAGTTTCTGAGTAGGCCTACCTGCTTGTATGGTGAAAAGTAGCTTCCAAAAACGCCATGCAGTTCAGACAAGATAGAAAAAAAATCCCCTTCTAAAAATCATGAGCTTACGGACTACGGCCATACTAGTCTGGAAAAGCCTGATTTCGTCTGATCTTGGAAGCTAAGCAGACTCGGGCCTGGTTAGTACTTGGATGGTAGATTGCCTGGGAATACCAGCTGCAGGTGACTTTTGGGGCGACACGGTGGCGCAGTGGTTGGCGCTGCTGCCTCGCAGCCCCTGAGTCCCGAGTTCGGTTCCAGCCTCGGGTGGCTGTTTATGTGGAGTTTGCACTTTCTCCCCATGTCTGCGTCAGTTTCCTCCGGGTGCTCTGGTTTCCTCCCGCGGTCCAGGGACGTGTAGGGTGGGTGGACTGGCCATGCTGAATTGCCCCTTAGTCTCCAAAAGGTTAGGTGGGGTTACGGGGATATGGTGGAGGTGGGCTTAAGTAGAGTGCTCTTTCCAAGGGCCGGTGCTGATTCAATGGGTCGAATGGCCTCCTGCACTGTAAATTCTATGAATCAGACCATTCAGCCCAACCGATTTATACTGGTGATAGTTATTGAATATTAACAGCGCAGAAGGAAGCCATTATCTGTATGATTCACCTCAACTACTCTCTGCAATAGTGAGTTCCAGATTCTCACTACTCTCTGGGTAAAGAAATTTCTCCTGAATTCCCTATTGGATTTATTAGTGATTGTCATATAGAGGGCCTCTAATTTTGGTCTTGTCCACAAGTGGAAACATTTCCAAATCTGTCAAACTCCTTGAGTTCTTTAGAATCGAAAGTGATAAAAGTGTAACAAGGAGAAAGCTCAGTCCCTCAATTTTATTTTCCCCAACTACCATTAATTTCATGCTTATTTTGTAAATCAGTTATTTTGTAACTGTAATTTTATTTTTGGCTGGATTTTCTCTATTACTCTGGTCAGTGTAAATAGATAGAAATGTAATTTCTATCATTGCAAACCTTTTTTAAATTTTTTAAAATTACTTTTTCTGAGTTACCAAGCCAGGGCTCAGAGTGTGGGTCAGGGGCGAACTCCTAATCCAGCTCCTCGCCTGCTCCAAAAACCAATTCAAATTGAATCCAATTCATGGTCCCCACAAGAGAGACATACCAGAAGCATTGTGGATAGCACAATTGCTTCACAGCTCCAGGGTCCCAGGTTCGATTCCGGCTTGGGTCACTGTCTGTGCAGAGTCTGCACATCCTCCCCGTGTGCGTGGGTTTCCTCCGGGTGCTCCGGTTTCCTCCCACAGCCCAAAGATGTGCAGGTTAGGTGGATTGGCCATGATAAATTGCCCTTAGTGTCCAAAATTGCCCTTAGTGTTGGGTGGGGTTACTGGGTTATGGGGATAGGGTGGAGGTGCTGACCTTGGGTAGGGTGCTCTTTCCAAGAGCCGGTGCAGACTCGATGGGCCGAATGGCCTCCTTCTGCACTGTAAATTCTATGAAATTCTATGATCTGAGCCAAAGGCTCAATCTACATTACACTCGATCTTAGCCAAAAGGCTGAGAAGCGATCTATCATTGCAAACCTGATTGAGAGAGGAGCTACTTCCTCTGTTGGGAGAATTGCATAACCTTAAAATCAGAGCTAGGCCATACAGGAATGATGCCAGGAAGCACTTCTTAACGTAAAGAGGAGTGGAAATCTGGAACACTCTCTCACAAAAAGCTGTTGACATTGGGAACAGTGGGGGAGGGAGTTAATTGTGAATTTCCCAAACTGGGATTGATAGATTTTGTTATGTAAGAGTATTGAGTGTTACAGAAACAAGATGGGTGAATGGAGTTGCGATACAGAACATCCATGATCTAATTGAATGGTGCAGTTGACTGACTGACCTCCCCCTGTTCCTATATAAACAGGATACTTGGGGAAAATTGTAAACTTGCATCCTCAGTGGTTAAAACAGTCTTGTAAGACATTCCTTACAGGTAGGCCTGATTTCTTTTGTCTGGAACTTAGGGCATGAGTGAGGAATGTGACTGATACTGGAACTCCGCAGTGGGTGCTGATAAATTCTGTGTTTCTGAGCAATGTGCTGCCTCTGATTTCCTCCCACTCCTCATGCCACCTAGCCAAGCTTGCCCTCAGATTGTCCTCCAGCCTTAGCCCTGTGCCAACACCTCTTGTAATTTCCACTCCCACCTTCTCTTGAGCTATTTTCAAGTTCATCTTGTTCATGAAACCTACCCGATGTGCCCTTGGCCCCACCCTCAAGTCCCAACTACCTTCCCTTATTATCTCCTTTCCAACTGTCAGTTTAACTACTTGCCTCCCTTGAAAACAGCCATCCAGTCAAGAGTAATGGTTCACAATTAATACAGCTAATGGGAAAAAGCTCCACAAACATTCCCATTCTCATTGATGGCAGGGCCCAGCACGAGTGCAAACGACAAGGCTGAAGCATTTGGCCAGAAGTGTTGAGTGGCTGATCCATTTCCACCTCCACCTGAGATTTCCAACATTTTAGATGCCACTCCTCAGCCAATTTGATTCTCTCCACGTGATATCGAGAAACAGCTTGAAAGGCACAGGGTACAGCAAAAGCTGTCAACCTTGATAACATCCCAGCTGTAGGCTTGGTCCAGACTTGTGCTGCAGAACTAACAGTGACCTTAGCCAAGTTGTGCCAGTGCAGCTCTAACATTGGCAGCTACCTGATGGTGTGAAGATTTGCCCCAACAATGTCCTGTCCGTATAAAGCAGCACTGTGTGGGTGCTACGCCGCAGGGACTGCAGTGGTTCAAGAAGGCTACTCACGATCATCTTTCAATGGCAATTGTGAGTGCTGCTCTTGGTCGTGATGCACATGTTCCATTTATTTATTTTTTAAAAAATATTTTCATTCTCCTTTTTCACATTTTCTCCCAAATTTACACCCACCAACAATAATCAGTAACAAATTTGTCAACACCACATCAATAACAACGCTCCCATCCTCCCACCAAACCCCAAACATTAGCCCTCATGTTCACGTAACAAATGACCATAGTCACCATTAACACACACAGCCCCCAACCCCCCACCCCCCCCACTAATGTTTGATGTTATCCAGTTCTTGAAAGTGCATAATGAATAATGCCCATGAATTGTAGAACCCCTCCATCCTTCCCCTCAGTTCAAACTTAACCTTCTCAAGAGTCAAGAATTCCAACAGGTCCCCCTGCCACGCCAGGGCACAGAATGGAGAGGTTGTTCTCCAACCCACACATCCCATTTATTAAGTTGTGAGGAACTTCAGTTATATTCAGAGACCAGAGAAGCCAGGGTGTTCTCCCTAAACAGAGAAGGTTAAGGAGGCGAATTGATAAATATATTCCAAATTATGAAAAGATTTGATAAGAGTTTTTTTTTTAAAAAAGGAGAAAGTTTCCAGTGGTAGGGGGTTTGAGGAGAACATTTTTTCCATGCAGTGAGTTGTGATCTGAAAGGCTGAGGGAACCAATTCAACAGTAACCTTCAAAAGGGAATGGAATAAATACTGAATTATGTTGGGCCTTGGAGAAAGAGTAAGGGGACTGGATAGCTCTACCAAGGACAATGTATGGGCACAATGGATCAAATGCCCTCCTGTGCTGTATGATTCCAGGTTCTGGGACCCGCCTCCTCAAAATTACATACTTGACTCCTCTGCCCTTGCAAACTACCGCCCCATCTCCCACCTAATTTTTCTCACTAAAGTTCTCAAACGTGTTATCGGCTCCTAAATCTGCAGGGTAGGTGGATTGGCCACGCTAAATTGGTCCTTAATTGGAAAAAAATGAATTGGCAGATCCATTTTAAGCCATCTGATTCGGTTTTGCAAAAGTACGGGTTTTAAAAAAATGTATTTTACTACAAACATGTATCAAAACAGGTTACAACAACTAAACAACCCGGGAAACATGCTTCCCAGCAATCAACTGCAAAAGTAAGGTTGAGGTGCAGATCAGCCATATTGAAGGCTCGATTTATTGGGAGAACTCAGTCTCACATTTATTGCCATGGACTTGTTGGTAATTTTATGGTTTTGCTTTTGAGAATTTAAATAAAGTATGCAGAAAAAAAATTACCTTTCAGATTCTGATATCGTAAGTGACCTAAACACACACACTCTGCCTCATCTTACCAGACAGACTGAGTTCTAGGGTCTGTTTACACACTCCCTGAATCAGAAAATGTGCTGGAGAGTGTCACATTACCTGTAGAAGGCGTGTGTGAACATGCAAGGTAGAATTGGGCATTGGTGACTAGAGGCAATCCATTTCCACCTGCCAGGTTCAAATCAATTTCTTTTTAAACCAGTTTTTAGCAGCTGTAGGGCATAGGCATTTTTGTTAAAGCATCAGCCTGCTTTAAAATTGGTGGATTCTCCAACATGTACATGCTGTGCAAACAATTTCACCCATCTGCTGTGCAGTGGGTTTGAAGCTTGCTTTTAACCGTGTGGCATTTTGAGAACAAATTAGTCTCTAGTTTTTCCAAAGAAGTAAACCATTCAGAAGCATTTTTCCCCCCAACCCCAGAAATTTACAGTACCAAATTCATTTTTTCCAATTAAGGACCAATTTAACACACCTACCCTTCACATCTTTGGGTTGTGGGGGCGAAACCCACGCAAACATGGGGAGAATGTGCAAACTCCACACGGACAGTGACCTGGGGCCGGGATCGAACCTGGGACATTGGTGTCGTGAAGCAGCAGAGCTAACCACTGCCCTGTTGAAAAGCATTTCTAACTGAACAAAGAAAAATGTACAAAATCGCAAATTCACATTAATTCGCTGCTACATTGTCACACTCACACACTTGCGTGTACACATATATCACACACACGTTTAGATATATTCACATGCACACGCTCACCTGTTCTCACTTAGTCTTACTCAAGGGGAGGAAGTGGCATAGTGGTATTGTCACTGGACTGATAAACCAGAGGTCCAGAGTGTTATGGGCCAGGGATTAGAGAACCCCAAAGTGTATCATGGAGTTCACCTGACCCACAACCTTTAATAGATTGTGGTATGGGGAGCACACAGCCCACTCTACAGGTGTGGTACAGCAGAAATGGAAAAGTATTTTTGAAAAGCAAAACAATGTTTATTCTATGAACTCAAGTTAACATTTTAAAAACATACAGTGAACATCTAAGCAACCATCAGTTCAAATACAACCCCCAAAGAATACAACACTAGATAATGCTTAAGTTGTCCTTTTAACATCCAGAAGACTTAAAAACCTTTAAACAAAATCACATCAGGTTAAAGTCACTACTAAGAGCAGTTATTAGTTTTAAATCACCAAAGGATCGATTTACAGTCTTTAGAATACAGAGAGAGATTCATACACCTTCTGGCTGTGACTGCAGCTATCCAGCTCTGAAAACAAAACTAAAACACGCCCTGCAGCAAACAGCCTAAAACGAAAGTAAAAAGCTGAGAAACAGGCTCCCACTCTCTGACATCACTGCAGTAATAAACACCCATTTCTTAAAGGTACTCTCCCTACAGATATTTATATACACACCCATTTATAAATACCCATTTCTTAAAGGTACTCTCACATGACGAGAGTAATGCTCTGGGAAACCAGGTTTAAATCCCGCCACTGTCGATGGTGACATTTGAATTCGATAAAAAAAATTAAGAGTATAATGATGACTGTGAAACCATTGACGTTTGTCATAAAAACCCAACTGGTTCACTAATGCCCTTTCGGGAAGGAAATCTACCATCCTTACCTGCTCTGGCCTACATGTGACTCCAGATGCACAGCAACGTGGTTGAATCTTAACTGTCCCTCAAGGGCAATTAGGGATGGGCAATAAATGCTGGCCCAGCCTGCAGCACCCATGAACGAGAAACAAAAGTTGCCATTCACTTGCACACCATTATCCTGTCACTTAACTTGGGTTCTTGACTGCATACATTCTCACACTTTATTGCATTTGCTTTGTGCACATGGGTTCTTGCCCATTGTTGCCCCTTTCTTGCACATGTGCATCATCTCGCGTTCCTCTCTTGCCAACACATTCTCACATATCTTGCTCTCATGAGCACCTTTGCGTACATTTCTGCAAAGTCTCGTGCGCACTCCTATGCGTGAACATCCTTGCACAACATCTCGTGTGCAAGCATGTCATTGCTCGTGGTGAGTCAGAAGTATGTTACAGGTGATAAGTGTAAGTGCAACATTTTCTGGAAGTGCACATTTATCCAAAATGTTAATGTGTGTAGCATTAGGTAAAATCCTTGCGGCACGGTGATGCAGTGGTTAGCACTGCTGCCTACGGCACTGAGGACCCAGGTTCGATCCTGGCTCTGGGTCACTGTCCATGGAGTTTGCACGTTCTCCCCGTGTCTGTGTGGGTTTCACCCCCACAACCCAAAAACGTGAATTGGCCACGCTAAATTGCCCCTTAATTGAAAAATTTATTTAAAAAAGTGAGTCTCCTGCAGCATTGCTACATCGGCTTTCAAACTTTTAAGATGCGCAAGCACCCTTCACCTCTTGACTGTGCTTCCCAACCCCCTTGCTTTCCACGTGACTATCCTAACTGGGGATCTCTCACCCCCCCCTTCTTATTCACCATCATCATACCACCGATGATTCTGTCATTCTTGCATCAATAGACTAAATGCTGAGCTGTATCTTTTAAAACTCAGCCAAGCATTCCTAATGGCTGCAGCTGTCATAACAAAAACTTTTAACTACTTTGTTTGAAACTGACCAAACAGAATGGTGTCCAGTTGTCATATCAAACCAGAGTGCCAATCAGTCAATGGATGGGAGCAAGTGCAGATATTTTGTTCAACTTTCAAGAGCAGAATCTTTTTTAAACAGCCAGGGGCGTCAGCCAGTTTAAATCACAGCACGGGTCTTATCAGCCTCTGCAGTCATGTTATTAATTTTACTTTTTTAATGCATTTTAGCACTTTTGACAATTGGAAAAGTATTGTTAACGCATGACACCAATTACACAATGCTGGTCAATGTAAGGACCAACTTGTAATATAAGGGTATCTGGCATAGCGAGGATTAATGAGGCAATAGGACTGGGTGTGATTTTCTGTCGGCGGGGTCCTCAGCTTCGCTGGCAGCTGCATGCAGATTTCCTGACGGCGTGGAGTGCCCTCAATGGGAGGGGAACCCCCATTGGCCAGCTGCCGGTTCAGAGGATCTCGCTGACGGTGAGGGCTGATGGGACGGAGAATCCCGCCCATGACCTGAGACTTGTGGACTGAGTTTGTCAGTTGTGGACTGGACAAAGACCTGTGTAGAAGCAAGCATGGAGTTGGCTCATAGCTTGGTCTATACCCTGTATATGTCTACATAGTTATGTGTTATCAATGAACACTTAATGTAATCGCTTCTCAGCCTATTTTGCTAAGATCAAGCATTAGATCAAGCCCAAGGTGAGGTTCCATGCCTTTTCTTGTCAGCTTGGATCTTGTATGTCTCTCTTGTGGAGACCAAGAATTGGCTTCAATCTGAATTTGAATTTTTTTGGGGGAGCAAGCAATGAGATGGATTAAGGGTTTGCCCTGACCACACTCTGTGTTGGCTTTGTACTTTAAGGATGTGATTGGAAATAAAAATGAACACTTAATGTTGAACCAAACAAGACTCAGAACCTCTTCATGATTCCTACTGAACATACAACATATAACACAACGTACCGTTGCAGGATAGTTCCCTGTGATGAATCATGGTATTAAAAACATTTGAAGGTGTAAAAACATTTACATTTACCATTCAGAATGTTCGCCACTTGGGCGGCACGTGGCGCAGTGGTTAGCCCTGGGACTACGGCGCTGAGGACCCGGGTTCGAATCCCGGCCCTAGGCCACTGTCCGTGTGGAGTTTGCACATTCTCCCTGTGTCTGTGTGGGTTTCACCCCCACAACCCAAGAATGTGCAGGTTAGGTGGATTGGCCATGCTAAATTGCCCCTTAATTGGCTACACTAAATTTATTTTAAAAAAAGAATCTTCCCCACTTCTCAGCAGGCTTCCCCCGATGGTCACTACCTCTCCAGGAAGGTGCGGTCTTTTTTGGGGCTTGTAGAACCCACTCCAGCAAACAAAAATAGTATATGGAAAGAAATACAATTTTCCTGTAGTCCTCATGATGGGGACTTGGAAGAAGTGTGTGTGTGTTTTGCACCCAAGGCTTCCCCCACCTGACAAGCAGTCACACAAAAATGGAGTGGCGTCTGGAAGGCACAGGACAATTGCTTTGCCAGAAAGAAAACAAGTTCAGTGTTTTGATACTTGTCTTTTTTGGGAGACAGCAATCTGACGCTTAGCATTTAAATACCCTGAAATGCTAGCCTGCTTTATCCACATCTTTTACTACCTTAAGGTTTTTTAAAGTGCTTAAAAGTCAATAAAGTATCTTTTTTAAAAATAAATTTAGAATACCCAATTCATTTTTTGCAATTTAGCGTGGCCAATCCACCTACCCTGCACATCTTTTGGGTTGTGGGGGCGAAACCCACGCAAACACGAGGAGAATGTACAAACTCCACAGTGACCCAGAGCCGGGATCGAACCTGGGACCTCAGCGCCTTGAGGCAGCAATGCGAATAAAGTAATTTTGAAGTTTAATCGCTGCTGCAATGTAATAAATGTGACAGCGGATATGTGCACAGCAAGCTTCCACAAATTGCAGTATAATCGTGACCGGACAATCTATTTATTGGTGAAAAATAATGGTCCTGCACCCTAGTACAAACTCCCGATTCTGACCGTAGTATCTTTTACATCCACCTGAGAGCCTTGGCTTAACATTTTATCTGAAAGATGACACCACTGACGCAGTAGCAATCCCATAGTGCTGTATTGGGAGTGCCAGCCACAATGGTGTGCCGAGGGTTTCACCTCCACAACCCAAAGATGTGCAGGTTAGGTGGATTGGCCATGCTAAATTGCTCTTTAATTGGATAAAAAATAATTGGGTACTTTAAATATTTTTAAAAAGGTGATGTGTCAAAGTCCCTGGAATGGGACGTGACAATTATTAAGACTGAGTTCTCTTGAATGTTTTATGAATTGTGGTAAGATTCACCCACTAAAGTCTATCGCAAGAAACCAAGGAGTAGGGGCTATGTTTTAGTGTTCATCCTTTAAATAATCAGCTGAAAGACCTTGCTTTTTTTAATGAGTGACTTTGCAGATTTAGTTGGCTGCGTTGTGTGTATTTTGAAAAGCAGATGTAAAGAAGTCAAATTGCTTGGTTTGCATTGCCCTTCATTCCCATTGCTGTTAAATGTGGGCACTGGAAAAGCTGATGCAGTTTCAGTGGTGGTTGATATTTTGGTGTCATCACATCAAGAAAATGATCCTGGCAAAGGTGCATTGAAAGAAGAAGCTAGACTTTTTTATATTTGTTCATGGGATGTGAGCATTACTGGCAAGATCAGCAATTATTGCCCCTTGAGCTGTCTTCTTGAACTACTGCAGTCCTGTGTGGTGCAGGCACGCCCACAGTGCTGTTTGGAAGGGAGTTCCAGGATTTTCACCAAGCGTCAGTGAAGGAACAGCAATTTTAAAAAAAATTTAGAGTACCCAATTATTTTTTCCCCCCCAATTAAGGGGCAATTTAGTGTGGCCAATCTACCTAGTCTGCGCATCTTTTTGGGTTGTGGGGGTGAGACCCATGCAGACACTGGGAGAATGTGCAAATTCCACATGGACAGTGATCTGGGGCAGGATCGAACCTGGGACCTCAGTGCCGTGAGGCAACAGAGTTAACAATTGCGCCACTGTGCCGCCTGTGAAGACCATAAGACATAGGAGCGGAAGTAAGGCCATTCGGCCCATCGAGTCCACTCCACCATTCAATCATGGCTGATTTCAACTCCATTTACCCGCTCTCTCTCCATAGCCCTTAATTCCTATAAGACCATAAGGAACAGTAATATGTCGCCAAGTCAGGGTATTTTGACTTGGAGGTGAACATGCAAGTAATGGTGTTCCCATGTTTGTTCTTCTAGGCAGTAGAGATTGTGGGCGGGCAGATGCTATGAAGCCAACTTTGACGAGTTGCTGGATAAATATGAGAAGAATGGAAAGGAAGAATATTCTGCTAGGGTTAGATGAAATGGAGGGTGTTAGCAGGTTTGTGTGGGGCATAAATGCCAGCAGCGACCTTTTGGGTTGAATGGCCTATTTCTGTGCTCTACATAAGTCACTGACCGTGGAGTTATACTGAACCTCTCACTCGTGGGCAGTCCAGATTTCTTGTCTTAATTCTCAACCAACTCTCTCAAAAGAATGTCTTGGTCATGTTACCCCATTTTATTCTCATGGCGTGTTCTGCAATCTTAGCAAATACTTTGGCATATCTGTTATGGGAGAATAGCAGATTACATAAGATGTTGTGGAGTGTATGCTTTGAGATACCGCCAGCTTTGGCCGTACTGCCTTTGTCCTGCTCCGCTGTTGGCTGAATGTAGTTAATTAGCAACCATTTCCATGGTAACTATTCCCTAATCCAAAACAATGTCTTATTTTTCTTTCTCTCTGGGCTCTCCTTATCTTCTGTTTACCTGCAGGCTGGATTGCGCCCCCCCCCCCCCCCCCCCCCCCCACAACACACACACACACACACTCAATCTCCAGCCTCTGCCAGTCTACTGAGAAGTTGATTTTTCTTTTTGCAAACCGTGAACAGCACTGGCATAGCGAGACACAGAAAGCAGGTTCCAGACCAGTAATCAGCAAATGTGGCTGCCTGCGGATATCATATGGCTGAAAAAAAATTTTTTTTGAAAAGGAGAAGTTTAAAAAAAGGTGTGGGGGGGGGGGAGAATCTGTTCCAATAATGAAGACAAAAATGAACAGTCTAGCTCGCCCAATTAGTTCTTCATACTGTAACTGTTTGGTCTTTTGGATGGAATCCAGCGGCACTAGTAGGGAGGGAAGTTGTGCACAAGGACTTGCATTTGAAGTTTCAATTTGGTTTGGCAGATGAAATGGTCGCTTTCATGCTGTAGATTATGCTGTCCTTTGATCCAGAAAAAGGCTTTGAAGAGACCACCCTTAGATGGTTCTAGCATTTCATGGAAACCAAGATAACTGCTTCAAGAAAACCTTGCACAAGGTGCTCGTCAATTTTTAACAGAGCTATGGGCGAACATGAAGTAAAAATTTTTAGAAATAAACTTAAGAGTGCCCATTTCTTTTTTTTCCCCCAATTAAGGGCCAATCCACCTACCCAGCACATATTTTTGGGTTGTGAGGGTGAGACTCACGCAGACACTGGGAGAATGTGCAAACTCCACACACACAGTGACCCGGGGCTTGGTTCGAACCCGGGTCCTTGGTGTTGGGAGGCAGCAGTGCTAACCACTGCGCCACCATGTCGGCCCTTAAATCATTTTTTATTTTGTTTGTACATCTAAATGTTGCATGTATTCTTCGCCCATTGGTGCTAAATTCACTACCACATTGGGTAGCTGATGCAAACTGCGTAAATGTATTTAAGGGGAAGCTAGCTAATCACATGAGGGAGGAACGACTAGAGAAATATGCTGATGAAGTAGGGTGGGAGGCGGCTAGTGTGGAATATAAACATCAGCATTATACCAGTCCCTTGACCTTCCATCTGACTTAAGACCAGAAGTGGGAATTTTCACTGATTGCACAGTGTTCATTACCATTCACAGCCCCTCAGATACTGAAGCAGTATGTGACCACATGCAGCAAGACCTGGACAACATTCAAGCTTGGGCTGATGAGTGGCAAGTAACGTGTGCCACACAGGTGTTGGGGCAATGACCACCTTTGACCCGCAAGAATCTCAGCATCTCCTCATGATATTTAACAGCATTACCATTGTTGAATTTCCCATCAACAACATCCTGGGGTTACCATTGACTGGAAACTTAACTGGACCAGCCATATAAATACTATGACTACTTAGGGCAGGTTGGAGGCTGGGAATTCTGTGGCAAAGAACTCACTTCCTGACTCCACAAATACTGCCTGCCATCTGGGGGAGATGGTGGCATTGTGGCAATGTCGCTGGACTATTCATCCAGAGACCTAAACAAATTCTCTGAGGACACTGGTTCAAATCCAGAGCAGCTGGTGGCATTTAAATTCAATTATACAGGGGACGCATCAAAGGTCATTACGCGATAATTAGAGCTCATGGCTTATGGGACAGAGGATTGGTTAGTTTTAACAGGAAGCAGAGAGTAGGAATAAGTGGGTCTTTTTAGGGTTTTCAAGATGTGAAGAGTGGAGTGCCACAGGAATCAGTGAGGGGACCTCAACTATTTACAATTTATATCACTGATTGGACGAAAGGACCAAATGTATGTTTGCTTAATTTATCATAGAATTTACAATGCAGAAGGAGGCCATCCAGCCCATCGATTCTGCACCGGCTCTTGGGAAGAGCACCCTACCCAAGGTCCACACCTCCACCCGAACCCAGTAACCCCACCCAACACTTAAGGGCAATTTTGGACACTAAGGGCAATTTTAGCATGGCCAATCCACCTAACCTGCACATCTTTGGACTGTGGGATGAAACCGGAGCACCCGGAGGAAACCCACACACACACGGGGAGGATGTGCGGACTCCGCACAGACAGTGACCCAAGCCGGGCATCGAACCTGGGACCCTGGGGCTGTGAAGCAATTGTGCTATCCACAATGCTACCGTGCTGCCCTTAACTTTGCTTATGACACAAAGGTAGGTAGGAAAATAAAGTTGTGAAGGGGACATAAGGATTCTGCAAAGGGATTAGATAGCTTTAAGTCAGTAGGCAAATGTTTGGCAGATGGAGTATATATAATGTGGAAAAAAATGAACTTGGCTACTTTGGCAGGAAGAATAGAAAAGCAGCATATTGTTTAAATGGAGAGAGATTGCAGAAGTCTTAGGTACAGAGGGACCTGGGTGCCCTGGTACATTAATCTGGAAAGATTGATATGCAAGTACAGCCAGTAATAAGGAAGACATTGGTGTTTATTGTCAGGAGAATAGAATATAAAAGAAGAAATGTTTTGCTACAGTTGATAAGACTACATCTGGAGTATTGTGTACAGTTTTGGTCTCCTTATTTAAGAATGAATATAAATGTGTTTGAAGTAGTTCAGAGAATGTTCATTCGTTTGGAGAGTTCTCTTATGAGGAAAGTTTGGAGAGGCTGGAACTCTGCATTGGAGTTTAGAAGATTGAGAGGTGATCTTATTGAAACAGAAGGGACTTTACTGGGTGGATGTTGAAAGAATGTTTCCCCCTGAGGGGAGAGACTAGTACTAGGGGACACATTCTTAAATGGGGGACCCTTCATTTTTTTTAAATTAAATATTTTATTGAAAATTTTTGGTCAACCAACACAGTACATTGTGTATCCTTTACACAATATTATAACAACACAAATAACAATTACCTATTTTATAAACAAAAAATGAATAAATAATAAATAACAAAAATGAAAACTAGCCCTAATTGGCAACTGCCTTGTCACAAGTAACACTCTCCAAAAATATAATTTAACAGTCCAATATATAATTATCTGTAGCAACGACCTATACATACTATACAGTATATATTGACAACCCTGACAGTCCTTCTGGTTCCTCCTCTCTCTCTCTCTCTCTCCCCCCCCCCCCCCCCCCCCCCCCCCCCCGATCCTGGGCTGCTGCTGCTGCCTTCTTTTTCCCATTCCGTCTATCTTTCTGCGAGGTATTCGACGAACGGTTGCCACCGCCTGGTGAACCCTTGAGCCGACCCCCTTAGGACGAACTTAATCCGCTCTAGCTTTATAAACCCCGCCATGTCATTTATCCAGGTCTCCACCCCCGGGGGCTTGGCTTCTTTCCACATTAGCAATATCCTGCGCCGGGCTACTAGGGACGCAAAGGCCAAAACATCGGCCTCTCTCGCCTCCTGCACTCCCGGCTCTTGTGCAACCCCAAATATAGCCAACCCCCAGCTTGGTTCGACCCGGACTCCTACTACTTTTGAAAGCACCTTTGTCACCCCCATCCAAAACCCCTGTAGTGCCGGGCATGACCAAAACATATGGGTATGATTCGCTGGGCTTCTCGAGCACCTCGCACACCTATCCTCCACCCCAAAAAATTTACTGAGCCGTGCTCCAGTCATATGTGCCCTGTGTAATACCTTAAACTGAATCAGGCTTAGCCTGGCACACGAGGACGACGAGTTTACCCTGCTTAGGGCATCTGCCCACAGCCCCTCCTCGATCTCCTCCCCCAGCTCTTCTTCCCATTTCCCTTTTAGTTCATCTACCATAGTCTCCCCTTCGTCCCTCATTTCCCTATATATATCTGACACCTTACCATCCTCCACCCATGTCTTTGAGATCACTCTGTCCTGCACCTCTTGTGTCGGGAGCTGCGGGAATTCCCTCACCTGTTGCCTCGCAAAAGCCCTCAGTTGCATATACCTGAATGCATTCCCTTGGGGCAACCCATATTTCTCGGTCAGTGCTCCCAGACTCGCGAACTTCCCATCCACAAACAGATCTTTCAGTTGCGTTATTCCTGCTCTTTGCCACATTCCATATCCCCCATCCATTCCACCCGGGGCAAACCTATGGTTGTTTCTTATCGGGGACCCCCCCAAGGTTCCAGTCTTTCCCCTATGCCGTCTCCACTGTCCCCAAATCTTCAGTGTAGCCACCACCACCGGGCTTGTGGTGTAGTTCCTCGGTGAGAACGGCAATGGGGCTGTCACCATAGCCTGTAGGCTAGTCCCCCTACAGGACGCCCTCTCTAATCTCTTCCACGCCGCTCCCTCCTCCTCTCCCATCCACTTACTCACCATTGAAATATTAGCGGCCCAATAATACTCACTTAGGCTCGGTAGTGCCAGCCCCCCCCATCCCTGCTACGCTGTAAGAATCCCTTCCTCACTCTCGGGGTCTTCCCGGCCCACACAAAACCCATGATGCTCTTTTCAATCCTTTTAAAAAAAAGCCTTCGTGATCACCACCGGGAGGCACTGAAACACAAAGAGGAATCTCGGGAGAACCACCATCTTAACCGCCTGCACCCTCCCTGCCATTGACAGGGATACCATATCCCATTTCTTGAAATCCTCCTCCATCTGTTCCACCAACCGCGTTAAATTTAACCTATGCAATGTGCCCCAATTCTTAACTATCTGGATCCCCAGG
Organism: Scyliorhinus torazame; assembly: GCF_047496885.1. NCBI lineage: Eukaryota > Metazoa > Chordata > Chondrichthyes > Carcharhiniformes > Scyliorhinidae > Scyliorhinus > Scyliorhinus torazame. The sequence continues at coordinate 191,421,054 of NC_092716.1, forward strand.
TAACGAAAGTCCCTTGTTACCTTCCTCAACGGTAGGTCCTCTATTTCTCTACTCTGCTCCCCTGGATGCACCACAAACAACTCACTTTTCCCCATGTTCAATTTATACCCTGAAAACTCCCCAAACTCCCCAAGTATCCGCATTATTTCTGGCATCCCCTCCGCCGGGTCCGCCACGTATAGTAGCAAATCGTCCGCATACAAAGATACCCGGTGCTCTTCTCCTCCCCTAAGTACTCCCCTCCACTTCTTGGAACCCCTCAACGCTATCGCCAGGGGCTCAATCGTCAGTGCAAACAATAATGGGGACAGAGGGCATCCCTGCCTTGTCCCTCTATGGAGCCGAAAATATGCAGATCCCCGTCCATTCGTGACCACGCTCGCCACTGGGGCCCTATACAACAGCTGCACCCATCTAACATACCCCTCTCCAAAACCAAATCTCCTCAACACCTCCCACAAATAATCCCACTCCACTCTATCAAATGCTTTCTCGGCATCCATCGCCACTACTATCTCCGTTTCTCCCTCTGGTGGGGCCATCATCATTACCCCTAACAACCTCCGTATATTCGTGTTCAGCTGTCTCCCCTTCACAAACCCAGTTTGGTCCTCGTGGACCACCCCCGGGACACATTCCTCTATTCTCATTGCCATTACCTTGGCCAGGACCTTGGCATCTACATTTAGGAGGGAAATAGGTCTATAGGACCCGCATTGTAGAGGGTCCTTTTCCTTCTTTAAGAGAAGCGATATCGTTGCTTCAGACATAGTCGGGGGCAGTTGTCCCCTTTCCTTTGCCTCATTAAAGGTCCTCGTCAGTACCGGGGCAAGCAAGTCCACATATTTTCTATAGAATTCGACTGGGAATCCATCCGGTCCCGGGGCCTTTCCCGCCTGCATGCTTCTAATTCCTTTCACCACTTCTTCTACCTCGATCTGTGCTCCCAGTACCACCCTTTCCTGCTCTTCCACCTTGGGAAATTCCAGCCGATCCAAGAAGCCCATCATTCTCTCCCTCCCATCCGGGGGTTGAGCTTCATATAATTTTTTATAAAATGTCTTGAACACTCCATTCACTCTCTCCGCTCCCCGCTCCATCTCTCCTTCCTCATCCCTCACTCCCCCTATTTCCCTCGCTGCTTCCCTTTTCCTCAATTGGTGTGCCAGCAACCTGCTCGCCTTCTCCCCATATTCGTACTGTACACCCTGTGCCTTCCTCCATTGTGCCTCTGCAATGCCTGTAGTCAGCAAGTCAAATTCTACATGTAGCCTTTGCCTTTCCCTGTACAGTCCCTCCTCCGGTGCTTCCGCATATTGTCTGTCCACCCTCAAAAGTTCTTGCAGCAACCGCTCCCGTTCCTTACTCTCCTGCTTCCCTTTATGTGCCCTTATTGATATCAGCTCCCCTCTAACCACCGCCTTCAACGCCTCCCAGACCACTCCCACCTGGACCTCCCCATTATCATTGAGTTCCAAGTACTTTTCAATGCACCCCCTCACCCTTAGACACCCCCCCTCATCTGCCATTAGTCCCATGTCCATTCTCCAGGGTGGGCGCCCTCCTGTTTCCTCCCCTATCTCCAAGTCCACCCAGTGTGGAGCGTGATCCGAAATGGCTATAGCCGTATACTCCGTTCCCCTCACCTTCAGGATCAATGCCCTACCCAGCACAAAAAAGTCTATTCGCGAGTAGACTTTATGGACATAGGAGAAAAACGAGAACTCCTTACTCCTAGGTCTGCTAAATCTCCACGGGTCTACACCTCCCATCTGCTCCATAAAATCTTTAAGTACCTTGGCTGCTGCCGGCCTCCTTCCAGTCCTGGACTTCGACCTATCCAGCCCTGGTTCCAACACCGTATTAAAATCTCCCCCCATTATCAGCTTTCCCATCTCTAGGTCCGGAATGCGTCCTAGCATCCGCCTCATAAAATTGGCATCATCCCAGTTCGGGGCATATACGTTTACCAAAACCACCGTCTCCCCCTGTAGTTTGCCACTCACCATCACGTATCTGCCCCCGTTATCCGCCACTATAGTCTTTGCCTCGAACATTACCCGCTTCCCCACTAATATAGCCACCCCCCTGTTTTTCGCATCTAACCCCGAATGGAACACCTGCCCCACCCATCCTTTGCGTAGCCTAACCTGGTCTATCAGTTTCAGGTGCGTTTCCTGTAACATAACCACATCTGCCTTAAGTTTCTTAAGGTGTGCGAGTACCCGTGCCCTCTTTATCGGCCCGTTCAGCCCTCTCACGTTCCACGTGATCAGCCGAGTTGGGGGGCTTCCTACCCCCCCCCCCCCCACTTGTCGATTAGCCATCACCTTTTTCCAGCTCCTCACCCGGTTCCCACGCAGCTGTATCTCCCCCAGGCGGTGCCCCCCCCCGCCCATCCTCTCCCATACCAGCTCCCCCCTCTCCCCAGCAGCAGCAACCCAGTAATTCCCCCCTCCCACCCCCCCCCCCGCTAGATCCCCCGCTAGCGTAATTACTCCCCCCATGTTGCTCCCAGAAGTCAGCAAACTCTGGCTGACCTCGGCTTCCCCCCCGTGACCTCGGCTCGCACCGTGCGACGCCCCCTCCTTCCTGCTTCTCTATTCCCGCCATGATTATCATAGCGCGGGAACCAAGCCCGCGCTTCTCCCTTGGCCCCGCCCCTAATGGCCAACGCCCCATCTCCTCCACCTCCCCTCCTCCCCCCATCACCACCTGTGGGAGAGAGAAAAGTTACCACATCGCAGGATTAGTACATAAAACCCCTCTTTGCCCCCCACATTCGCCCCACCACTTTGTTCGAACGTTCTTTTTAATAACCCGCTCATTCCAGTTTTTCTTCCACAATAAAAGTCCACGCTTCATCCGCCGTCTCAAAGTGGTGGTGCCTCCCTCGATATGTGACCCACAGTCTTGCCGGTTGCAGCATTCCAAATTTTATCTTCTTTTTATGAAGCACCGCCTTGGCCCGATTAAAGCTCGCCCTCCTTCTCACCTCCGCACTCCAGTCTTGATAAACGCGGATCACCGCGTTCTCCCATTTACTGCTCCGAGTTTTCTTCGCCCATCTAAGGACCATTTCTCTATCCTTAAAACGGAGGAATCTCACCACTATGGCTCTGGGAATTTCTCCTGCTCTCGGTCCTTGCGCCATCACTCGGTATGCTCCCTCCACCTCCACCGGACCCGCCGGGGCCTCCGCTCCCATTAACGAGTGCAGCATCGTGCTCACATATGATCCGACGTCCGCTCCCTCCACACCTTCAGGAAGACCAAGAATCCTCAGGTTGTTCCTCCTTGCGTTGTTTTCCAGTGCCTCCAACCTTTCCACACATCGTTTCTGATGTGCCTCCTGCGTCTCCGTCTTCACCATCAGGCCCTGTATATCGTCCTCATTCACGGCTGCCTTTGCCTTCACGACCCGAAGCTCCCGCTCCTGGGTCTTTTGTTCCTCCTTTAGCCCTTCGATCGCCTGTAGTATCGGGGCCAACAGCTCTTTCTTCATTTCCTTTTTGATCTCTTCCACACAGCATTTCAAGAACTCTTGTTGTTCAGGGCCCCATGTTAAACTGCCACCTTCCGACACCATCTTGGTTTTTGCTTGCCTTCCTTGCCGCTGTTCTAAAGGATCCACTGCAATCCGGCCACTTTCTCCTCCTTTTTTCATCCGTATCCAGGGGGGATTCCCTTCTGGTTTACCGCACAGTGTTTTTAGCCGTCAAAATTGCCGTTGGGGCTCCTATCAAGAGCCCAAAAGTCCGTTTCACAGGGAGCTGCCGAAACGTGCGACTCAGCTGGTCATCGCCGCACCCGGAAGTCGGACCCTTCATTTTTAAAAGGAGATGAGAAGAAATATTCTCAGAGGATCATGAATCGTTGGAACTCGATCCCCAAACCAGCATCCCCTTCAACATACAAACATTCCTAAATACAACAAAACAAACGACCCAAAAGGGAATCAACGGTCAACCCATACACCGTAAACGGTAAATAGAATCTTGACTAAAAAGGGACTTGAAGGTTATCAGGGGTCGGCAGAATGTGGAGTTAGTCGCAATCCGATCAGCCATGAACTTACTGAATGGCGGAGCAGGCTGGGAGGGCCTCCTAATTCATATTTTTGTATGTATTTACATGTCAAGTGTGTGATGGAATACTCTCCATTTCACTGGATAAGTGTAGGTCCAACCAAATCTGACACCATTCAGGAAAAAGCAGCCTGACTAATCGGCACCCCATCCACCACTGGAAACATTCACCCCTTCACTACCAGTGCACACTGAAAGTAGCATGTACACTATGCACTGCAGCAACTCACCAAGCCTCCTTCAACTGCACCTTCCAAACCCGTGACCCCTACCACCTTGAACGACAAGAGCATCAAACACATGGGAATATAATCACCTGCAGATTCATTATAACAGAGGAGCAGGCCATTCAGCTCATCGAGCCTGCTCTGCCATTCAATGTGACGGCATCTGATCATCCACTTCAATGCCTTTTTCCTACAATACCCCCATATCCTTTATGTCATTGGTATTTAAAAATCTGTCAAATTTCTGCTTTATACGTACTCCGTGGCTAAGCTTCCACAGGCCTCTAGAGTGGAGAATTCCAAAGATTCACAACAATCTTGAGTAAAAACATTTCTGCTTATTTTAAGATTGTGTCCCATGATGCTAGACTTCCCAACCAGAGGAAACACCTTTCCTGCACCTACCCTGTCCATCCCTTTAAGTATTTTATAGGTTTCAATGAGATCATCTCTCATTCTTCGAAACTCTAAAGACTGCAGGTCCAGATTCCCCACTCTCTTCTTAGGACAGTCCCACCATCCCAGGAACAAGTTCTCTTCTAAGTCACACATCATCGCACAGGGCTAAATCGCTGGCTTTGAAAGCAGACCAAGGGAGGCCAGCAGCACAGTTCGATTCCCGCAACAGCCTCCCCGAACAGGCGCCGGAATGTGGCGACTCGGGGCTTTTCACAGTAACTTCATTTGAAGCCTACTTGTGACAATAAGCGATTTTCATTTTCATTTTTCATTTCATCCTGAGTTAGAAATGCATTCATTCCTTCATCATTCCTTCATTATTACTGGGTCAAAAATCTCAATCTTCCTTTTGATAACTGCATGTGGGTGTAACTATGCCACATGTACTGCAGCAGTTTGAGAGTGCGCTCACCACCACCTCAAGGGCAACTAGGGATGGACAATAAATGCTAGCCTTGCCCGTGATGCTGTTATCCCATGAATGAATTCAAAGACGTTTGGCCAAATGACCCGTTTCCATATAAATTTTATGTAATTCAAACAATTATCTCAAATAATTTAGCAAAACCTGTGACATTCCAGCCAAAGTTCAGATCTAATGGAAGGTAGTAGAGTGCAAAGGTCCTGATTCCCCACTATGGGATCTCAAATAAATTGTGGGAGTACTTCATTGGGAATTTTTGTTGCTCCTCATCTGATCTGTTCACTTTTAAAAAAGATTTGGACTATCCAATTAATTTTTTCCAATTAAGGGACAATTTAGTGTGGCCAATCCACCTACCGTGCACATCTTTGAGTTGTGGCGGCGAAACCCACGCAAACACGGGGAGAATGTGCAAACTCCACATGGACAGTGACCCAGAGCCGGGATCGAACCTGGGACCTCAGCGCCGTGAGGCAGCAGGGCTAACTCACTGCACCACCATGCTGCACTTCTGGTCTGTTCACTTGATGTCTGATGATTTCTTGGTCGTCCGACAGTTTGTAGGGAACTGCAGCGATATTAATAATCTAATATTTACAGATTTCAACACAACAACTTTAAATGAAAGTCCTAAACATACAAATTACGATGGACAAGCGAAAAACCCTTGGGTCCATCTATCCTGTTTCACAAACTCCGATGTCTTGTACATCACCATTAGACAACCCAAACCCCACCCGAGACCATGTGATTCCCTGGGAGAGGTGAATTGGCTGGCGCCTTTCCTTATGTTACCATGGTAACTACACTTCGAAAAGAACTTAATTGCCTGTAGTCGGTGTTTAAATGTAGAAAACCCAGAAGCTAACTCATGCTCCTGTGAAGCGTCTTTGGATGCTTAAAGGCATTATATAGATTGTTGTCTTATTTCAACTCTTTTGTACTGCCGCGAACAACCATAGTGGTTTGAGTTGACTGCATACTGCAGGCTGTCAACTTCTACATGGCCTATATATTTTTGTAATTTTTGAGTGCCCAATTCATTTTTCCAATTAAGGGGAAATTTAGTGTGGCCAATCCACATAACCTGCACATCTTTGGGTTGTGGGGGCGAAACCCACGCGAACAAGGGGAGAATGTGCAAACTCCACACAGACAGTGATCCAGAGCCGAGATCGAACCTGGGACCTCGGCACCGTGAGATAGCAGTGCTATCCACTGCGCCACTGTGCTGCCCCACGTGGCCTATATGAATGAATGAAAAAGAGGAGGCAGAGGGTGGCGCAGTGGGTAGCTCTGCTGCTTCACAGCTTCAGGGACCTGGGTTCAATTGCAGCCTTGGGTGACTGTCTGTGCCTTTTACACTTTCTCCCCGTGTCTGCGTGGGTTTTTCCCCCAAGAGTCCAAGGATGTGCAGGTTAGGTGGGGTTATGGATTACGGGGGTAGGACAGGGGAGTGTGCCTAGTGGGGTGCTCTTTCAGAGGGTCGGCGTGGACTAGATGGGCCAAATGGCCTACTTCTGCACTGTGGGAATTTTATGATTCCACTTCTTTCACCAGGCTTTTCATCACCTGCCTTAATATCTCCTTTGGTCATTTGGTGTAAAATTCTATTTGAGAACACTCCTGTGAAGTATCTTGCGATGTTTTACTATAATTTTTTTTTAAATTTAGGGTACCCAATTATTTTGTTTTCCAATTAAGAGGCAATTTAGCGTGGCCAATCTACCTAGCCTGCACATCTTTGGGTTGTGAGGGTGAGACCGACGCAAACACGGGCAGAATGTGCAAACTCTACACACACAACAACCCGGAGCAGTGATCAATCCCGGGTCCTGAGTGCCGTGAGGCAGCAGTGCTAATCACTGCGCCACCGTGCTGCCCCATTTTACTATAATAAAGGTGTGACGTAAACACAATTTGTTTTCAGGTGGAAAGAAAGACTGGAGTTTCTGTAGCACCTAACTTGACTTCAGGCTGGCGTCCGGCGACGGCGGGCAGGAGGCAGCCGCACATTGGAGGGCTCCCGTTCGGGAACGTCATTTTCGGAGAGTAACGCCCGGTCCTAGGGCCAGCGACGGCAGTAAAAGTCGGGAGATAGCGCAAGGAGAAGAAGGATGTCGCAAAACAACAAAAGAACGGCTGGGAAAAAAGCGGCTGAAAGTCCATTGGAGAAGGAAAAGGTCACCGCGGGGTCAACAAAGAAAATGGAGGCTGGAGCACCAGGGGAGGCCGCAGTGCTTACGGCTGAAGAACTAACTAAGGTGATGGCTGCGGAATTCCAAAAGCAGTTGGCGCAGATTGAGAAATGTATGGAGATGGTGAGGAAGGAGATGAGGGAGGTTTTGAATGTGCTGGTGGAGGAGGCGGTTTCCCCGGTGAAGACGGCGGTGGCGAGCGCAGTGGCGGAGGTGCGAGAGCAAGAGGAGGCGCTGAAGGAAGTGGAGGAGACGGTATTGCAGCACGGTGATCAACTTGCCTCGATGGGGAAGGAGATGCGGAAGGTGATGGACACGAACAAGAATCTGCGGGGAAAAATGCAAGATCTGGAAAACAGATCCAGGCGAGAGAATTTGAGGGTCGTGGGACTGCCCGAAGGATTTGAAGGACCGAAGCCGACTGAGTATTTTGCCGCGATGCTGGCAAACTACTGGGGGAGGGGGAGGACCCCTCCCGATATGAACTGGATCGGGCTCATCGGCCGTGGAGGCCTGTACCAAACTGAGCCGCCAAGGGCAGTGACTTTGTGCTTCCGTAGATACAGTGTGAAGGAGAAGGTCCTGAGCTGGGCCAAGCAGAAGCGGGTGGTGCAGTGGGCTGGAGCTGGTGTACGTGTATACCAGGACTTTACGGTGGAGCTGGCGAGGAGGCGGGCTGCCTTCAACCAGGTGAAGACGGCACTGTACATTGGCAAGGTGCAGTGCGGCATTGTATATCCATTATTTTGGAATGGCGGAAGCAGCGGAGGAGTTTGCGAAGGCAGAAGGACTGTGGCAGAACTGTCAAATTGAGGAATGGTCATGTGCCGATGTAAACTCATGACTGTATTTTCTTCTTTTTTCTTTGTATCACTGCGCGCGGGTGTAGAGGCTAAAGGAGCCAATGTTGCATATATTTGGATAAGGGAAGGGACGGGACTTTCACTCGAAAGGAGGGCTCTTTGGGGTGTAAGTGGATATGCGGGGTTTGTGTGCTAAAAGGGGATCTTTGGGCTTTCCTAGGGCCGGGCAAGGGGGAAAGGGACCCGGGCGGGGGCCTCCACGCTGGCCGGTTTAAGCCGGCCAGTGAACGGGAGTGAGGTGGGGGGAGGGGCTGCGGCCATCGGAGCCTGGCAGAACAGGGACCGAGTGGTCTAGCCGGGATGGAAAGTTGGGGGGAGGGAACCGAGGTTGGGGGATGGAACCGAGGTTGGGAGGAGGGGTTTTACAAGAGGCAGTGAACGGGAGGAGCTGGAGACTTGGGGGGTGGGGGGGGGGGGGGGGGGGGGGTGGGGGGGGGGGGGGGGGGGTGGGGGGGGGGTGGGGGGGGGGGGGGGGTGGGGGGGGGGGGGGGTGGGGGGGGGGGGGGGGGTTGATGAGTGTAAATGTGGGAGAAAACGTGAAAAAGGAGAATTGTTAAAAAAAAATTTAATTTTTTTTTATTTTTTAACAAAACTTGACTTCAGGCTGTCTCACCGTGTTTGTGTTCTCATGACCAGGAAAGGGGAAAAATAAAAGAGTGCAAAAGGGATCCGAATGTTTTTCGAGGTCAGGGCACTGGGAATCCTTAACCTGACCCAGCCCCTCATCTTTATTCCTACAACATTTTGATTGGAAGTTTAATGTTTACAAATTACTAGCCAAATGCTTGCTACCTTCTCGAGGACGTTCTTTTTAAAGGGATGAGTTGAGTTAATAGAAAGCTGCCTGGTTCACACCAGTTTTTTCATTTTGGAACAAGGAAGTACTTGCATTTACTTAGCACCTCTAAGAAATTTTAGTTCAATTGAGAGTGAATTTAAATCACCTTAAATTGGTGTCCTCTCGTTACTGACATGCCATACTGTTTCTCTCTATTTACTCTATCAAAACCATTCATGACTTTGAATGCCTCCATTACATCACCACTAACCATCCTCTACGCTGAGGCGAGGGATCCCAGCTTCTCTAGTCTCGCAATGTAATTGAAGTCCTTCATCCCTGATGCCATTACAGCAAATCTCTTCACCCCTTCGAAGGCCTTGACATCACCTAGAATGAGTGATGCCTAGAATTGAACACACAATCCCAGCTGAGGCCTAATCAGTGATTTATAAGATCAAACGATTGTATCCATCCTGATTGCATTCCTGAAATTGTGTGGATTCCTGATTCAAAAAGGTAACTCCTAAAGTGATGACGTTCTCGGGCTGTTTGTGCTGGTCCCATTCCTGGGCAAAATGAATGACAAAGTAGTCATCTGTAGCATGTTATCGCAGTTATCCCACCGAGATTACGTGTTTGGTAGACATTCTGCCTCATGAAAAGAAATGGAGGAAGTGAAGGGCAAGGATAATGAACAGGACAGGAGGAGAGTTTCTCAAATGCTATCTGTGTAAACAAAAATGAGGCTTGATGTCAGGATTTGAATTTGTACGATTTGCTGAAAGCTCTTGAAATATTTACAGCAGGTCATTTACGTTGTACCATATTTTCTGTCCAATTAATTTTTAAAATTGAGATGTTTTTCGCGCTGGTGATTGGGATTAGTTTATATTGTACAATGACTTTCGTTTATCAGTCTCACAAAGGGTGTGGACTCTTCAATCAATGGAAGTTAAACTCTGATCTTGCTGACCACCATTTTGCATTTTAAAAAAACTAAACATTTAGGGTGTGTCCGGGAGTGAACTGCAGTGTAAACTTCAGCAAGGCAGTGCGTGGGTTGGTTTCAGATTACACAATTTACATAAGTTCCTGCTGTACTGAACTGTGCTTTCAGCTGGTACCTCTTAAGCCCAACAAGTTAACTGTTTCACGACTGTAAATATTTTACACAGAAATGCATGGAATGTGCAGCACCGAAACAGGCCATTCGACCCACCTGGCATGTGCAGTATCCATGCTCCACATAGGCCACCTCACACACTGCTAACTCCACCCTGTAATGAGTTCCACTTCTCGTCACCCTCTGGGTAAAAGAGGTTTCTCCTGAATTCCTTGTTGAATTTATTTGTACTGTGTCATATTCATCAGCTCGAGTTTCGGTCTTGCCTACGGGTAAAGAAACAACTTTACAATCTACCTTTTAAAAAGTCTCTTCATAATCTTAACATCTGTTAAGAGGTCTCCCCTCAGTCTCCACTTTTCTACAGAAAAGAATTGCAGTTTTCTGATATGTGTAACCTTTCTGATTTGCTATCACCCTTGTAAATCTTGTTTCCACCTTATCTGGTGCCTCTAAATCCTTTTTATAATATGTATACCAGAACTGTTCACAGTTTCGCAAGATCTAACCTTTGGTTCTATATGAGTTTAACATAACTGCTCTGTTGTTAATTCTATCCCTCTGGCAATGAAGCCCAGTTCTTTGTTGCCATTTTTTATAGTCTTAATGACCTGTGTTGCTACTTATAGTGATTTGTGTACCTCTACTCGATTTCAAACCATTTTAAATTCATTTTGGGGATATTGGCATCACTGGTAAAATGCTGTTTTGTTGCGTGTTCCCAGTTATCCTGAGCGGCTGATGGTGAGTTGTCTTATTGAACCACTTTAACCTGCGAGCACAGGGAGGGAATGAGAGGGATAACATGGATGTGTTTAAGGGGAAGCTGGGTAAGTACAGACAGAAGAAATGCAATATACTAATTGTGTGGGAGGAGGCTTGTGTCGAGCAGAAATACCAGCGTGGGCCATTGAGTAGAATGATCTGTTCCAGAGCTGTAAATGCTTTGTAAATCCTTGCAGAGAAGGCAAACCAATTGTACTGTTTGGGAGTTGCAGGATTTTGAACCAGTCACAGCGAATGCTATATTTTCAAATCGTGGGTGGTGTTCCCACACATCCATTGCCCTTGATTTTTCTGGGTGTTGGAGGTCAGAGATTTGGCTGACTCTCTCACGTCCATTATTTAGTTTCTTGTCTTTTTTTTACCCTGATGCTGCCTCAGTTTAACCTGGACTTTACATAAAAGAAGATAGTTGATGCAAATTGAAAGGATTTAATCCTCACCTCAACCAGAATTGGTTGCAGTGAAATAGGAACAGGAGGAGGCCATAGTACCTCAAACCTGTTGCACCGTTCATTTCGATCATGGCTAATCTGTATCTTAAATTTGTTTTCTCACTTTTGATCTATCTCCTTGATATTCTTACCCCAGCCAAAAGGAGCCCTGATAAATAGAAGCAGATTTGTGTCTCACCAGTTTCCAGTAAGTAACACAAATTGAGTAATTGTGAACAGCGATGTATTCATAAAGGGACTTGTGTATGTTTTGTTTATTACACACAGATGCAAAATGCTTTCTTAGAAAAGTGTCAGCTGTGACTCAGCGGTTAGCATTCTTGCCTCGGAGTCTAAAGGTTGTGGGATCGAGTCCCACTCCAGAGGCTTGAGCACAAAGAGCTAGGCTGACACTTGCAGAGTAGTATTGAGGGAGTGCTGCGCTATCAGAGGCGCTGTCTTTTGGGTGAGATATTCAACTGACCATCCTGTTTGCCCTCTCAGCTGGATGCAAATGATCCCATGGACACTGTTTTCACCAAGAGTAGGGGAGTTATCTCCAGTTTTGAACCAACATTTATCTCTCAATCAACATCGCAAAATGTATTTTCTGTCCCAATAGCACATTGATGTTTGTGGGAGCTTGATGAGCATAAATTGGCTGCTGCATTTTCCACTTTGTGAAGTAATCTTCGCTGTAAAGCACTTTGAGGTGTACAATGGTAATGAGGTGTTACATAAATGGAAGTCTTTCCTTTTAATGTTTCTGCCCCACAGCCTGGAATTGATGTGTCTCTTTCAGTCTCTGAAGTCCATTCCGCATATATCAATTAAATCCTGATTTGAAGCTGCATTTACTTAACAACAGCAACAACCTTTTGTGACCATTAAAACATAACATAGAAAATAGGAGCAGGAGGAGGCCATTCAGTCCTTCGAGCCTGCTCTGCCATTCATCACGATCATGGCTGATCATCCAACTCAATAGCCTAATCCTGCTTTCCTCCCATATCCTTTGATCTCGTTCACCGCAAGTGCTATGTCTAGCTGCTTCTTGAAAACCTACAATGTTTTGGTCTCAACTACTCCCTGTTGTAACGAATTCTACAGGCCCACCACTTTCAAGGGAAAGAAACCTCTCCTCATCTCTGTCTTAAATGGTCTACCCTGTATCCTCAGATTGTGACCCCTGGTTGTGGACAGCCCTGCCATCGGGAACATCCTTCTTGCATCTACCCAGTCTAGCCCTGTTGAATTTTATAGGTTTCTATGAGATTCCCCCTCATTCTTCTGAACTCCAGCAAATGCAAACCTAACCGATTCAATCTCTCCTCATACGTCAACCCTGTCACCCCAGAAATCAGTGTGGTACATCTTCACTGCACTCCCTCTAGAGCAAGACATCCTTTTTCAGATAAGGAGACCAAAACTGTACGCAGTATTCCAGGTGTGGCCTTACCAAGCCCCTGTATAATTGCATGCAAGACATCCCTGCTCCTCTACTCGAATCCTCTCGCAAGGAAGGTCAGAATACTATTTATCTTCTTTACTGCCTCATGTACCTGCATGCTTACCTTCAGTGACTGGTGTATGAGGACACAAGGTCTCCTCTCCTAATTTATGGTCATTCAGATAATAGTCTGCCGTCTCATTTTTGCAACCAAAATGGATAACCTAATTTATCTGAATTATGATGCATCTGCCATTCATTTGCCTACTCACTCAACTTGTCCAAATCACACTGAAGGATCTATGCATCCTTCCCACAGATCACCCTTCCATCCAACTTGGTGTCATCTGCAAATTTGGAGGTATTACATTTGTTCCCTCATCTAAATCATTAATATATATTGTGACCATGTAAATAAAGGGAAATTGGAGATACTATTTGATCCAATGAAGAAGCATACAAAGTGGCCAAGAAAAGCAACAGATTGGAGGATGAGGAGCAGTTTGGAATTCAGCAAAGAAGGACCCAGGGATTGACTAGGAGAGGGAAAATAGAGTACGAGAGTAAGCTTGCGGGGAACATAAAAACTGTCTGTAAACGTTTCTATAGGTACGTGAAGGGAAGAAGATTGGTGTTGGCAAATATAGCTCTCTTACAGTCAGAGCAGGGAATAATAATAATAATCACTTATTGTCACAAGTAGGCTGTCATGATATGCAAACATGCAGCTAATGAACACATGGAATAGGACACGACCAATGAGCAGTCAGGACACTTGGGTGGTATCTCACTATAAAAGGGATGAGGCACTCACACCCCGCCTCATTCCACAGACTAACATCTACAGAGTGAGACAGGGTGTATCCTCAGCATCACACCCCAGCCCGTGGCTTACAGCAAGGCTGGTTCAGTTAGACTAACTTACTACATTTAGATTAGCAGAGAGTCGAATTCATTGAGAACTGTGCTAATAGTTCAATAAACCACTTTGAACTCACTTCAAAGTCTGGAGCATCTTTTACTCAAAACTGCATCAAGTGGCAGCTTGTGTTATTCCAAATTACATAACACAACATGATACCAGGAGTCTGTTAAATCTAGTTCAACTCAGCAAAATCCGTGACGACCAGCGAATGTATACTGGCACAATGGAAAAGATTCCGGCTCCTCACCAGCTCAGGACCTCTGGCAATCTCAGTGCCAACTGGCGGACATTCAAGCAGAAATTTCAGCTTTACATCTAAGCATCAGACCTCAATGGTGCATCTGATGCACGGAAGATAGCTCTTTTCCTCACCACTGCGGGTGATCACGCCTTGCAAATATTCAACTCCTTTCACTTCGCCGAAGACCAGGAGAAGACAAAGTTTCAGAGCATCCTGGACAAGTTTGACAGCCACTGTGCGGTGAACACCAACTAAATCTTCGAGCGCTACATATTCAAGCAGCGATTGCAAGGTAAAGACGAATCCTTCAACTCATATTTAACTAACCTTAGACTGTTAGCACAATCCTGCAACTTCGGTGATATTACTGACTCCATGATCCGAGACCAAATCGTTTTTGGTGTTCACTCTGATCCTCTGAGAGAGCAGTTACTGAAGATCAAGCATATGACCCTGCCAGTCGCGATTGAAACATGCACAGTGCGTGAGCACGCTGAAAATCACTATTCCCAGTACAAAACAGCAGAAAATAATAAGCTAGCCTCCCATAAGGCGGAGAGTGTGCAGGTCATCTCCCAGTTGCAGCGCCTCAACATTGATGAAAGCGGCCATTTCGCCCGCTCTTCCCAGGCCCGACGCATGTGCGAGGTGAACGGGATAACGAAGCAGCCGGAACCCGCGCTGCGCAGGTGCAGACGTCTGAGAACCGCACTGCGCATGTGCAACAATGCACGGAGCGTCAGGACGCCAACGTCATGATGTGTTCGAACTGTGGCACCGCCCATTTAAAGAAACACTGCCCTGCAAGAGGCAGACGCTGTTTAAACTGCGGGAAGCCAGGCCACTATGCAGCCCTGTGCAGATCGCCAGTCAGGAGCCAGAGCTCCCAATTCAGACGACGGCGCATCTGGAGTGTGCTACAATGCCTACAGGATTCTGATCCCGGCAGTGCAATGGATTCAGATGATGAATGCCTGGACATCGCCTACCGTGTGGGCATTATTACAATGTGTGAATATGCCA
Source organism: Scyliorhinus torazame (assembly GCF_047496885.1). Taxonomy (NCBI): domain Eukaryota; kingdom Metazoa; phylum Chordata; class Chondrichthyes; order Carcharhiniformes; family Scyliorhinidae; genus Scyliorhinus; species Scyliorhinus torazame. The sequence goes on from NC_092716.1 coordinate 191,436,073, forward strand.
CACCAGACTCATCGCAAGTCCAGTCAATCCGAGCTGTGGATTCCGAGGACGAATGGCGAGCAGTGATGAAGGTCAACCACTGCCCCATCCAGTTCAAGCTGGACACAGGTGCCTCTGCCAACCTCCTCTCACAGACAGACTTCAGACACATTAAGAAGACCCCACGGTACTTCCAGATGCCTGTAAGCTCCTGGATTACAATGGGAATGCCATCATGGCACTGGGATCCTGCCATCTGCACGTAACCAACCGACACACACAAGCACGGTTACGCTTTGAAATTGTTAAGCCGGACAGTGCATCCCTACTAGGTCCGCACGCCTGCAAGCAGCTGAACCTCATTCAATGGGTTTACACCACGACATCCTGCCATGTGGACCTTCAGGCCGGCATCGACGACATCTGCGCCCAGTATCCAGATATGTTCAATGGGATGGGCACGCTGCCGTATCGATACAAGATTCTGCTACAACCTGATGCCAAGCCAGTGTTCCACGCACCACGATATGTCCCTGCTCCACTGACAGAGCGCCTGAAGGCACAGCTCAAGGATCTTCAGCAAAAAGGCATCATATCCAAGGTCACCGAACCGACTGACTGGGTCAAATCGATGGTGTGCGTAAAGAAGCCTTCGGGGGACCTGCGCATCTGCATTGATCCCAAGTATCTGAATAAGAATATCATGCGGGAACACTACCCCATCCCGAAGTAGGAGGAACTCACGAGTGACATGGCACACGCGCGCTTCTTCACCAAATTTGATGCATCACAGGGATTTTGGCAAATCCAGCTGGAAGAGTCCAGCAGAAGGCTCTGCACTTTCAACACGCCTTTTGGCAGATACTGCTACAATTGTATGCAAAGTTGCCTGCCCGCAACCACTTTCTCCTCCATTTCCATATGTTGAATTGCCAATTCCTGATACCTTGCACCACGAGGCCACCAGTCAGGCTTCCCTCCCACCTGTCAAGGCGCCGTCGTCCCCTCCGCCACCTCTCCGGCGGTCGACCAGGATCAGACGCAAGCCTCAGAGACTGGACTTGGGAACGTTTGTTTTGTTTGCTCTGTTCTGTTATCCTCCATCAGTCACGTTAGACAGACTCATTCACCTATAAATACATTCACATACGCCAACAAAACATAAAAACAAAAGGGGCGATGTCATGATATGCAACCATGCAGCGAATGAACACACAGAATAGGACACGACCAATGAGCAGTCAGGACACTTAGGGGTGCTATCTCACTGTAAAAGGGATGAGGCACTCACACCCCACCTCTTTGCACAGACCAACATCTACAGAGTGAGACAGGGTGTATCCTCAGCATCACACCCCAGCAAGTGGCTTAGAGCAAGGATGATTCAGTTAGACTGAGTTCCTACATTTAGATTAGCAGAGAGTCGAACTCATTGAGAACTGTGCTAATAGTTCAATAAAACACATTGAATTCACTTCAAAGTCTGGAGCATCTTTTACTCAAAACTGCATCAAGTGGCAGCTTGTGTTATTCCAAATTACATAACACAACATAGGCTTCAATGAAGTTACTGTGAAAAGCCCCTAGTCGCCACATTCCGGCGCCTGTTCGGGAAGGCCGGTACGGGAATTGAACCCGTGCTGCTGGCCTTGTTCTGTATTACAAGCCAGCTGTTTAGCCCACTGTGCTAAAGCAGTCCCTAAGTATGTTCAATAGGGGACAAAGAAATGGCGGAGCAACTAAATACATGTTTTGGTTCTATCTTCACAAATTTAATTTAATTTAATAATCTTTATTGTCACAACTAGGCTTGCATTAATACTGCAATGAAGTTACTGTGAAAAGCCCCCAATCGCCACTTTCCCGCGTCGGTTCTGGTTCATGAGATGAGAACTCAATGTCCAATTTGCCTAACAGCACATCTTTCGGGACTTGTGGGAGGAAACAGGAGAACCCGGAGGAAACCCACGCAGACAGAGGGAGAACGTGTAGACTCCGCACAGACAGTGACCCAAGCGGGGAATCGAACCTGGGACCCTGAAGACACAAATAAGATACCAGAAATGTTGGGGAATGCAAGGTTTGGTGAGGGGGAGGAATTGAAGGAGATCGGAGATCAATATTAGTAGAGAAATGGTGTTGGGGAAATTGATGGGATTGAAGGCTGATAAATTTCCTGAGCCTGATGATTTGCATCCCAGAGTATTTAAGGAAGTGGCTCTAGAAATAGTGAATGCATTAGTGGTCATCTTCCAGGATTCTCTCGAGTCTGGACCAGCTGCAGCAGATTGGAGGGTAGCTAATGTAACCCCACTATTTAAAAAGGGAGGTTGTGGGGTGAGATCCACAAAGGCACGGGGAGAAGGTACAAACTCCACACGGACAGTGACCGCCAAGAGAGTGATGGGCAGCACGGTAGCATAGTGGTTAGCACTATGGCTTCACAGCACCAGGGTCCCAGGTTTGATTCCCGGTTTCGGTCACTGTCTGTGCGGAGTCTGCACGTTCTCCCCGTGTCTGCGTGTGTTTCCTCCGGGTGTTCCGGTTTCTTTCCACAAGTCCCATAAGACTTGCTGTTAGGTAATTTGGACATTCTGAATTCTCCCTCTGTGTACCCGAACAGGCGCCGGAATGTGGTGACTCGGGGCTTTTCACAGTAACTTCATGGCAGTCTTAATGTAAGCCTACTTGTGACAATAAAGATTGTTCTATATTATTGGTATTTTGGTGGCTTTCAAAGGGTTATGCTGAGAGCTATCAGTTTGCATTTCCATCTCCGTGAATTAGAGGCTACACGTCCTAGCTTGTGTTTAATATGCACATTTAAATATTTCAAAATGCTCGTCTATTTTAAATATACACTCTGAGTACTGCGACATAATTTTAGACTCTGTATTGTAAAAAAAAAAATCGAGACATTGGAAAAGGAGCAACAAAAACAAGCAAGGATAATACCGGAATTTGAGAAGTTATACCGATGCGGAAAGTCTGAACAGGTTGGGTCTCTGCTCTGAAAAGATAAGACTCGAGGAGCGACATGATTGAAGCTTTAAGATCGAGAAGGATTTCACAGGGTAAATGTGGAAATAATTTTCTTGATCGTGGGGAAGTTCAGAACCAGGGGTCACAGTCTGAGCAGACGGGGTAAACCATTTTGAACAGAGCTGAGGAGAAATTTCTTCAACCAGAGAGTGATGAGCCTATGGAGTTCTCTACCACAGAAAATGGTTGAGGCCAACACATTGTTTTTTTCAAGAAAGAGTTAAACATAGCTTTGGGGCTAATGGGATCAAAGGATTTGGGGGATGGGGGGGAAGTGGGAACAAGTTACTGTGTTGGATGATCAGCCATGATCATAATGAATGGTGGAACAGGCTCGAAGAGCTGAATGGCCTACTCCTATTTTCCATGTGTCTATTGAGGGATAGACCAGAACTAGGAGTCACAAATGTAAGATAGTCACTAATAAGTTTGATAGGGAATTCCAGGAGAAGCTTCCTTATCAAGAGAATGGTGAGCATGCAGAGCTCCCTGTCACAAAGAACAGTTGAGCCTAAATATATTTAATGGAATCATAGAATATCACATCACAGAAATAAGTCGTGGAAGTCTTATCAAGTTTCCGCCAGCCCTTTCCCACCACTCCTCTTTTCCCCCTTTCCTGGCAATTTTTTCTCATTTAAGTATTTGTCCAATTTCCTTTTGAAGGCTGCTGTTGAATCTTTATCCACCATTCTGTCAAGCAATGCATTCCTAATCCTAACCACTTGTTGCAGAAAAAAAGTTTTCCCTCTCTTTTACAAATCGGCAAAACTGTGCCCTCTGGCTATCAATCCTTCAACCGCTGGAAATAGCTTCTCTCAGCCATTTATAACTTTATACACCTCTGTTAAATCTCCCTCTATCCTTCCCAGCTCTAAAGAGGACAGTCCAGCTTCTCTAGTAACTGTATGCGCTCATCCCTGGTAATGTTCTATTCAATCTCTTCCTGCATCCTCCATATCCTCTCCATATCCTTCACATCCTTCCTAAAGCGTAGTGCTGAGAATAGGATGCAGTACTCCAGCTGTGGCCAAGCCAATGTGTGATATTGGTTTAACAGATTAAGGCAAAGTAAAATATGTTGAAAGGGTTTTATGAAGAGTGGGAGGGAGGCTCATGTGGAATATAAACGCTGACGTGCACCTGTTGGGCTGAATAGCCTGTTTCGTATGCTGTAAAATTACAGGGGAACTTTTTCCCCCCCCTGTAACCTCACAAAAAGCACACATGGGGAAGAAAGATTTCCCCCCTGTGTGCCAATGTAATGAAACCATAAACACTTTTATTATAAAGAAGTTTTACTGCATATGTGGAGTGCTTTCTCTCCCTCTGACCTCTGCAAGACTGGGACTGAAATTCTCTACACAACTATAATGTTATAAAGGCTGACCAGAAAAGGATTTGCATTCAAGCCTATCAGAGAGACCAAGTTGCCGAATGAAAACATGTTCACCAACATGAAGCCACCTTTTGAATGATCTCTCTTGGTTTTCAGATCCTCATTTTTAATTTTGGTGTCAAGCCATGACTCAGTGGGTAGCGCTCCCACTTCAAGAATCAGAGGCTTGTGGATTGAAGCCCCATCGGAGACTATTTCCTCGGGTGGATGTAGCTGTTACAAGGGGGCATAACTATAAGATTCAGGGTGGGAGATATAGGAGGGTTGTCCGAGGTGGGTTCTTTACTAGAGAGTGGTTAGGGTGTGGAATGGACTGCCTGTTGTGATAGTGGAGTCGGACACTTTAGGAACTTTCAAGCGGTTATTGGATAGGTACATGGAGCACACCAGAATGGCAGGGAGCGGGATAGCTTGATCTTGGTTTCGGACAATGCTCGGCACAACATCGAGGGCCGAAAGGCCTGTTCTGTGCTGTACTGTTCTATGCCACAGACCTGAGCGTAAAATTAGGCTGGCGTTTTCAGTGCCGTGCAGAGGCAGTGCTGTGCTGTTGGAGGCAGTATATTTCAGATGAGGTGCCGTGTGTGGTCGCTCGGATCAGTGTAAAAGATCCTCGGGCGCTATACAAAGTGCAAATGTATTCTGGCCAGCATCTGTCTTTCGGTTAATGCTTCCAAATTCATACTTTAATGAGTATGAGTATTTTACTCTTTGCTCTTTGTGAGCCATTTGGCTGCAATCTTTGCCAGCATTACACCAGAGTCCACTACAGAAGTGCTGTAGAACCTGAGAACCTAGAGGTTGCTATGTAAATATGAAGTTGGTTTTAAATTCTTTCTCGTTATTTTAGAGATTTGCTTTTGTTGCTTTTTTTGAAAGAGCAAGCAGACTTTATGCTCCTGAAGACTAGGAATCCGAAGGCAAGTGCAGAACAGGGACAGTTCAGACATGAACTGGCTGCAAGATTGATTAAGCTACTTCAAGTCTACCCAGTCTCAGATAATCCTGATCTTATCACTCCCACTCCCTTGGTATGACATTTCTGATAACTGCTCCCCTAGCCAAGCTGTTCCAGTGCAGCTCCAACAGTGGTATTCACCCGACCAGTATGGAACATTGCGCAGATATGTCCTGTCCACAAAAAGTCGAACAAATCCAACCTAGTCAATTACTGCCAAGGCGGGGCAGCACGGTGGCACAGTGGGTTAGCCTGTTGCCTCACGGCGCCAAGGTCCCAGGTTCGATCCCGGCTCTGGGTCACTGTCCATGTGGAGTTTGCACATTCTCCCCATGTTTGCGTGGGTTTTGCCCCCCACAAACCAAAAGATATGCAGGCTAGGTGGATTGGCCATGCTAAATTGCCCCTTAATTGGAAAAAATGAATTGGGTACTCTAAATTAAAAAAAATAATAATAACAATTTGCTGCCAAGACGGTTTACTCTCCATCATCAGAAAAGTGATGGAAGGTATCGACGATAGTGTTATCAAGTGGCATTTGCCATTAACCTGCTCACTGACGCTCAGCCTGGGCTCTGCAGAGCCACTTGGCTCCTCAATTCATTACAGCCTTGAGCCAAACATGGAAAAAAAGAGCTGAACTCAAGAGGTGAGAGTGACCGGCCTTAATATCAAGGGAGCGTTTGTGGCATTAAGGAGCCCTAGTAAAATGGAAGTCAATGGGAATCAGAGGGGTAGGGGTGAATTCACCACTGGTTGGAGTCCTACCTGGCGCAAAGGAAGATGATTGGGATTGCTGGAGGTCAATTGTCTCAGTACCAGGACATCACTGCAGGAGTTTCTCAGGCTAGTGTCTTAGGCGCAACCATCTTTTTTTCATAAATTTAAAGTGCCCAATTCTATTTTTCCAAAACAAAAGGGCAATTTAGCGTGGCCAATTCACCTACCCTGCACATCTTTGGGATGTGGGGGTGAGGCCCATGCAGACACAGGGAGAATGTGCAAACTTTGCATGGACAGTGACCAGGGGCCGGGATCGAATCCAGGTCCCCGGCACCGTGAGGCAGCAGTGCTAAACACTACTGTACTGTGCCGCCTAACCCCAACCATCTTTAGCTGCTTCTTCACCAGCCTTCCCTCCATCGTGTGGTCAGAAGTCAGGATGTTTGCTGATGATTGCACATTGTTGAGCACTGTTTGTTTTTTATTGCGTTTTCATATTTTATATCCAACAAATTGTAAATTATACGTTATCAGAAGAAAACATTGATTACTGGCTACGAACAGGTCTTGGTACAAGTTGGTGAATGACTTCTACGCCCTATGGTTCAGCACCATTTGTGACACTTCAGATAATGAATAAGTCCATGTCCATATGCAGCAAGACTTGGATGGCGTTCAGGCCTGGGCTGATGTGTGGCATAAATATTGCTTGCCACTTAAGTGTGGGCAATGACCATCTCCAACAAGAATGAATCTAACTATCTCCACATAACATTCAATAGCATTGCCAATGCTAAAACCCCCACCATCAACATCCTGGAGTTTACCATTGACCATAAACTGAACTGGACCAAACACATAGATACTATTGCTACAAGAGCGGAGCAGAGACTTGGAATCTTGTGCTGAGTAACTTGCCTCCTGATTTCCCCACTGCCCTCCCACCATCTACAAAGCACAAGTCAGGAGTGTGGTGGAATACTCTCCACTTTGCTGGATGAGTGTAGCTCCAACAACACTCGAACTCAACACCATTCAGGATAAAGTAGCCTGCTTGATTGGCACCCTATCCACCAACCTAAACATTTGGTCCCTCCCCCACTGATGCACAGTGGAAGTAGTGTGTACTAAAGACAAGATGCACTGAGGAACTTGTCAAGCCTCCTTCAACAACATCTTCCAACCTGTGACGTCTTTAACCTAGAAGGCCAAGGGCAGCAGATACATGGAAACACCACCACCTTCAAATTCCCTACGCAAGCCACACACCTTCCTGACTTTGAACTATATCGCTGTCACTTCATTGTCACTGAATCAAAATCCTGGGACTCCCTAGCTGCATTGTGGGTGTACCTGCATGTCATGGATTGCAGGAGTTCAAGGTGGCTTATCTGCTCTGTGCTGGTGTTTTTGCGCCACACAAGCCTCTTTCTACTCTACTTCACCTCACCTGATCTGCTGGTGTCAACTGTGAACACTATTGATTTGCATTTATGCCCATAAGAAACTTGAGACTGGCATGTGAATAGTTCATGCCCAAACTATAATCGCTGGCAGAACTGGGAATATTTAATGCTTTCGGACAAGAGTTCAAACTGAGCTGTCTTTCTGCCCTCCCAGATAGATGTAAAAAAAAATCCCACTGCACTATTTCAAAGATGGACAGGCTTTCACTTGTTTGGGATAGCATAGTGGCTATGTTAGTGGGCCAGTAATCCAGGAGACTAATGATCAAAAGAGACGGGTTCAAATTCCACCATGGTAGCTGGGGAATTGAAGTAAGTTTAATTATATAAACCTGAAATTAAAAGCTAGTGTGACCATGAAATCACTGGATCATCGTAAAAACTCCTGGTTAACTAATGTCCTTTAAGGAAGGAAATCTGTTATCCTTAACCTGGTTTGACCTGAATGTGGCTCCAGACCCACAACAATGTGTTTGACTCTTAATTGCTCTCTGAAATAAAACCAGTTTTTCAGAGGCAATTAGGAATGGACAATAAATCCTGGCCTTGCCAGAGCCTACATTCCGTAAATTAAAGAAAAAAAAAATCTTTCAATTAACACCAGATTCTATAGTTATTAATTGCATTGTTACTTTTGGGATCTTGCTTCATGAGATTTGTTTGCCTAATTTTCCTACATTCCAAAGACGGCTTCATTGGCTGTGAGGTTGTTTTGGATGTCCACGATTGTGAAAGATACTGCGAAAATGAAAGTTTCTTTCCCCTCTCTGTAACCATTGGCTTTAGTGCCAAAATTGATCCTCCCAAAGATGCATAACATTTTTAATTTTGCCAAGAAATAAATAAGTCTTAGAAAACTCTTCCCAAAGGTTAATGAGTAGCAAGGAAGTGTTTGTAAATGTAATTGAAACAAAGATCATGTTTTGTTTACCGTTCTGTTCCAATCCATCCATTCAGAGTAAATGTCACTCGTAATTTGTTTCATTGAGTGATAAAACACGAGGCTTGTGATGTTCTGAGTTTTTCATTTGAGTGCTTTGGGGCGGGGAGGAGGGAGGGAATTAAAATAATTGTTAAAAGCTTGTATCTGCTGTTAATGTTTGGCTATAAATGTCCTAGTTTCCATAATCCATTTCAATTTCAGAAAATCATGATTGAACTAATACCAAAGTTATTTCTAGGGCCCAAAGAAATAATAAACAAACCGTATTAATGGGCTTGGAATGGGGTCACCCACTTGGATGGAATCAATAAATAGTTCTCTCTCTCTGCCCACCCACCCCAACAACCCCATCCATCTACATTTGGTCACAGTTAAAATTTTTAATATTCTCATCCCTCGATAATCTTGTCACCTTCTGCAACCCTTCAAGATCTCTGAACGCCTTCAATTCCAGTCCCTTGCTTGTCTCTTGGTTTTAATCACTCACCTCTGGAGGCCATGCTACACTGCCTGGGCCCTAAAATCTGCAATTCCCTCCGTAAATCCCTCAGCCTCTTACCACACTCTCTCTTTTTAAACACTCTTTAAAACCTACCTTTTTGACCAAGTTCCTCCTTAATGTCACAATGTTTCATAATGCTGCTGTGAAGCACCTTCGGATACTTTTATTACTTAACGGTACAATGTAAATGCAATAAATTGTTGTCGTTGTAATGTGAAACAGTAGTTCTGTAAAATCAGGAAATTATCGATTTTCATCCAGTGGACGTCTGCATTCTTTGCACATTAACACTGCTTGTCTATGATTCCTTTGGGTCCTAGTAATAGCTTTGATATTAGTCCTGTCATTATTGCTGAAATTGTTCTGGCAGTTGACTTGAGTCAGTGCTGATCCATTTGATCTTGGCCTCCTCCAAGACACATTGCAACACAATAGACTTGTTCTGTAGTAATATGGTTGATGATATAGTTAGTCCTACCTAATTGATAGTGATTCAGGCTTTGGCGGATGCTATTAATTGGTCCCAAGTGACTGTCTAAATCGACCAGGAAAATGCTGGCCACGTAAGTTTTCTGATCAGTTTTGAAAGGTAATGCAATGATGAAAATTATGTCTCCTAGCTGCACCTTAGCTCCTGATTTTATTTTCCTTTTTATCAGTAGGGGAGTAGGTTTTTAAAAAAAAAAACATTTGGAGTGGAGTGCATGCTGGCAGAAATCTGCCATTTGTTGAGTAATGCTCAGATAGAAGTTGTAACTACTACTTAAAAAGCAAGGCTTATTTCTGAAATGTAGACCACAGAATCATACAGGAAGCCTTTCGGCCCATCCTACCTGAGCTGGCTATTTAAGACGTAGGCGGCAATAAGAAGAGATTTTCAAGTGAGTTTTCATGATCTCGAATGTGCTCTTTGAAAGGAAGCAGATTCGATAGTAACTTTCAAAAAAAAAAACTGGGATAAGTACTTGAAAGGGGGAAAATCAATTGATCCTTGTATTCTTGCATTTAAATCCTTTCCTGGCCTTACCCCCTCTTGTATGTGTGTGTTTCTGGAATTTTCCACCCCTGCCATGGTGTGTTTTGTGATGGCGGAGGCAACGCACCATTGACTGGCAGTGGGGATGTTCTGGTCCCGCTGCTGTCAACGGGGTTTCTTGTTGTTCACACCCTCTGCTGTCGGGGAACCCCGCGGCGGGGGGGTGGGGGTCACCGTCCGCGGGACTGGCTGTAAAAGTTTGCTCTCTGTCTCTAGATTTATCTATCTATTTCTCTTGTGTTCTCCTTTTTAAGTTGCCCCTTAAAACCTACCTCATTTCTAAGCTTTTTGTCACTTATACAAATATCTGTGTGGCTCAGTTGTCAAACTTTTGTTTGGAAGTTGAAAAGCCCCTTGTCATCTTTTATTACGTTAAAGGTGTATGTTGTTTTTTTAAAATAAATTTAGTCTACCCAATTTTACTTTCCAATTTAAGGGGCAATTTAACCCGGCCAATCCATCTAACCTACACATCTTTCGGTTATGAGTGTGAAACCCACGCAAACACGGGGAGAGTGTACAAACTCCACACAGACAGTGATCCGGGGCCAGGATCGAACCCAGGTCCTCAGTGCCATGAGACAGCAGTGCTAACCACTCTGCCACCATGCCGCCCTAAGAGATTTGTTTATGAGCCATCACTGAAATTATTATAATCTCTTGTCCGACCTCGGAGTAGCAGGAAACCCTGTCATCTAGATTGCGTCGGTGTCACTGCGTGCCCTTCTTTATTTAAAATAAAATCATTGATTTAATGGGAATTGTAAAGTTTTTTCTTTCCAACAATGCAAGTTCAGTGCAGTTGATAACAGCCGTCCATTGGTGAGCATGAAAGTCATGGATCCACAGGCCCACTCCCAAGAATACCTAATACCTTATGTATTTGTTTAAAAGGTGAATTATTGAGATTTGTCTTTAGGGTAAGGAAGTTAGGGGGTTGGTCTCTATATTAGTAATGTTTTTGAAGCACTTACTTTCAACTATAAAGTCATGCGGGAAGCCATTCTGCATGAGACATGCAGGAAAACCCGTTTAGTAGTAATCTTTATTAGTGTTACAAGTAGGCTTACATTAACACTGCAATGAAGTTATTGTGAAAATCCCCTAGTCACCACACTATGGCTCCTGTATGGGTACACAGGGAAACCCACCCTTTCATCTAAGGCTCTTAAGTGGGCATTAAATGACCTTTTCCCACCCAGTTTCAATTGTTAGGTTGGGAGGCGTGGGTGGAAAACGGAGAAAAAACCCCTCTCCAATCCAGTTGGGAAGGGGGAATGAGAGGGGGAAAAGGGCTCAATCAAGGCCCCTTCAGAATTGCTGGACCCTCCCCTCCGGGATCATGGAGCATCGGGCCTCCCTCTTCCTCAAGCCTCCCCCCCCCCCAAGCCACGATTGCCCCCGTACTGCCCTACCCTGTACCCTTCCAGCCCCGGGGCTTTGATTTTCAAGCAGAGCACTGCAGTACCACTTCTGGCTACTGTAGAGCTGTGCTTGGGGCTGGGTTGGGGAGGTGTCAGCCAATCAAATTGGCCGACAGCACTCGTGGGCGGGCTTTCATCCAAGAACAGAAGGAAGTACCGCCCACCGTCAGTAAACACTCAGTGAGCGTTAAATATTTGGCAGCGGGATTCAGAGAGTCGACAGTAGCGAGTTACATGCCGACTCTTAAAATTCTACCCATGAATTGGTCATCCATCTCTATTGTAATGCTCTTGTGAATAAAATGGCTTTTGCTTTTCGATATGTAACAACATTAACTCAATTTTCAAGTAATTCATTAGCAGCAGCTTACACTTAACTAGCGCCTATAAACCAATAAAAGTTTTAAATGTGGCCCAGTTGGTAGCACCCTCGCCGCTAAATCCCAAGTGTTAATAGGATTCAAGTTGGTTGGGAAGCAGAAACGAAGATGGAGCTTTTATTTATAGAGAGCGTTTGTTAACTTTGTTCAGTCTCTCAGTTCTCCTCCCACACCTCCACAGGTCCCAGCTATCTGCTACTTACAATGCCCTAACAATACAATGAACATGCCATTAACAGCAAGCTTCTGGGTTCAAGTCTTAGTCCAGGGTTTGAGTACAAAAATCAATGCTGACACTCCAGTGCACTGTAGGAGGAGCTGTTTCGGATGAGATCTGCCTTCTGGGGTGGATGTAAAACCCCCCATGGCACTACATTGAAGAAGAGCAGTGGAGTTCTCCCTGATGTCCTGGTCAATATTTATTCATCAATCAACATCACAAAAAACAAAATCTGGTCATTTTCACATTGCTGCTGTGGGAGCTTGTTGTCTGCTAGGTTTCCTACATTACAGTGTCTACAGATCAGAAAGACCTTCAGTGCCCATAAAACATTTTGAGAAATTTGGTGGTTACGCAAGGCTCTATATCAATGCACGTGTTCTTTTTTATTTTAGAAAATGTCCTACGGTGTCTCAAAGCAGAGTTAAAGATAACATTTGACATTAAGCCACAAGGCCAGGTGACCAAAAACTTGGTCAAAGTGATAGGACTTGAGGAGCATTTTAAAGGAGGGGAGAGAAGAGATGTAGGGAGGGAATTCCAGAGCTTAAAGAATTTTGAGATATTTCTGAACTACTCTTTAACATGGTACCTAAAAAAACGAACATGCAAAATTGAGTCCTGAACTTAAAAGAAACAGGGTGGGTTCATCAGACCTGCCCCCTCCATGCCATAAACTGCACCATTATGATTAGACATCTCTATACGCATGGTAGATAAGTAGCTGGTTTAGCTCAGTGTGCTAGATAGCTGGTTTGTAATGCAGAACAAGGCCAGCAGCGCGGATTCAATTCCCGTACCTGCTTACCCGAACAGGCGCCGGAATGTGGCGACTAGGGGCTTTTCACAGTAACTTCATACTTGTGACAATAAAAGATTATTATTAATTTCCTGGGAAATGCAAAAAAGGTTTCCTCCTCCCTGACCATCTGATTCTGCTGCTAAATTGGTTTGTTTCACAAATGATTAATCACTAAAAAATAGAATGTAGTCTTGTATTTTCTAGCATCTCCATTGAAACGAATGCCGTGTGTGTCACAAATCTACTACAGAATAGGAAATTATTTTGCTCAGGATTTTATTCATTCTTTACAATGTTCAAGCTACTTGGAGTCTTGTTTGATGATATTTCCATCTGTGCCTGACTATCAGATGCGACTTTTCCATATGTAATTTTTGTATGGTTGACTTATTTGTAGAAGTATTCATTTTGCTATCTGCATCATGACCAGTATCCTTTACTTGCAATTTATTTAGACCTAAGAAACTTTTTGATTGTATCAAAAGCCGCAACAAAGAATAACTGGATCAGCCATATAAATACTGTGGCGACAAGAGAGTTCAGAGGCGGCTTATCCTGTTCCTGATTTCACCACCTGACTCCCGAAAGCCTGTCCACCATCCAGAAGGCACAAGTCAGGAGTGTGTTGGAATATTATCCCCTTGCCCATTAGCACTGAAGCAGCTCAACAACATCCAGGACAAGCCTGCTTGATTGGCACCCATCCATCACTTCACCCTAAGCCTGAATGTTGTCCAGGTCTATCTGCCTATGGACTCAGATCGCTATCAGTATCTGAGAAGCTGTGGACAGTACTGAACATTGCAATCAGGAACAAATGCCCCACTTCTGACCTTATGATGGAAGGAAGGTCATTGATTGGTCCTTGATACTACCCTGAAGAACTCCTGCAATGATGTCTTGAGACTAAGATGATTGGCCTCCACCAGGCACAGGCATGTTCCCTTGTGCGAGGTATGACTCCAAGCAGTGGAGATTTTCCCCCCTGATTTCCATTGATGTCCATTTTGCTAGGGCTCCTTATTACCACACTAGATCAAATACTGCCTTGATGTCAGGGATAGTCTCTGGAATTCAACTCTTTTGTTCATGTTTGGACCAAGGCTGTAAGGGCCCTGGAGCTGAGTGACCCTGGTAGAACCCAAACTGAGCATTGATGCGCAGGTTATTGCTGAGTAAGTGCTGCTTGTTGTTGGTGACTTAACTTGCATCACTTGGCTTTGGGCAGTAATTGACAAAATTGGATTTGCCACGTTTTTATGGATATTTTAAACGTAATTTTCTCTGGAAAAGAGGCTGATGGGTAACCTGATAGAGGTAGTTTAAAGGGTTTTATAAGGTGGTCAGAATGAAGGTGTTTTCCCTTCTGGGGAAGACCAGTAATAAAGGAATAATACATATCAGGTAGTCATTAATAAATCCAATAGGGAATTCAGGAGAAACTTCTTTACTCTGAGAACGGTGAACATGTGGAACTTGCTATCACAAGGATTAGTTGAAGCGAATAGCATTGATACATTTAAGGGGAAGCTGGATAAACACATGAGGGAGAAAGGAATAGAAGTATATGCTGAGAGGGCGGAAGGAGGCTCATTGGAACTCTAAACGGTCTGCATCAGTTGGCTCAAATGGCCTATAAATTCTGTATAATTCTTACTAATGTAAAAATGCTTCAAATGCACAGTGGACCAATCAGCATCTGATGGAGCATGGTGGATGTTTTTGAACGAGACTGTTCCTCACAGCTAGAAATGCTTGTGCTTTCCCAGCCTTTTTCTTAAAATTTCCAATTACTACAGCTGGTGATTTTATCTCTGCACGGTGTCGTTTAGTGCTGTCCACTACTGCGCTATCTATCCCAACGGCACACAATGGGCGGGATTAACCAGCTATTCATACCGGCGGGATATTCCGGTCCCATATCAGCGCACGGGTTTCCCAGTGACAAGGGGTGCAGTCAACAGGAAATCCCGTTGATGACGGCGGGGCCAGTAAATCCCGCTGGCGGGCAGCCTCCACCGGCAAAAGATGCAACGGGTTGGTCAGTAAATCCAACCCAATACGTCAACTGTGACTTAGTGTGAAGAACTCCCGCTCATTGTGTCAGAAGACTGTGGATTCAAGTCCTGTTCTAGAGACTAGAGCACATAAGCCAGGAAAACATTCCCATTGCAGCCCGTAGAAGCATTGCTCCATCAGAGTTGCAGTTTTGCAGGTGAAACATTTGCTTGAGGTTTTCTCTGCTGTCTCAGGTGGACAGAAGCAAACACTTCAAAAAACAGACTATCTGATCATTGTCATATTGCTGTTTGTGACAAACTGACGAGGAAGTGGAAACTAGCAAAAGGACAGGAATTGAGACACGTCCAAATTAAACACTTCCTCCGCAAAGAGACAGACTCCAGGGCCCCAGGAAACACACTACTGGAGGACCTGATAGGCACAAGCAGCGAGAAAGGGGGGCTATGTGGGAAAATATACGGACAGCTACTGGACAGAGCCTGAACTCCACCGGATGAGACCAGACAAAAATGGGAGGACGAACTGGGGACAGAGGTAGGATGGCGACTCTGGAGCGAAGCACTGAGCAGGGTGAACTCCACCTCCTCCTGCGCAAGGCTAAGCCTAATGCAGCTCAAAGTGGTGCACAGAGCACACCTGACCAGAACCCGAATGAGCAGGTTCTTCCTGGAGGTGGAGGACAAAGGTGAGCGGTGCCAGAGGGGCCCGGCCAACCACACCCACATGTTTTGGGCTTGCCCCAAGCTTTCTGGGGTCTGGACAGCCTTCTCCAAGGCAATGCCCAAGGTTGTGGGGGTAAGGGTGAAGCCATGCCCAATAGTGGCAATCTTCGGGGTATCGGAGCAGCCAAAATTACATATGGGGAAGGGGGCCAACGCCCTTGCTTTCGCTTCCCTAATCGCACGCCGGAGAATCCTGCTCGGCTGGCAACCGGCAGCACCACCCAAAGCTGTAGACTGGCTCGCTGACCTCTCGGAATTTCTCCACCTGGACAAGATCAATTACGCCATCCGAGGGTCAGAGGAAGTCTTCCTGGACACTTGGGGGCAGTTCGTCGGCCTGTTCCAGAACCTGTTTGAGCCCAGCAACGAGGAATAACTAAGAAAAAAAAAAGATGAGGAACCGAAGGACTGCGTAACCCAGGGGGGGTTGCGGAAGGAAGGTGGGGAAATCACAATAGAAGAGGAAGGGTGCTGAAGCCAATGGGGGGGGGAATCATAGACCGATCCAGAGGGCAACAAGATGTACCTAGAGTTAATTAAATGAAGGACAGAACAAACATCTCTGTAAAATAAAGTAAACTAGCTCGGGCAACAAAAATGGAATGTGTATACACAACAACTGTTTATAAATATGAGAAAAGCCAATAAAAAGATTTTCAAAAAAAAAATATTGCTGTCTGTGGGAGCTTGCCATCTGCAAATTGGCTGTCGCATCTCCCGTATTACAACAGCCACGAGACTTCAAAAAGTACTTAATTCGCTGTAAAACACTTTGAAACAACCTGAGCCGTGAAAGGCACTGTAGGAATACAGATTCTATGTTTGTCGCTTTGTTCTTTTTCTGTCTCTTCCTTTTTCCATTTGCGTCCTTGTTTTTTCCCTTTCCATTATTTCCATTTTTAGTGCATATGCATTAAAATAAAACTATGATTTGCCGCAACTGGTTATTTTATCTTTCCACATCGTATCTTTGCAGGAGTTCACTTCAGCAGTCCTCGCTGACATCTGGGGAGATGTCTTGCAGTACTGTCCCAGAAGTCCATTTAATTTTTCCTATATCTTGTAAAGCATCATTTGCTGACAGTAATGTTTGCTGCCATAAGCAGTCATCTTAACTGCCCAGTCATAATTCCATCTGCTTCCTGCCTGACCGCAAATGTCAGGGAATGGATTGTATTGATCCAGAAATTTCTCTTAATATGTTTAAACTTGGATTGATGCAGTTATGGTTGATTTGAAGTCATATACCATTGACAGGTTAAAAACTGGGTTTTAAAAAAATATTAAAGCCCTATTTAATGTTACAATGAAACCTTTTATCTCTGTCATAACAAACAGTTTTATGATATTAATGTTGTCATTATTAACCTGTTTTTTTCTCCTGTTGCATTGATTTTCTGATTGTACATAGTGAGTGCCACTGATGTATTCAAAGCCTTCTAAATTTTATCTCCATTTTTGACTAGTCCAAAGCAAGTTTCTGATCTATACTCTGGAGTTCCTTCCCTGGGCCCCCATCTGCTTTGTTTCACTACTCTCAAAGATCTCCTCTAAAACTGCGTTCTGACCTGCTGTTATTTCCTTGAACTCTTCTGATTTTTGGACACTTATTTAATCTCTGTGGAGCACCCACATATGTTTTGTGAATGTGAAGAGTAACTGATTCCAATGGTTGCCGATAGGTACCTATGTGACTTTAGTTGTGGAAGTTCCTTGTATGAAGGAAATAATTCCTTCCTTGTACAGTAAAACTCCCTTGAACGTGGTGCAACTGGTGAATGCCGGGTGAGGCCTCGCGGGCTTCCCGACAGTCTTCACGCCACACTGGATTCACCCAAGTCCCATGAGGCGTTGGAGTCCGAATCCCGCCCGCAAGGGTTGGGACCAAACTGCCCGCGCCAAAGCCGTAACTTACCCAGCGTCCACCAGCCTCCCTCAATTCTCCGGCCTCCCCGGTGAGGCCGCAGCCAGGCTCCATTCAGCACTGCTCCACACAAATGTGGACCAGGTGGAATGGCTTCCGAGGGCTCTCCCGGGCTACCGGAGACCCCTGGATGGTCAGGGTCAGTGCAGGTTGGCCGCCTGGCCCTCCCCCTGGCACGTTGGCACCTTGGCACTGCCTGGGTGCCAGCGTGGCTGTGCAAGGGTGCCCAGGTGCCATGGTTGCACTGCCAAGGGTCGGGCCGAGGACGACCATGCCCATGAAAGAAGGGTGGAGGGGGATTTGAAGGCTGGGGGTGTGTAGAGCAGGTAGATAGGGGCCTCCGGGAGGTTGGGGGGGTAATGGGTGGGAGCCCTGAAAGGGAGGGGTTACTATAAGGGGGCTTGGGGGAGGGGCTGAAGAGGTGGAGCCCCAGGGACCCTATAACGGGGTGTCCTCACTTAGAGGTTGTGGGGTAGTGCCCATGTGTGTGGGGGGGGGTGACATTGCCCATGGGTGGGGTGTGATGGGTACCCACCAGCACACATAGAAATCGGGGCATCCTTTCATAATGGCTGCCCGATCTCGGAGTTCAGCTCCCCAGTGCTAAAAAAAATTCTAAGTGTTCGCTAAACCAGTGAGAAACTCCCCAGGCCCCCCAAATAAATGACTAAGTGTCATTGAATAGTGGTGGGGAACTCGCTGGCAGAGCTAGCAGGAAACTGCCTGAAAAGTCCATTGTGGGCGGAATCACTTTCTAGAAAATCTGCATATGAAGGAGAGATATGTCTTCAATAATGCAGCTGTTTGGTAATTCATCCTCCATTGTGACTAGAAGTGTGAACCCATGATCCTGTCTGAGTGCTATCAACTCAGCCAAGCAACACTTACAAGTGAGAGAGACAGAGATGGAGATAATTGAGGGATGTTGTTCTGGAGGGCTATAAAGCAGTTCATGGTGGTGAAGCTGCAAGTTTCTGTGTGAAAAAGGATTTATATTTCTAAAACACCTTTCATGACCTTCAGACGTCTCAAAGCACTTTGCAGTCAAAGAACAAAGAACAATACAGCACAGGAACAGGCCCTTCGGCCCTCCAAGCCTGCGCCGATCATGGTCAATGAAGTACTTTTTTTATATAATACATTTAGAGTACCCAATTCATTTTTTTCCAATTAAAGGGCAATTTAGTGTGGCCAATCCACCTAGCCTGCACATCTTTGGGTTGTGGGGGCGAAACCCATGCAAACATGGGGAGAATGTGCAAACTCCACACAGACAGTGACCCAGAGCCGGGGTCGAACCTGGGACCTCGGCACCGTGAGGCAGCAGAGCTAACCACTGTGCTACCGTACTGTCCTAATGCGCCACTGTACTGCCCTAATGAAGTACTTTTTGACGTGTAGTCACTGTTGTAATGTACGAAATGCAACTGCCAATTTGCAGATCCCACAAACAGCAATGTGATAATGACCAAATAAGTTTATTGTGATGTTGCTTGATATTTAAATATAGGCTCAGAACATTGGTGTCACTATCTATCTTCTTCTGCGAAATATTGAACATGTGACCTTTTATGCCCACCTGAGAGGGTGCACCGAGCCTGGTTTAATATCCTATCTGAAAGATTGCATCTACCAACAGTGCAGCACTCCCTCAGTTTTGCCCAGCGAGTGTCCACATGGATTATATGCTCAAACTACCGAAGTGTGTCTTGAACCCATGGCCTTCTGACTCTGATGCGAGAATGCTGAAATTAACCAGCATAGTTTCCTACCCAGCATGATTGGTTTTTTTCTTCTTTTTTTTTAAACACATTTTATTCAAACTTGTATCAAAGTAGGTTACAGCGAAAAAAACACCCCAGGAAACATTCTTCCCAACAATCAACTCTACAGTTTGTTCAGATTTTTCTCCTTTTTCACCCACCCACCCCCCTGCGACGAACTGCTCCTCAAACACGGTCACAAACACCCCCCACCTTTTCTCAAACTCCCCTGCTGAGCCCCTTAACTCACACTTTATCTTCTCTAATCACAGGAAGTCATACAGGTCACCCAACCATGCTGCTACCCCCGGTGGCGATGCCGACTGCCACTCCAGCAAAATTCGTCGCCGTGCAATCAGAGAGGCGAAGGCCAAGACATCGGCCTTCCTC